>NC_030384.2:9255477-9572067 GCF_001625215.2 Daucus carota subsp. sativus | reverse complement strand
AATGTAGGCATAAAAAGAATGTAGAGTTGAATGAATAATTTTAAAGATAGTCTTAAAAAGTTAAGTTACCATATGGGTTATCATTCCTGACGATATTAAGTATGCAAAGAAGCTTAGAAAGAAGAAGCAACAGTAGAGCATTATTTGTTTTCTATGTATTGGCCAGAAGAACATAATTCAATTGATATAAATGTATTGATTAATATCTTTCACTCTATGTTTTAAAAGAATCTGACACTACATAATTATAATTCAATATCATTTGAATATAATAAAATTTTTGATGGGATAAGACCAATTTTAAAATATAACTCAAGGTCTTATTAAACATTGTCTTCCACAAAGTGCAAATCCCGAATCAAACAAAACATGTGGTTGAACTAATAGGTGATACAAAATAAATAGGGGAAAAAAATTCAAATTCATTGAAACCATGACCTCTATGAGGTTTACATGCCACAAAAAAATGTTAGGTCCAGATACGATTGTAGAAGGGAGGTTGAATACAATCGATACCAAATAATCGCGGAAGTGAATCTGATTGGAATATGACTTGTTAATCAGATTATAATTAATTAATATAACAATGTTTTCTGTCGTTATATAATTAATATGGTTCAGTTTTAATGTCCATTAATGTTCGTAGAATAAATTCGACAGGGTATATTCTAGATTAGTGATTAAAACAACCGGGTTATCAAAGCACAGAAAACTGTGGATATAACAAGCAAGTTACAAACAACTTGAAAGCTTTACAAAGTGCTTTGATTTACAAAGTGATGAACACTTGAAATGAAGAATGGAATGCCATATATATAGGCAACCATATGAACTTGTAAGACAAAAAGAAGACAAGACAAAATACAATTGATAAGACAATATATGCAAGGGCAAGACAAAGTAACAAAGGGAAAGACAAAAGAAACAAAAGGCAAGACAATCCAAAGCTTTGGGCAAGACAAGTGGCTTCGGTAGGACAATCAAAGATTGTCCACCAAGCACTAATCTATACGGCATAAAGACAATGGAATTGTCTTGACAGCCACCATTTCCCTTCGGTAGGACATTCTTGAGAATGTCTTGCTGGCCCTCACTTCATTTCGGGAAGACAAAACACAAAAGGAGAGATTGCCTTGGCCATAGTAGTTTCATTCGGCAAGACAAAAACATGGTTTTTGTCTTGCTGAATATCTTTCCCACGCGATATGTTTTTGTCTTGCTGAATATCTTTCCCACGCGATAAGACAAAACAGAATGTCTTGCAGACATCTTTTCCATCCATGAAGCAGTTCGGTAGGACAATGTAATATTGTCTTGCTGAGCTTGCTTGAATGATTTAATTGTAATTTGTAGATTATATTAAATAGAAAATTATCTACTTAATTAAGTTAATCATATAAATTCATAAATTAAATTAACTCGAGAGTGAATTAATTTAATAAATAAATTACACAATTAATATAATTATTTGAGAAGTGAAATAATAGTCTATTAAATATTTAATCACCCAATCTTCAGTAGAATTGCTTACTGTCTTCTTTAAACTTTAATAACTTCGTCTTGATTTGTCGATCGAACGAACTACCACTTCTGCTTGACTTCGAATATTTAATTTGAGTAACTGATACACAGATGTACTGTTTGGTTCATCTGTATCTAGTTAAATCAAATATTCTTCGTCAAATAAACAATATGAATTTGGTTTGTTCGTCGAGTCTTCGTCTTGTAAGTTCTTCTTCATTAACTGGATCTTCTGAATAAATAAAGTATAGAAACTTTATACCTTCTGAACTCCTGGACGTGCCACAAAAGATTATTTGTGCACTGAGGCTTGAACATATTAATGAACTTCTTTCAGTGGTGTGCAGCAGCATCCTGGAATTCTTCTGACATATAATTCCCATAAGTCATTTGACGTTCTTCGTACGGATTCCGATAACTTGCTATCTGTTAGGTCCAAAGTATCGTAGAAGGGGGGGTTGAATACGATACTCACTACAATTTAAAATTCTTTCGAATCTTGCGGATAAACAAATTGCAGTTCTGTAATGGGTTTCGTGTTCCGGATATTTATCGGGTCGGTTTCTGAGGATATGAAAATATTAAACCAACACACAATATTTTCCAAGGTATATCTGTATATTGATAAATACCTCGAAGGGTGCTATAAATCCAAACCCGAAGGTTGGCTACAATGACCACTACTCTCAATATTACAAACTCTAACCGCTACTGATATTTCTATTACAAAGCTAGGCTAGGGTGTGTGTATAGTGGGAGTAGCCGTGCAGAGCACTTGGCCATTTCATCCCGAAGGATGATGTAAATTGTGAGAACCACAATCACATATTTATAGGCTTTCATAAACTAACCATGGTTAACGAGTTCGTCCTGGACGACTTGAGTTCGTCCTGGACGGATTCGATTTATGAAAATAAATCTAACTCAGAATATATTGGTGGTGGCGCCACTTTCATATACATATATGTAAATGTATATATATATGAGAGTTGCGCCCCAAATACACACATCTCCACTGTGGTCAAACCTTGCGCCAGTGAAGTCAAACATGGCGCTAATACAGTGTTCCACTGTAGAGGAGTACTTAGAATAATTCTAAGTGGATGACACTGTTGGAGGCGCAAACTTTGACTTGGTCAAAGTTTGCGCTCCAATTGAGTAGCACAGTGTGTATACAGGGACTTAGTTAAATTATTCACACACTTATGCATAGCTCTTGAATCATGGTCAGAGGCGCACCATTTGACTTGGTCAAATGTTGCGCTTTGACCAAAGTCAAATGATGCGCCTGAGCATCACAGTGGACTTGGCTGATTTACTCCATTTCAACATTACAGTGAAGGAGTGAAGCGCAGGTTTTGACTTTAGTCAAACCTTGCGCCTCAACTCTTTCACTGTGCAAGGAATATTGACTTAGAAGAATTCAAGCCCTTCCATTTTGCACAAGGAATTAAATATATATATATATATATATATATAATTGTGTCAAATTAATTACTTGAATTATTTAAATTCAAATAATTCACAATTAATATATATATATACATATATATCTAATTAAAAGTCCTTTGACAATATATCTAGGAGCAGCTCGATTGACTTGATCAATTAATTCGTTGATCGAATCCACTGAATACTTTCGTACGTCCTGACGTCCCGTGCACTGGTCTGGTTCACGAACGACTCGAACTGAAATAATTCCTTGAATCCTTTGCTTGATAATATACTTGATCAGTCGGTTCCGGGTTAGTTTATGCTTCAGTTTGTTGATTATAAATAACCAACCAAGATATATAGAAATATCTTGCTTCAGGGGTTGCACTGAAATCTTTAGAGTACTTGGACAACATCTTCATTGCTTCCACAATCTTGAATACTTCAATCTTTATTCTTCACTGAGGCATGAACATATTAATGAACTTCTTCCAGTGAACTTATTCCTTCAAGACTGTAGATGGCTTCTTCAACCTTTGTCTTCGTATTTTCCGATTCCGGTGCAGGCGTAGTGTTATTTACTTGTCCTGTTCTATTGTTGAGTTATCATCCCTATGTAACAGATAAGGTTGTCTTTACATTTAGACTTACAATCTCCCCCTATTTGTTTGTTAACCACAACAAGCAAATCCTCTGGAGGATAACTCAACTAACACTAGAAAAAGTAAAGTCCTGGACTAGTAAATAATGCTACAAAGTTTCTGGATCATATAATACATTTCCAGATTTCATGAATAGAAATAACAAATGTGCATATCACCTTTATTTCTCTTGTTCTTGCTTACCTGCCTGAAAATCCTCATAGTCTGTCTTGAAGAGAATTCAAAACATTCCATTATGCAAAGAACAATCAGCAGCTTCAATGAATTCTTCAGTGGTAATGAATAAGTTCATGTCTACCACTTACTGAAGAATAAATACATCACCTTATACTTCTCCTCCCGTTACCTTGATCAGGTTCCCCTTAGTGATAAGTAGCTATCTCCCCTTAGATGAAAGATCAATCCTCCTCCTTAGTTGAAAGAAGAATCTCCCCCTCAGTAGTACACAGCTAAAGAGTAGTTTACTCCCCCTTAGTTGTAGACAACAGAAGAAAGCTAACTTACTTTTTCTTCCCCCTTTCATATATTCTCCCCCTAAATATATTCTCCCCCTTAGTTGTGGAATCCTCCGAGGATATGTGGTATCAAATATGGTCAAGGAACGTGTCCAATACATCCTGTACCAAAAGATAATATCCCCGTAGAGAACTAAACAACGCTAAAGCTGGGGTCGAAGAAAGAGTTCAGAAGAAGGGTTTACTTTGATTGAGTTGGTCCCTATGCTGAAAGAATAGGTTCCAAACGGAAAAGTAACGAGTAAAACTGACATTCCAGTAACAACATCCACTTTGTCTTTAGGTATAAATTTGGTAATTAGTGGGTGTCTCACTAAAATGTTCTGCAGGTGTATCACTCAACACTCAATTCTCTCTCGGTTTTTGGGTAAGGGTGTCACTCACGAGTTCTGTAAGTGTATCCCTCCACACAAATACTGAGCTTCCAAAATGCTGAGTACCTGCAAGAAAATCACCTTAGCCACCCTTAAAGGGGGTCACCGGTGGTGCAATGGGAGTTCGTAATTCCCAGTCCCTGTAGACTCATCAGATAAATCCGAATCATGGTCCACAAGTTGCCAACCACTAAGTGGCTTATCCAATTAAGGATCCAGAGTTGTTTGCTCTGGGAGGTTAGACAAAGGCTTAATTATGGCAAAGGCCTAAGTCCTCCTCAATGTCTGTGAAGACACTTGATTCAAGAGAGTCATCAACCATAAGTTCACAACGTGAAATGGAATGAACCGTAGTTGCTTCCGTCAATTCTTTCAACAACTTGTGAGCTTTCAATACCAATTATTATTATTATATGTACCTCACAAGTGTTTCACTCTTCTCAAAATCCTATGTGTTTGCACTCACTCATGCTCACATATTTCTCATTCTGATGTCTCACTGGTCCTTCTCAGAATCTCACCAAGTGTTTAACTCTCAGTGTTTGGCTCACAGTGTTTCTCTCAGCACTCAAAGTATGGTCTTCTGTACCTGCATGAGAAAATCACCATAGCCCCTTCAAGAGAGGTCACTGGCGGTGCAATGGGGTTTCGTAAATCCCCGATCCTCAGCTGACTCATCAATAAATTGACTCATAGTCAGAGAGTTGCCGATCTCCTATAAATAGGAAATCCATTCCGATTGGATCCAGATCTGTTCTTATCTGGGGAGGGAGACGAGAATCCTGAAGATTTGGCAATTGAGATCCTCGTTTCCTCCTTACACCTGTAAAGGCATCAACCATCTTATCTACCGTAAAATGGTAAATGAAGAAGTTGCTTCTGGAACAAAACCTTTAACCTTACTGTGCACTCTCTTGTATTGTGTCCATAAGATTTTTGTTTAGGCTCTTCATCAGAGTGATTACTGATGATGTGCTTTGACTCAATACAAGATGCTCTGGCTGACGAGCGAATTTCAATGGACTCATCCTGTTGAGAGAATGATTCCAGAGACTGTTTTATTGCCTTTTCAGCTCTATATTCTTTTGAGAGAATACAGATGAGCAACAGTTACCTCAAGTTCAAAAACACCTTTTCTCCTTGAGAGGTAGAGCTGTGGGTACACTATCCCTCACATCCTTATTTGCTGCAACGAGTACAGTTTCTCCCTCATTGACCTCTAGTCTAATAAGTTCCTTATTACTCCAGGGGGAAAGTTGGGATGTGTTCTGAATTTGGTTTTATAGTCTGGGATAAAGATTGTTGGTTTTCAACCTTATGACTATCTAGGAAAGCCAAGAAGCTGATTAAGTTCCGAAGAACAGAAAGAGATATAAATGCATTTTAGAAAATCTATGATTTTGAATGAAAGCAATTGCATTTAATCTTTTGAGGAAAAATGAATCAGTTGTGATTGTAAAAATGATTTGCATAAAGAATGACAATCATAACCGATGAAAGAATCAAAGTTTTCCATTAAAAACTGGTTTGAGTACAAGAGTCTGAATCTATGCATAAAAGGTTTAAATGAACTTGTATATGCATAAAAGGTTTAAATGAACTTGTCTTTGAAAAAGACACAGACTCCTGTTTCTCACTACAATTTAAAAAGGAAACAAGAAAATTTATGCGCTACAGTGTATAAAGCACTCGCCACACTTATTAGTGAAAAGGCCTCATACTAGCACATCGTCAAAACAGACGCTGCAAGTGACAAAAATCACCAAGTACACAAATACAAGATAATCAATGTCTCGTCCTATGACGCTACATGTATAGATGCAAAATATTCTAAGAGATATTTATGAAATAGAGTAGTGGATACCAATTATTGAAATCAATTGATAAGAAAATTTCTTTGAAGAAACTCACCACTCCAGAACATAAATATGAGACAGAATAAAGATTATGTTGTCTCCCTTGTACTCAGAATATTAAACACCTAAAATATATTAGCACTAGTGGTTTTAAGAAATATGCAACAATATTTCACCAGTGCCAATACATCACAATCAATTCACAAATAAAACATCAATAAAGCATCAAAAAGAGATACCAATTAAATATTTCAAAAATGAACTAATCATGCTTCTATTATTCTATCAAAGTCAATCATGAAACAAATAGGAATATAATTGTCATGGATCACAATTTAACTAAGATAAAATAATAATTACCTACGCAATATCATATAATTATCAGATCAGCATATAACAACTAAAATCATGACAATCATACAAAGATATTCGCAAGCCCGAGGGAATGTTGAGGAAAAGTTCACGAGTCCTATACATGTAAGCATTGAGTACAAGTAAACTCACACAACTCCTCGCAGAAAATATTAACAATTAATATTAGTGATCTACATATATGCAAAATATCACTAACACTAAAAGTATCACAACTATATGCAGTTAGACATGAAATAAAATATCAATCAATAAATCATCAAATATCCAACATAAATAGTTATGCTTCAAGTATATACACTAATATAAATGGATTCAGCCTAGAGAGAATCTAAGTAACTCCACAAATACTAGTATATCATGACTAAATTCTAACTAGATTCTAACCACATACCAATTACTGATACAAGTCACAAGTCTAGAAACAAATAAGTCATGCTTCAGATTTTATACCTATAAAAATGAATTTAACCTAGAAAATAATCCTAAGTATGTTCACAAATACAGATATGTCACGACCAGATTATGACAAAGTTCTCTACTAGATACCAATTGTTAAAGAGGTATAGTTCAAGAAAAATAACATAATTAAGTCATGCTTCATGTCATCTCTAATCATTTAAATCATGAACAAATAAGTCACTTAATTGTCATGCACCATAATTTAAATAATTGAAATAACAAACACTCATGCTAAAACATATAATCACCATCTAAGCATGCAAAGCAATAAACATGGCAATCACATATAATAGCAAAAGGCACGAGGTATTGGATTTTAAATAAATTCACAAGTCCTATGTATAGACAATTTAATACTCATGAATTCATTCAAGAAATATGATAGACATGCTTATGAAAGAAGTAATACCTTATGTCAACGAGCACTAGATCGAGCTAGGTCCTTAGGTTCCAATAGCAAGATCCTTAGGTTCCAGGGAGTAGAGAGTGCTTCACAGAGTTGCTGGAAATGGAGTTATTTTCTTGTTCTTGGCATCTTCTTATTATAACAAGAAATCAACCTCCTTCCACGAATGATAGCTTCATGAGAGAATAAATCCCATGTCTTTCTGACAATCTGTAAAACAATATCTATATAGTTGTACAGGTTAAGCACAGCATCTTTAGGGTACCACTCCAATAGATTAGGCAATCCCCAAAAATAACTATAAACCTCTTAACAACTAATTGGATAGGTTCTCCAAAATCCACTCAGAACCATGAACATTGACATAAAGAAAATATAACATGCGATCATTTTGCAGTTAAGTAAAGTGATGAGTTGAATACCTCTAAGACTTGACATTTCAGTTGATGTACCTTTCTTGTACTGATCAAGTTCAGTGGTTGTTGGCTTAAGTCTTGGCAGGTCTAGAATCTTCCAAAATGCGCATATTCAAAAGATCCTTGACTTCCTTTTATTGCCATCATTCTTTAGGCTAACTAGTAGACCATAAAGAATTGCAACTTTCCAACAAACTCATCATATCACTAATCTGCATTCACTTAGCAATTATCTTGCACAAGTGACGTTAGTCCACATATAATATAATCATGGTATCACAGCACAGATAGTTGTATTGTGTGTGCCTTGTATCATGAGAGGTAATAACTTGGATACCAAATATGACTCTAGCAAATAGATATTAAAATAATATGCTAGTCAGAAGTCATACCATGTCCGTGACGATCATCAGGTGTTGGATAGCAACTCATAGAGAGCTGGTGAAGAAAGAGAATACAAATTCCATTGGATCTGCAACTGCAAAGTCCTTGAAATGTTGCATGAAGCTTCATCTTCTAGCTCCTTGTAATATCCTGAACCCGAGTCTCGTCAATGGCGCTTTAGTTCAATTTTGAAGGTCGTTAAGTCCCCTAAAATGTAGAGACCTGAACTTGAAGATTCTGTTTCCATCATCTTCATAACCTTCTCCTTTGAAATAACTCTAAGCAAACCAAATTTGGCTTGTTCCTCGTAACAGAGCCAAAAACATCCAGTTGGAATCTAAATACCCGACAAATACTAAGTACTGAATTGTCATTAGGTCAGGTATTAGAATCCGCACAATCTGCTTTCAAACTGATTGAGATCATCTTGCTGTTCAATCACTCAATCTGGATCCCTTTAAGAGCTTCTGAATCTTCCTCAAGTTTCACTTCAGATTGAAACCCAAAGAAATAACATCCTTTCGCAGTAGCTCTCCCAGTCGTCACTTCACCGTTAGAAACATTTAAGAACTAGAACCCGGGAATGATATTGAATCCAAACCCTTTGTCTAAGCAGATACGTTCTTGATATGTCCCGTTCATCTTCAATGTGGTGTTGAGTTTGACTAGCGGATCCACCAAATGCTCCCCCTAAGCTGTTGCTGGGATTTCCTTAACAATCCTTATCCTTGCAAAGAGATTCTGCTTGGATTGAATCATCATAATACCAATGATATCACCATTAACAGCTTGGAGCAAAGTGTCGTTCAATGTCCTGTCCAGACTTACAATCACCTTCTGTTGATTAATCACAATCACCCTGTAGACTGTAGACTCCATAGAGTAGCCAAGGAAAATATTCTTTGAGCTTCAAATGCAAGAGTTGCATAGAGGCATTTTCCTCCAAACACATACCAAGAGTTAGTGTTTGCTTCTGATTGGCCACTGACAAGAATGGTGTCTTTCTAGATTTATCAATGGTCAGGGTTCATCTTGATCAACCTTCATTTGTGACATCTTGTCCTTCGAACACATATGAACAACACAAAAGACTCTAGAGTAGTCAACGATCATCACAAAAAGATATCTGGCTTTGTTGTAGATATAACATTAACTGATCCGTAGAAATCCATATGTATCATCTGAAGCGGCTCAGTAATGTTGATCATATCTTTGCTTCTGTGCGATGCTCCTTCGACTTCCCTATTTTGACATAACTCATATTCTTCATCCAATAATGAATTTCAGATGAGGTAGTCCTCTCACCAATTATCTTCTTACGAATAGAAAGAGCTCCTTGTTTTGACATACAAGTGCGAGAGCTTCAGATGCCATAGCTAACACTTATCTCATGAAGCTTTACTATCGAAACAGCTCACTCCATCTTCAATTGAAGTTACATATTAGCTACGAGCAAATTCAAATCCTTCCTGATTTGAGATAAAACACTATTCCATGAACTGACATAATGTCCTTTGTCAGAGAACAGTCTGATACTAAGAATTTGTGTGCTTTGACTCCTTGCAAGAAAGATATGCTTCCATGATGACATTCCAGGAAAACAGGCATGTCCCGCAAGAGAATCTTTGTTGTCATCTTTCAAAGATTATTGACGGAACTGCTCACACGATCACATTTGCTAAGATGGTACTTTTTGTGAATCATATGATTTCAGCTACTCAGCAAACAGAGTGCACCAAAAATCATATGAAACATATGTAACCTACAATCACAAATGGAAAGAGTTCTATGGTCCCCAATCATAACTGGGTCCGGATGGATTAGAGATTTTTCTTTAACAATGGTAACAACAGAAGCAACCTTAACATGCTAATTCTTATTTAGACATTGCCCTAATGTGATTCTCAAACATGCTTTTCTAAAATCAATGCAAGTACAAAGACATGCATTCATGACATGAAAGTAAGCAGACATGATGTTGAATACACATGGCAAACAATCAAAGATAAGACAAGAGCAAGACAGGCAGTTATGCAATTCAGAAGATTCAGTACTCTCTACTTAAACCAATCAACACAAGTGCAACAGGTAGCAAGTAGAATTACATATATTCAATAATCTTCGAAAAGCATATGGATTAGACACAAGAAATTAATAATCACATTATCAATTCATACTAATCCCAATCTGTTGTTATATGGCATTATACTATCTCTATTACCTAAGTCAGTTTTAGATCTAACATGAAGTTCTAAAAGTTCTACTGACACAAGGTAGACATTCCATCATAGAACAAAATAAAATCCTTAACAAACAATTCAGATAAATAAGCAAGTCTAATTGTACTAAGGAATCTGAAACAAAGTGTTTTAACAAAGTTATATATGCTAGGATCATAACCCCTAAACTAAGAGTCGTGTTCCAAAGGAAAGCTTCTAATCTCACCATTGCAAATAATCAAATCCTAAATATTCATACACATGTTAAGAATCTGCTAAAGACACATGCACAAGATTATCATCAAACCTAGTTACTAGAGAGGTCATCTAGCATACTAGTTTAACATTATCTATTATGATGCTATCATGCTTATGCTTGTGTGTTAAACAACTCTACTCAGAGATTTATAACATGCTTTGAATATAAAGAAATAAGTATTGCATAGTTAGAAAGAATTCATACCTGAGAAGTGCGAGGTGAGTCATCTTCAGAGAATGCTAGGATAGCCAGATAACCATAATTATCCTTCTCATCAGCAATTGATCCATCTCACACCTTTCCTAAAATAGCATAAGAACTTGTTGTGATGCTTCTTTCAAAACATCCACTTGAATTTTAGACAAGCCTTATCGTCCTTGTTTGTCGAGGCTTCAATATATATAGCAACCCTTCTTTGCTAAAGATACCAATCAATATTGTGTGTACTGACCAACTCAGTTTTCAAACAACCTTTCGAACTGAACCCTGAAGAATCACCACTTGAAACCAATGGATTCCATCTGAATCTGACATGACTAAACCTCTCAGACAGTGTTATGCTAATCCTTGAAGTTCTGTCCTCACATTCTTCAAAAGTGTTAACTTTCGTCGACTTGAGCTTCCTCAAATTCAGCAGTTACAAACTCTTCTGTTCAATCCTAAGGTTTTGACATAAATGCACGAAACTGATTTGATGCGGTAGTAACTCGATAATTATATCCTTAAACCTCCACAGTTCTCTGTCTTTGGTTCAGTTGATTCTGGATGGATTTAGCATTGATACAATTCACTGTGTAATTGTATATCCCTGAATCACTGAGTTAGATTGAAATCCCTTGAAGATTCTTCTGCAAAAACTTCTCTTTTCGTACTACTAGTGGTGCCATTCAAAGTTGACATTCCGAGCCCTGGAAAGATGCTTCATTGTAGATGTAGCAAATTCCCATCCTGATCTGGTGATCTGATAATCAAGTCGGAGTAATTACTCAAATCAAGGCCTGAAGTACCTTCTTCAAAATCCACTTTTAGTAGTACCAAATTAGTCTTCAATAGAATCTTCTTCGAATCACAATCAGCTTTGTCGAACATAGAAAACTGCTTCTAATAATCCTTTGAGAAATCAATTGGATTGGGTCATCAATGTACTTCCATTACCGGTTCTGAGAATCTGGTATTTGAAAGCTCGGTGTTTGTCTTGTAATCTGTCAGCCTGATCTGTCTCAACTAAATGTCAATCTGATTTGTCTTGGAGTAGAATAATTAAAAAGGTTACGGGACACTTGATTATTTAAACTAAGTTTAAATTATAAAGAAAATAAATTTAAAAATAAATTTTAAAAGATGAAAGAAAATAAAGTATAATATTAAACTTAGTTAAATCTATAAAGTAAATTTAATTATATTTAAAAAATAAATTCAAATAAATTCATAATAAACTGAATAAGTTTAGAATAAATTTATTTCAAATTCATTTAGTAAATATATTAAAATTTATTGTATAAATTTAATTTTTGAAAATATTCAAGTGTCTCGTCTCCAATTAAATCATAACTTCCAGAACAAACTAAATTGAACCTTTGAACTTGAACTTATATCCATAATCAGTTAAAATCCTCTAAAATTTATATTCTAGATTTTAACTTAAATTTAAATCATAAACCATACAAATTTAAATAATAAATTTATAAAAATTTATGATAAGCTTGGTAAGTCTAAGAGTAAACTTTACAAGTCTAAAATAAATTTAAACAAATTTAATAATTGAATTTAGTAAAGTTTATAAAGTAAATTTAATTAAGTTTATAAGATAAATTTAATTAATTCATAATAAACTCAATTAATAAGTTTAAAATAAATTAAGTTAAATTTATAAAATAAACTTATTAAAATTTAAAGTATAAATTTATAAGTCCCGGTCCAAAGTTCAGTATCCGACAGATAATCCTTGCTTAGGCCTACGGACAAATTCAGCAACACAAACCGGAAGAACATTTCCCCTAATCAAATATCAAAAGCTAGGTTCTTGATTTTCCGTACGATAAGGATCCTGATTTGTATATCAATCAGCCTCGCTCTGATACCAATTGTTAGGTCCAAAGTATCGTAGAAGGGGGGGTTGAATACGATACTCACTACAATTTAAAATTCTTTCGAATCTTGCGGATAAACAAATTGCAGTTCTGTAATGGGTTTCGTGTTCCGGATATTTATCGGGTCGGTTTCTGAGGATATGAAAATATTAAACCAACACACAATATTTTCCAAGGTATATCTGTATATTGATAAATACCTCGAAGGGTGCTATAAATCCAAACCCGAAGGTTGGCTACAATGACCACTACTCTCAATATTACAAACTCTAACCGCTACTGATATTTCTATTACAAAGCTAGGCTAGGGTGTGTGTATAGTGGGAGTAGCCGTGCAGAGCACTTGGCCATTTCATCCCGAAGGATGATGTAAATTGTGAGAACCACAATCACATATTTATAGGCTTTCATAAACTAACCATGGTTAACGAGTTCGTCCTGGACGACTTGAGTTCGTCCTGGACGGATTCGATTTATGAAAATAAATCTAACTCAGAATATATTGGTGGTGGCGCCACTTTCATATACATATATGTAAATGTATATATATATGAGAGTTGCGCCCCAAATACACACATCTCCACTGTGGTCAAACCTTGCGCCAGTGAAGTCAAACATGGCGCTAATACAGTGTTCCACTGTAGAGGAGTACTTAGAATAATTCTAAGTGGATGACACTGTTGGAGGCGCAAACTTTGACTTGGTCAAAGTTTGCGCTCCAATTGAGTAGCACAGTGTGTATACAGGGACTTAGTTAAATTATTCACACACTTATGCATAGCTCTTGAATCATGGTCAGAGGCGCACCATTTGACTTGGTCAAATGTTGCGCTTTGACCAAAGTCAAATGATGCGCCTGAGCATCACAGTGGACTTGGCTGATTTACTCCATTTCAACATTACAGTGAAGGAGTGAAGCGCAGGTTTTGACTTTAGTCAAACCTTGCGCCTCAACTCTTTCACTGTGCAAGGAATATTGACTTAGAAGAATTCAAGCCCTTCCATTTTGCACAAGGAATTAAATATATATATATATATATATATAATTGTGTCAAATTAATTACTTGAATTATTTAAATTCAAATAATTCACAATTAATATATATATATACATATATATCTAATTAAAAGTCCTTTGACAATATATCTAGGAGCAGCTCGATTGACTTGATCAATTAATTCGTTGATCGAATCCACTGAATACTTTCGTACGTCCTGACGTCCCGTGCACTGGTCTGGTTCACGAACGACTCGAACTGAAATAATTCCTTGAATCCTTTGCTTGATAATATACTTGATCAGTCGGTTCCGGGTTAGTTTATGCTTCAGTTTGTTGATTATAAATAACCAACCAAGATATATAGAAATATCTTGCTTCAGGGGTTGCACTGAAATCTTTAGAGTACTTGGACAACATCTTCATTGCTTCCACAATCTTGAATACTTCAATCTTTATTCTTCACTGAGGCATGAACATATTAATGAACTTCTTCCAGTGAACTTATTCCTTCAAGACTGTAGATGGCTTCTTCAACCTTTGTCTTCGTATTTTCCGATTCCGGTGCAGGCGTAGTGTTATTTACTTGTCCTGTTCTATTGTTGAGTTATCATCCCTATGTAACAGATAAGGTTGTCTTTACATTTAGACTTACACTATCTACTTAGCTTTCTTATCTGAGTTTAGTTGTACCTCTTAAATACAAATAGGCTGAACATATGCCTTTCAAAAAATAAAATAAAGAGACGATTGCTTAGTAGCCTAAAAGTAAAATAACGTGTAGAAATGTTTAATCAAAACTAGCATTGCTCGTAGGATAAGATGGTCACTGTGTCCAATCTCTTGCACGCGAAAACATAGCTTAGAGACCAAGCTCGACCAACCTGGTTGTATGAAAAAATCCGAAAATAAGGAAAATTTTTGAAAACTATACAATGCATGTATTATTTCATGACGTGCCAGCGAGATTGAACATAAAAACCTATTCCCAAAGAAGGATGCATCTTCTGCGTCAAGATTAACATATATCCTCGATGAAGGCAGGTTGGAGAGCTAAACCATCCTTGTAACAAAGAGTGTAAGAATAGACCAAAAAAATTGCCATATTGTACCGGTTACCATTTGTCTATATACCTTGATATTCAGACAGTTTAAAGCTGGCCAATACTACAATCACTGGTCTCTCCGGATCATCAACATATAGATGCCGGGTCTCATCATTCAATGATCCAAAATAAGAGACTCCGACTGCAACTCTTAAAACAACATTAAAAAATCAAAATATCTAATGAACTAATACAACAATTTAATTTATCTGTCTTGTAGACCCTCAATATCTTTAATGTTTGCAAAAGTGAGGAAGAATACTACTTTCCGTCATTAACTCTGAATTTCACAACATCTTTTAAACCATCCCTTGTTTGGATTGTCCGTATAGGTTGTAAATCCTCCAACACACTGATGACATATGTAGAGTTGACAATGTAAGATATGGAAATGTAACTAACAACTTGGATGCGAGTGAATCATGACAATATTTTACTTATGGAGTGCACAGAGACATCCTCAGGGCTGTAACCAAACACTGTTCCACAAAGGTCTCCTAGAGATTTGAGCTCGAATTTGTGGAACGGTATCATGAAGTTGTCATGCTCATATAAAGTGTCCACGGTACATGGAAGGATGTCAATGATCTTCGAGTTTGTGACTGGCCTGTGATAGTCAGCTGCATCTCGAACATAGATATTTTTGATCAGGTACAGTCCTCCCTCGAACAAAACATTCTCATAATTTTCCCAGATATGAGGTCTCGCAATTGCGTGAATGTGAGTATTCTGTGAATTGTAGAAAGTAGATGTTAGACTTCAAACCAATGTCATCATAAACATAAAGGATGAGACAAGCGGTGAAACATGTATGCTGATGTGATAGAAATATTATCTTAAAAATCGCAAGCGCACGATCTCGTTTTAGTATATTATTATGATTCGTCCACAGATATTATTAATTAATATTCGCAACCTTTTATTATTAATCTAGGCGGAATAGAACAATTAGATTGGTGAAAATGGGTTTTTTCTAAATTAATCCTAAAATTATTAAATCTAAAAAGAAAGTCAATTAACCTAATTACTTAGCACTTAACAAATTCACCTATTTATTGTCTAAATTTCCCCGGTCATCTTGCATGTCCGACGGTTAGATAATAAGCTTTCTTGAATGAAAGAATTATCACGGTGAATTGCTGATTCTTATCTGTGAGATTTATTCTCAATATCAAAAAAAAAAAAAACTATCTGATTACTAGTTACAAGAAACCAATTACGAAATTATTTAACACAAATGAATTAGAAAATAAAGTTAATTAAGACAACTTGGGCATGATTTTGATGAAAACTAAAGTAGCCAATATGCGTTAAAAAGAAAGCACATCACTTGATCATTAAAAACAACTCATGGAAACAAAACTTAAATATATATAAGATTAATCCAAGCCAATCAAAGATCTATATCAGAACATGTAAACAAATGCGGCTAACTATAAAACATTCAACTCTACTGTGACTCGACGATGGACAATAACAAACTCAGCAAGACCAAAACCCAGCTAAAAACTACTCAGAACACTTAAAACGCAGCAGAAATGGAACGAAGCGCAGCAACAAAACGACAAAGCAAACCCAACAAAACGACACAGCAGAAACAAGAGACACAGACTCAACTCGGCAACAGAACTCTACACAAAACCAAGACTCGGCAAAATCAGTAAATAGACTAACTACTCAGCAAAAACACAGCTACTCAGTTTACAAAACAAACGACTCATACAAACGGACTCGAATGGAAACCCAGCAACTTAAAACAACAAGCCACTCGATGACTCAGTAACTCGGATACAAGAAATCGAAGCAAACTCAGCTCCAAAAGAAAACAAACTAAACAAACAAGAACTCGACAGTACTAACACTACAGACTCGGGGTAGCAAATCAAACAACTCGACAAACAGCAGAAATAACAGACTCAGTAATTTGAACATGACTCAGCGCAGACTCAGGAGTGGCTAAAACGGGTCGACTCACTTGACTCGGCCAAAACAAAACAAACTAGCAAGAACGGAAAAGTGGTATGGGTTTTGTTTGTAAACGAACGCAGAAGAAGTATAAACTGGGGTTGTGTGAATAAAACGAACATGGTCTTTGATTTATTTTAACAAAACTTATCGAAGGCTACTTAACACATTTTTTTATTATTTTTTTTTAGAAAACTACACGGCAAATTTAACATAAATGTAGTGTAAGCTTGAAATTAAGCAAGTGAATCCCCACACAAATTATTTTTGTGTTAGGACTTAGCTTCTTAATAAAATCAAATCTACAATAAAAGAGCTAGAACTAATTAATGGCTCCTTCCAATCTACAAACAACTTTGAACTTTTTGTAGTTAGAGGAAGATTTCATAGCCAAAGGAAAGATAAAGAACAAGAATGTATGAACAAAAGATAAAATCTTGCATTAAAATATTAAAGTGTTTACAAAATGAGAAGAGAGCATACAAATTAAAACTAGATCTAGACAAGAAAAGAGAGGCTACCCTAAATTTGTGGTGAACTAAATATAGAAAATCCTAGGTGCTTGAAACATGATGGGGAGATGTGTATTTATAGGGGGAAATTAGGGTAGAGGGGGGGTGTAGGTGTCCCATCTAGATCCTTCCTGGAGAAATTCCCCTATGATCCTTTTCTTCCCATCTTTTTCTCCTTTTTGCTTTATTCTTTATTTCTTCAAGCATTTGCAATTTTCCTAATAAAAAAGACAATAAACAAATAAATAAGTGAGAACAAGCAATAATTAGGCACTTAAAATATGAAAAATATGCACTTATCATATGCGACAGAGTTTATATTACCAGACAATCCAGTAAGATCATATTGTGAATGACCACAGCACCATTGCTCGAACGTGTCACCCACGTTCTTGTAAGGCGTACCTTCATCGTCCAACCTATTTTTGTTGAATCCAGCGTTGAGAGATGATCATGCACTTCCATGGCTACCACATACCTGATAAGCAAAAAAGAGAAAAATGAATCTTAAACAAAAATGACAAAATGCAAGCAATAGCATGAAAATAGTGACAAACATGGAGCAATACAAAGTTTTGGTGTGAAGAAGTTAACACTCAAGAACAATGCTAGACATGTGTTCCTATATATACACACAATTGCGCTGATAATAAAAAAAAAATTAATGCATAAATAAAAAGGATTGATATGCTTTCCATGCAAAACGGAAAAGGTTAGAGATAACAGCCTTTAATTGATCAGTGTACATCAGAAAAAAAAAGTCATCCATATCCTTCTTCAAATCAACACTGATCCTTTCTTTAAAACAGGGAATTAAAATCTTGATGCCTTTTTACAAATAATCGATATGCTCCTAACAAACTGTGAACCCGGGGCAAAAAGCTATCATAAGAAATTAAGAAAAGATTATTTTGTGCTAATCAAGTTGAATGTAGTATATATTTTAGAGTTTTTGCCAACAAAAGCAAAACAGGATAGACAAAAATATGGAAAAAGAGAAAAAGCTCCTACAATCGAATAAAAATCCTACTAATTCCATAAATGAGTTTTCAATTTGGAAAAATGAACAATACATCACAGTTGACATTCATGATGTCTTAAGTTCAGGATTACATTACAATGCCTAAGAAGGTAAATTGTAGAAAACTTCCTGAAGGACAACATTGGCAGTAATGTTAGTAGAGCCTCTAGCATCACTATCAATCAAAATGTGTAAACCCAACAGAGAAGTCACTCTGGACACAGCAACATAGAGTTGGCCATGAGTAAAACGGATCTCGGCAAATATAGTCCGACTTTGTCGGGGACTGACCTTGGCTTTTGTTTATGGTCATGGCAAAGCACAACTGAACGGGGAACTGAACCCTCTTGAATTCAACAGGCCACTGGGAGTCACTAGTGAAAGGCATATGTTAAGCCTATTTGTAATTAAAGAGGTAATAACTCAACTCTGATACGAGAGCAAAGTAAATAGCAAGTACTGTTAATCGGAATCCGTACGAAGAACTTCAAATGATTTATTAAAGATTTTATGTCAGAAGAATTTCATGATGCTGCTACAAACCACTAGAAGAAGTTCATTTATATGTTCAAACCTCAGTGTACAAATAATCTTTTGTTGCACGTCCAGAAGATCAGAAGGTATAAAGTTTAAATACTTTATTTATTTAGAAGATTCCATATTGTGTCTACTTATGAAGAAGGACTCAGAAGACAAATAATCGACGAACAAGCCACATCTTAATTGTTTAAGTGAAAAAGAATATTTGATTCAACTAGTTACAGATGAACCAGACAGTACATTTGTGTATCAGCTTATCAGATTAAATATTCTGCATCAAACAAAGGTGGTCGTTCAATCAAGTCGAAGATCGTAGTTGTTTACAGAAGACCGAAGACTCTGCTGCTGAAGAAAAGGATCTAAATGATTATTTAATTAATTATTTCACTTCTCAAAATAATTATATTGAATGTGTAATTTATTTATTAAATTGATTCTATCTCCAATTAATTTAATTTATGAATTTATGCATTTAATATAATTAAGTGAATATTAATTAATTATTTATTTATAAGAAAAATCTTGTTTTATTCTTTTAAAACTCAGCAAGACGATCCAAAGGATTGTCTTCCCGAGCTATACATCCTTCTTCAGGACACGGTAAGACAATCACAAGGATTGTCTTGCCGTTTCATACATTGTCTTTGCCATGGCAAGGCAAGACAATCTCTGAGATTGTCTTACCGAATAAAGCTGGCAAGACAATCCCTGAGATTGTCTTGTCGAGTGCCTTGCAAGACAATCCAGGAGATTGTCTTACCGAATTAGAAAATCTCTCAGATTGTCTTGCCAAGGTTAGACAATCTCTCAGATTGTCTTGCCTAGCTTATTTCAGCAAGACAATTTGCCAAATTATCTTAGCAAGCTTTGCATTGTCTTTGTTACCATTGTCTCGCTAGTTCTCATGCATTTGGCTATAAATAAGGCTCATTCTCTTCATTTGTAATTGTTCATTTTATTGTAAAGCTTTCAAGTTGTTCCAAACTTGCTATTCGTTATATCCACAGTTTTCTGTGCTTTGATCACTCGGTTGTTTTAACCACTAAAGTTAGAATACATCCTGTCGAATTTATTCTACAAACTAGTGGACATTAAAACTGAACCATATTAATTATATAACGACTTACACATTGTTATATTAATTAATTAAAATCTGATTACCAAGATAAACACGAATCTGATTATTCCACCGCGATTATTTTGTGACGATTGTATTCAACCCCCCCCCTCTTATACAATCATTTCAGGACCTAACAACTAGGCTCCATTTCAATTCGTGGAATGATGTGCATGGTGCCAGCTTCAGATCCCGTCAAAATTTCACAAAGAATGTTATTTGGCATGCACTTATTAACAATCATTTGAAAGGCAAATCAAGATTGAGAAACAGAAAATTTATGATGCTGCCAGCAAGAAGAAGAATCTTGATATTAAGAGGAAAGTCGGAAAGAGCTGGGAGATCGCAAAGAGGATATTCAATGGACCTCAAAGGGAGCCTTTCAATGACAGAAAGTTTCTATCTCTCATCTACGATCTTCGAGAGGTAAACCCTGACGAGGTTGTCTTTATGCATGCCTTTGCTTTGGAAATTGAATATGTAACTGTGGTTGTTAAGGGTTTGCTAGAAGAATGGGAGCTAATTGTCTATACACAGAGAAATGGTTCATTCAGACTATCTGTCGAGTTTCTTAAATCATTTTCTGTATCCGAGCTCTGGGTGCTTCATAACAAGGTAAAGCGCTGCTCCAACCTGAACGAACTCCTTCGTGACAAACTGCTGGATTGTGCTGTTTTCAACAATCCTCAGGTTGTTAAGAAACCATACTGTGTAAAGTTCGTTCACAAGGAGATCTTCAGAACTGTCTATCTGAATGAAGCAGCACTGCCTAAGTACCCTGCTAAGCAACTTGCTCTTGCCTCCACTCTTCTCAAAACCAAGGGCTTCGCTTCTAAAGCCAAGTATGATGCTGATGATGTGATTCTTGCTTATTGCACCCGAAAGAATGTTTCTCAGTACTTTCGGAGGATGAAAAATGTTACTAAATCTCAGCCATCAGACTTCTGTGAAGACCCTGTGGAGATGGAAGTGTTACATCAACTAGCTCTGGAAAGAGAACGTAAGAAGCGTGGTGAATCCACTTCATCAGAAATGCCAACCAGAGAAGAACCGTCAACTCCTGTCCTTCACAGTTCTGATACTGAAGAAGGAGAAGTTGATCTTTAGATTTGATAAGGGATTTGTAATATATATTCTGAAAGAACATCCTTGTGTAATCTAATGTGTTATTTTGAATTCTGGTCAATGTTTAATTTAATACCAGAAACTGTTGCTATTTACAATTCATGTTTAATCCTTTGTCTTATCAGTTAGTTGAGTTATCCTCTCGATAATTTGCATGTTATGTTAACAAACAAATAGGGGGAGATTGAAATGTATATGTTTAGCCTATTTGTAATTAAAGAGGTATAAACTCAACTCTGATAAGAGAGCTAAGTAAATAGCAAATACTGTTGAAGGAATCCGTACGAAGAACGTCAAATGATTTATTAAAATCATATGTCTGAAGAATTTCAGGATGTTGCTGTACACCACTGAAAGAAGTTCATTAATATGTTCAAGCCTCAGTGTACAAATAATATTTTGTAGCACGTCCAGAAGTCCAGAAGGTATAAAGTTTTAATACTTTATTTATTCAGAAGATTCCATACTATTTCTACTTACGAAGAAGAACTACGAAGACAAAGACTCGACGAACAAGCCACATCTCAAATGTTTATTTGATAAAGAATATTTGATTCAGCTAGATACAGATGAACCAAACGATACATTTGTGTGTCAGCTACTCAGATTAAATATTCTGCATCAACAATAGGTGGTCGTTCAATCAAGACAAATTAAAGAATCATATCATTTAAAGGAAGTCAGAAGACCTGCTGCTGAAGAAAATGCACTATATAATTATTTAATTAATTATTTCACATCTCAAAATAATTATATGAGTTATATAGTTTATTTATTAAATTGATTCACATTTGAATTAATTTAATTTATGAATTTATATAATTAATATAATTAAGTGAATAATTATTGAATTAATTATATAAAGAAAATGTTTTTTTTATTGTTTTTGGGCACGGCATGACAATCAATTAGATTGTCATACCGCACCTTGATATATGCAGTCTGGCAGAAGGCATGACAATCCTTAGGATTGTCATACAGACTGATCTAGGCATGACAATCACATATTGTCATACCGAAATCAGCAGGTATGACAATGTATAAGATTGTCATGCCGCACTAACTTGGTGGCCAAGCACTGGGCATGTCATACCTACGGTTTTATGGTATGACAATCCTTTAGATTGTCATACCTTACCATTTGTGCCATGACAATTGCTTATATTGTCGTACCTTCCCATTTAATTGTCATACCACTTTGTTGGATTGTCATAGCACTTCCTAGGATTGTCATAGCTACATTTGTCATACTAGTTCAAGTGATTTGCCTATAAATAGGCCTTCACCTCTTCATTTGTAAAATATTTAAAGCCTTGTAAACTTTCAAGTTGTTAGTAACTTGTTATTCGTTAAATCCACAGTTTTCTGTGCTTTGATCACTCGGTTGTTTTAATCACTAAGTTAGAATACATCCTGTCAAATTTATTCTACGAACTTTAGTGGAGATTAAAACTGAACCGTATTAATTATATAACGACTTAAAAATTGTTATATTAATTAATTAAAATCTGATTAACAAGTTATATTTGAAAGGCATATGTTTAGCCTATTTGTAATTAAAGAGGTATCAACTCAACTATGATAAGAGAGCTAAGTAAATAGCACACACTATTGAAGGAATCCGTACGAAGAACGTCAAGTGATTTATTAAAATCATATGTCTGAAGAATTTCAGGATGCTGCTGCACACCAGTGAAAGAAGTTCACTAATATGCTCAAGCCTCAGTCTACAAATAATATTTTGTAGCACGTACAGAAGTCCAGAAGGTATAAAGTTTTAATACTTTATTTATTCAGAAGATTCCATACTATTTCTACTTATGAAGAAGAACTACAAAGACAAAGACTCGACGAACAAGCCACTTCTCAAATGTTTAATTGATAAAGAATATTTGATTCAGCTAGATACAGATGAACCAGACAGTGCATTTACTCTGATTAAATATTCTGCATCAACAATAGGTGGTCGTTCAATCAAGACAAAGAATGAGATCTTTTAAAGGAAGTCAGAATACCTGCTGCTGAAGAAATGCTCAATATATTATTCAATTAATTAATTCACATCTCAAAATAATTATATAAGTTATGTAATTTATTTTTTAAATTAATTCACACTCGAATTAATTTAATTTATGTAACACCTTAGGGACCAAGCTTTGATTGTCATACCTTTTCTTTAGTTTGTCATACCGTTTGTCATACCGAATTTATAAGGTATGACAATGCTTCTGATTGTCATACCTTCCCACTTGTGCCATGACAATGCTTCTAATTGTCATACCTTTCCATATAAATGTCATAGCACTTGTTTAAATTGTCATAGGACTTCCTAGAGTTGTCATAGCTAGCTTTGTCATACTAGTTCAAGGTGTTGCCTATAAATATGGCTTCAACCTCTTCATTTGTTCTTGTTCAAAGCTTTGTAAACTTTCAAGTTGTTAGTAACTTGCTATTTTTATATCCACAGTTTTATGTGCTTTGATCACTCGGTTGTTTTAATCCGCTAAGTTAGAATACTTCCCATCAAATTTATTCTACGAACTAGTGGACATTAAAACGAACCATATTAATTATATAACGACTTAAAAATTGTGACGATTGTATTCAACCCCCTCTTCTACAATCGTATCTGGACCTAACAATTGGTATCAGAGCGGTTGATACCATTATACCGTATCAGATCCTATACACTCTCTGTAACGTCCAAATATTTTTTATTCGAATTAATTTTGTTTTTAAATTTAATTCTGATTTAAAATATTTTTCTTTCAAAAATCCAAATCTCATCCAAACACTATTCACTTTAAATCCTTAAACATGAGTACACAAAAGATCAGTAGCATTAAAATCCCACCGTTCAGCAAGGAACACTTTGGTCTATGGAAGAGGCATATGTTATTGTTCCTCCGCACCGCCAACAGAAAATACATCGGGATTCTGAACAAGGGTGTTTCTACTCCGATGAAACTTATAATAGCACACGAAGAGGATGGTGTGTTAATGCCTCATAGTCCGAAAGAACTTTCTGAGTACACAGATGAAGAGAATGAACAGATGAACCTAGATGACGCTCTTCAACTAATTTTGGTCGAATCTCTAGATCCTGTCATGTACAATGCTATTGTTAATTTTACGAACGCGAAGCAAATCTAGGATACGTTAGAGATTATCAACGAAGGCTCATAAGAAGTAAGAGAGAACAAGAAAGAGATACTGATTGCTCAGTATGAACAGTTTGGTTCCAATCCCGGAAGGGATTTCAGAAGTATTTATCAGACTTAATAACCTGATTAATAATTTAAATCTGAATGGGAAATACTACGACATGAAAGAGGTCAACATGAAGTTTGTCTTAACACTTCCTGAACATCTGGAACACAGAATCAATGCAATCAGGGAAAGCAGAGATCTGAATGAGATTTCTCTGGAAAGACTTTACGGAGTTTTGAAAACTTATGAACTCGAGCAAGTTCAAAGTAAGCAGCGATATGGCTGGGGTAAAACACTGAACCATTCGAGAGCTCTAGTTGTTGAATCACCTACACCGGAAGAAAAGAAGGATGTTGTTGTTCCTTCTAAGACCACTCAGGAATTTGTTGTACCTGAGATGGGTCAGACTACTTCTTCCAGTGGTGACAAAGAGTTCTATACAATGGAAGAATTAGAACAGTTAGAAGATCAATCTCTATCACTATTTGCCAAGAAGTTTGGAAACATGAGATTCCTGAAGAACCCCTCCTATAAGTACAAACCTACTGTCAACAGGTTTCAAAAAGGAGGTTACTCATCTTCTACAAGTAAAGGAGGATACAAGACTGGGATGGTGGACAGAAGCAAGTTCAAATGCTTTAACTGTGGTGAACCGGGACACTTTGCACCTGAATGCAAACAGCCCAAGGTTCAAGGAAAGAGAAAAGATTCGTACGATGAGCTGAAGCAGAAGTATGATGCCTTAGTGAGAAAGCATCAGGGTACTTCTGGAGGTCAAAGCTTCAAGAGCAAATCATATCTGGCAGAAGGGAAAGCTGGGATGATACAGATTGTGATGAAGAGGAGCAGCTAGGGAATGTTGCTTTCATAGCTAATACTAGATCATCTTCACCTCCTACTGGAAGCTTTCAGGTAGATCTTACATGCCCTAAACTTTTTATGCAATTAGGACTAGAAAGAGATGATGCTATTAAAAAGTTGAAAGCTGCCAATCTTAAAATTAATGCATTAGTCTTAGATATTCATGCTTATAAGATGAATGAGATGAACGTATTGAAACCTAAAATTGAACAACTAACTATGGATTTAGGATTACAATTTGCTAAAGTCAGCATTCTAGAGAAAGGTGAGATTGCTTTAAAACTTCAGCTAGACGAAGAGAAAGTGAAATCTAAAGCCTTTAAGGATGCCTCCACTATAGTCAAAGAGCTTAATGATAAACAAGAGATCAAGAGAACTGTTGGAATAGGTTTTGACTATAACAAATCTGTAGGTAAGGCTAGTAACATTACTCCCTTTAAGAAGAGTGCTGAGGAGAGAGGAATTCCTTTTGTTTTGAAAGATTCCCCTCAACCATTGTTTAAATACTCAGAAGCTGAACCTCTGTTAGAAACTCCTGTTATCATTAAATATGAACTCAAACAGGAAGACCTTAAAATGAAAGAAAGTAATGAAAAGAGAGATGAGATCCTGACATCACTAAAACCAATCAAACTGAAAGGCAATGTTAGGTTTCCTAAAGCTAGTTTAGGTGTCAACTCTGAGAGAACTAAATTCAACAAGCCTAATAATTTTGTGAGCAGTAAGAATAGAGATAATAGATGTCATTCTACTGAGAACTTTAAATCTGTTAACAATGTTAGAGTAGAGTCTATTGATGTTCCTACTACTGTGATTGATATTCCTGTTGCTCTTGTATTTGATGCATGTCATAAATGTTGTGGTGTTGATAACTGTATGCTTTGTGCTTTCAATACAATGTCTTCTTTTTTTAGAAGTTTGCATGCTAAAAATGAAAACACATCACCTAGACAACACACAAACAATAAGCATGCTAGATCAAAGACTGCTAGTCCTCTTCGTGTTAGGAAGGAGACTTACGTTCCAAAGCCTAAAACTAGGTTTATAAGGCTGTTGTTAAGGAAGTAAGTTTAGTCAAGAGTGAGCCAAGTATCAGTCCAAGAGGCTCTGTTGTATTACCTGATAGAAACCAATTCTTTAAGTTTGCTGGACCCAATCAAGTGTGGGTCCCAAAGAAGGTTTAATCAAGATGTCTTTTGCAGGTTGCCAGTGGAATTGTACGAGTTGGTTGGGTGCTTGACAGTGGAGCGTCAATGCACATGACTGGCACAAGATCCCTGATGGAAGACATAAGAGAAGCAACTGGTCCGTCAGTTACTTTTGCTGACAATAGCAAAGGTCGTAATGTTGGATATGGCAAGTACAAAGTTGGAAGGGTCATCATAGAGGATATTGCTATAGTTGAAGGACTTCAACATAATCTCCCGAGTGTCAGTCAGTTTTGTGACAAGGGATATTATGTTCATTTTGAAAAGGAGATATGTATCATTAAACATATCAAGGATAAGCGTCCTTCACTATGTGGCATAAGGAAAGGCAATATATACGTAGCTGATTTGTCTTCGGGACCAGGGAATGCAGTTCGCTGTTTCTACGCAAAGACGTCTACTGAAGATAGTTGGTTATGGCATAAGAAGCTTTCACACCTCAACTTCAAAACCATAAACTCTCTAGTCAAGAGAGATCTAGTGAGAGGTTTGCCTTCCCTGGAATTCTCAACTGATGATCTCTGTTAGAGTAAGGGGCGGCCCCAAAGCGGAATTGACCGGTGGTGGTTGGTCGAAGCTCCAGTAGGTAGCCACTCCCTTCTCAGGGAACCGTACGTGAGACTTTCGCATCATACGGCTCCGCCCCGAGCTCCCGTCGTCGGCCTTGTCATTAGACCACTATCTATGCATGTATTTTAAGCCTGGATTATCGAATCCTTTGCTTTGCTTTGCTTCTTGGGTGGTGGCGAACAATGCTGCTTGCGTTGCGGGAGATGCCCGCCCGTAGGGCCCGGCCCGGCTTGCTTCCCGCCCGAAAGAACCGCTCACTTCTCACAAAGGCAAGACCATCAATACCATTACAGATCCACTTCACTTACTGCATATGGATTTGTTTGGCCCCGTAAATGTTACATCAATTGATGGAGGAAGATATGCCTTAGTCATTGTGGATGACTTCTCGAAATTTACTTGGGTTTACTTCCTTACTTCTAAGAATGAAACTCCGATGACAGTTATTGATCACATAAAGCAAGTTGAATTGGATAAAGGTGTGCCAGTGAAAGCAGTAAGGTCAGATAATGGCACAGAATTCAAGAATCAAACTCTAATCAACTTTTACTCTGAAAAGAGAATTAGAAGGCAGTATTCAGCACCAAGGACTCCTCAACAGAATGGAGTCGTCGAAAAGAAGAATCGTACACTGATTGAAGCTGCAAGGACAATGATTGTTGTAGCAAAGCTTCCACTGTAATTTTGGGCTGAAGTTGTGACTACTGCCTGCTATACCCAGAATAGAACTTTGATCAATAAGGATCATATGAAAACTCCATTTCATCTGTATAACAAGAAACCATATGTCAAACATCTTCATGTCTTTGGAGCCAAGTGTTATGTTCTCAAAGATGGAGAAGAGAACTTGAACAAGTTTGAGCCAAAGGCATCTGAAGCCATTTTTATTGGTTATACAAATAATGCTTATAGAGTTTTTGTAATTGATACTCTATCAGTGAAAGTTAGTGTCAATGTTACATTTGATGACACTAAACTGCCAAGTTTACAATCTGCTAATCCATCTGAATCTCTGAAGATTGACAACTATCCAGATTCTGATTCATATGATGATGTGCCACCTGAGGTTGCAACAGGTGATAACAACAATGATAATGATCCATGGAATGGTGGAGGAAATGGCAATAATGCTGGAGATTCCACTGATGCTAGTGGTGGATCATCAAGTCAACCTGGCAACAACTCCGGGGGAGCTGGTGGATCAACTAGTCATACACATCATCTTACTGACAATACTGCTGAATCATCAAGGACACAACTTCTAAGGGAAAGGATTTGGAGCAGAGATCATCCCTTTGATCTTATAATTGGTGATCCTGATGTTGGTGTAAGGACTAGAAGTGCGACGACAAATGAATGTGTATTCTCTGGTTTTCTATCATAATTAGAACCAAGCAAAGTGGATGAAGCACTTGATGATCCTGATTGGGTTCTTGCCATGCAAGAAGAACTTAATCAATTTGACAGACAAGAAGTCTGGGCCCTGGTTCCAAGGCCAAAGGGAAAGTCTACTATTGGAACTAGATGGGTCTTCCGTAACAAGGTAGATGATGGCATTATTGTGAGAAACAAAGCCAGACTGGTCGCAAAAGGTTATTCACAGGAAGAAGGAATTGATTACGATGAAACCTATACTCCAGTTGCTCGTCTTGAAGCCATCAGAATATTTCTTGCATTTGCTGCACACTCCAACTTCAAGGTTTATCAGATGGATGTGAAAAGTGCATTTCTGAATGGAAAGCTAGAAGAAGAAGTATATCTGGAACAGCCCCCTGGCTTTGAAAATCCAGAGTTTGCTGATTTTGTGTACTTCCGATTCAAAGCTGTCTATGGGCTCAAGCAGTCACCAAGGACATGGTATGACACCCTCTCTGAGTTTTTAATTGAAAACAATTTTACTAGAGGTGTCATAGACAAAACTCTCTTTTACAAATTGCATGATAATAGTATGATATTTGTTCAAATATATGTTGATGGTATTATATTTGGTTCTACTAACGATAACTTGTGCAAGAGGTTTGCTAAGTTAATGTAGAGCAATTACGAAATGAGTATGATGGGTGAGTTATCCTACTTTCTTGGTCTTCAAGTAAGCCAAAAGGAAGATGGTATTTTCATTTGCCAATCAAAGTATGTCACAGATCTTCTGCGAAAGTACAATCTAGAAGACTGTTTTCCGGCAAAGACACCCATGGCCACTGCCACAAAGCTTGACCAGGATAAATCTAGTAAGAAAGTTGACATCTCAAGCTATCGAGGTATGATTGGCTCATTACTCTATCTCACTTCTAGTAGACCAGATATTATGTTTGCAACATATTTATGTGCTAGGTTTCAGGCTGATCCTAAAGAATCACATCTTATAGCCGTCAAAAGAATCTTTAGATATCTTAAGGGTACACCTGGTTTAGGTATTTGGTACCCTAAGAATACTGGTTTTTACTTAACTGGCTATACAGATTCTGATTATGCAGGTTGCAGGATTGATAGAACGAGTACGTCTGGAAGCTGTCAATTTCTAGGACGTCGATTGGTTTCCTGGTACAGCAAGAAGCGGCACTCAGTGTCAACTTCTACTGCTGAAGCTGAGTACATAGCTGCTGGCAGTTGCTGTGCTCAGATCCTCTGGATTAGGAATCAATTAAATGATTATGATATTCATGTTAACAAAATTCCAATATTTTGTGACAACACCAGTGCCATAGACATTTCCAACAATCCAGTGCAACAGTCCCGGACCAAGCACATAGATATTAGGTATCATTTTATTAGAGAACATGTCATGAATGGTACTATGGTGTTACATTTTGTATCCACGGCTGATCAAATTGATGACATCTTCACTAAACCACTTGATGAATCCACTTTCTCTAAGTTGGTTTGTGAGCTAGGGATGTTAAATATGCCATGATTCTCTTTGTATATATTTTATATTTATTTATATATTATTATATATTTTTGTGAATTTTCTGTGTAATTATATCTATTTTATTAGATTTGATATAAGACTTTGTAAATTATCTGATAATTTTCTGTATAATTATGCATGTTCATAAATGTCTCTGTAATTTTTTAAGTGCTGCACACTCCCCTGTATTATTTTCAAGCATTTAGATAATTATTTGTGTCGATTTTGTATTTTCCAAAATTAATTAAACATAAAAATTAGATTTTAAGTTAATTCATTTTAATGAATTAAAGTTAAATTCATAAATATTTATATTTAATTAAAGTTGAATTTTACAAAATATTTTTGTAATAATATATATATATATATATATATATATATATATATATTTTAGGTTTTTGATTTTGAGTGTAAAAAGTTTTATTTCAAAGAAAATCAAAAATCATGCTTTTTATATATAATTTTCTGTTTTATGTTTTTTTTACTCGGCATGACAACTCCTAGGTTTGTCATACCGAGTCCGTGTGGCTGATTTATTTGTATCGGTATGACAATCGTTAATTGTCATATTAAGGTCATGTAGCGTGTCGTATACTCTTTATTTCAAACCTCGGTATGACAATTACTTATATTGTCATACGGAGTGTTAGGTCCAATCAGACGTAGAAGGGGGGGTTGAATACGTCGTACCAATTTCTTCGATTTAATTTAATTGCGGATAATCTTTGTTTCAGTCCATGTTAAATCAATCGTAAATAAATAACTCCAGCAAGTCGGGGAATATTCTTGTATTAGAAATAATCCTCGGGTGCTACAAATTCCAACACAAGTGTCGGCTGCAGAGACTACAAACACTCTATTACAAACTCTCGATAAATACGATCTTCTAATTTAACTCTCGAGAATGTGTATAGTGTGTGCACTTACAAAGTGTGTAGTTGTTTTCAAATGAAAACACAAAGCTCTATTTATAGGCTTTACAAAATCTAACCATGGTTAACGAGTTCGTCCTGGACGACTTGAGTTCGTCCTGGACGGATTCGTTTTATAAAAATAAAACTATCTCCAAAGAACACAGGAGATTGGCGCCACTTTCATATACATATATATATATATGAATATATGTATAGCTAAGTTGCGCTCCATATATACATATATGTATATTCCAGTGTCTTCAATTGTGAGAGTCAAACTTGGCGCCTCCTGGTCAAAGTTTGCGCTTGTACAGTGCATCCATATGTGACTTGAGATAGAATATTTACTTGGCCACAGAGTTGATTCAGTGTCAAGCGCAAGTTTTGACTAAGTCAAACCTTGCGCTTTGACATGGTCAAACATTGCGCCTCTTCACTAGAGTGTTCCCCTGTATGACTTGACTTAGAAAGATTTGAGTGAAGTTGCGCCTGGGACAAGATTTAGGGTCGCAACCTTTGACTTGGTCAAAGGTTGCGCTCCATCAGTGGCCACACTTATAGTGACTTAGAAATCTTTCTTACAGACTTATACTGTGAAGAGGAGAAGCGCAGGTTTTGACTTTAGTCAAACCTTGCGCCTCAACTCTTACACAGTATAATGACTTAGAGAAATTTCTCAAGTCATTCCATTTTGTATGAATTAAATATATACATATATATATTTAATTAATTGTGATAAATTAATTACTTGAGTTATTTAACTTCAAATAATTCACAATTAATATATATATACATATATATCTAATTAAAATGTCTTTTGGCAATAAATCCAGGAGCAGCTCGATTGACTTGATCAATTAATTCGTTGATCGAATCCATTGAATACTTTCGTACGTTCTGACGTCCTGTGCACTGGTCTGGTTCACGAACGACTCGAACTGAAATAATTCCTTGAATCCTTTGCTTGATAATATACTTGATCAGTCATTCCGGGTTAGATGTTGCTTCGATAAATTTGATTATAAATAATCAAATTAAATATACTGGAATCTTCTGGTCTTTGATACTTGATCTTCAGGCAATCTTGATAGCAGAAACATTTGGAACTTTATTCTTCACTGAGGCTTGAACATATTAATGAACTTCTTTCAGTGGACGGATGCTCGTCTCAGATATCTTGATTGTCTTTGACTGTTCGTATCGAATCTCCAACCTGTAGATTCCTGTATAATACTTACGTATTGTTTCCTGTCTTTTGTTGTGTTGAGTTATCGTAATTACATTTACGTTACATTATGCTTTACAATCTCCCCCTATTTGTTTGTTAGAGTTCGACAAGCAAATCCTTTAAGAGGATAACTCAACTGACACAGTGAAAAAGCATACTATTTTAAACATGAAATAATACTAAGTACAGTCTGGATTATATCTTACATTTTCCAGAAATCAAAAGTAAATACAAGCAGCCATTGTTCCTCTAGCCTGAACTAATCTTTCCTTGGTTTCTTGGCTCTTGCATTAATCAGCTTCTGCTCAGCTTTCCTCTTTGCAGCTTCCTCTACTCTCTTCTGAGTAAGCTTGTTTTCAATCTCTTCAATCCTTGCTGTAATGGTACTTAGTGCCACTTGCTCCAGTGTATTCTCAGGTGGAGGTTGCTCTAGATTTTTCTTCATCTTCTCTAAAGTTTGCAGGTGAACCATCTTCTTCAACTTCTTAAAAGTGACATTCATCTCCATTCCTTCAATTTTCATAATGATCCTTGATGGATGAGCACGAACTCTAGAAGTGTTGTGGACAGTCTCTACAGCTTTTCTTATCTCCAGAAGATCAACCAAATCTTTGAGCACACTCTTGTCTTCTTTTACCACTGACCACTTAACAGCTGCAACTGCACGAGTGATTCTTTTGGAATTGAGTTTTCAAATCTCTGTGAGTGGTATAGCAGTGACTTCAGAGTCTTTCTTCTTCTTGAATAGTACAGATGTAGGATTGTAAGTGACAACAGGTGCATTTGGATTTTCAGGAATTTCAGGGTTGAGTGGAGGCAGTGGATATGGTGGTTGACGATTGATGGCTGACAAGTCTAAGTCTCTCAGAGCAGCAAAGTTCAGACGATAAGCATATAGCAATTCAGCAGTTAGTCTTCCCTTGCTAGTCCTTGAACACTTCTCCCTGACTTGAGCTTCCAGATACTTCAGTATACGAGGATTGTATGTTGATAATGCTTCATCAGTGAGTCCAATACTCTGAATCATACCATTCTTGAAATACTTGATAACTGAAGGCTTGTCATGAATTTCAACTCCAATGTCAGTGATCCATTCTTCCACCATATCTCTGAATATTTCGTTATGCTTTCTGCCGGTTGAGATGATCTTGTTTCTTACCACAAACAGCTCAGTTAAAGAAAGATCTCTGAGAAACTGACTTGACACATGCTTGAGTCCATGGCCTTCTCTCTGTAGCTCAAATGATATGTTCACCATCCATCCTCTCCTGGGAAGAACAGCAACAGACACAGTAGAAATGATATCATTTAACACCTCGTGATAATCATGTAAATCCTTGTAGTTGTTTCTGAAGGAGTCAAAGATATCTTTTACTTCGTCATCATCATTGTCTTGAGTGACCTCTGGGAAATCAAACACAGATCTAGCAGCATCCCATTCAGCTCCATCTTTATGTAAGTTGGCAAGTCTCCTTTCCCTTCGAATCCGTCTTTGGTTTTCTAACTTCTCCCTTGCTCTCCTTTGCTCAGCATAATCCCTAGCAACATTAGCAATGTCTTGTGGATTTGCAATTTCAAACTCTTCAGCAGGAAAGATGTCATTGTGATATGCAAGTTCATCAGCAAAGACTTCAGTGTCTGGGATTTCTCCTTCTTCAAGATCTTCATTCTCAGCACCAACCATCCTAATCACCCTGTCATCCACAAACTCAGGGATGTATTCATCATGACTGTAACTGAATTGATGTTTCAGAGCAGAATCAATCAGTTCTTCAGACACCCCTGATATTACTCTCTTTCCTTTTGCTTTTTCTGCTGCTCTCTCCCCCTCAGTTGAGTAATCCTCTCTGGAAGGTTGAGATGCCAGCAATTTAGCTTCAAGAGCAGCCAATCTTTGCTCCATAGTGGACTTAATCTCCACCAACTCCTCCCGTAGAACAAGATTTTCAGCTTCAAGATGTTGAACTTTGAATTTCAGAGCTTCAAATTCTGTCACAGATACAGTTGGAAGTGGTGTAGGTTGGGCTGTTGGGTTCTCACTAGTGCGTTCTGTAGGTGTTTCTCTCGTTTCACTCAAAGCTAGAGCACTCAGTGGGTCAGAGGGTTTCTGTATATCAAGTTCTGTTGGTGTTTCCCTCTCACTCAAAGACATTCCAGCATCCTTAGATGTACCTGCAGAAGAAATCTTCTTAGCCTCTTCTAGAGAGGTCACAGAAGGTGCAATGAAGGTTCGTGAGCCTTCGTCCTCAGTTTCCTCGTCAGATGAATCTGAGTCATAAGAAACAAGTTGCCAACTACTCGAAGGTAGTGAGTCCTTAGTTGGATCCTGAGTTGGAATCTCAGGGTGGGTAGACACAGGGCTCGAAGGATTTGATCCTTGAATTGGCGAAGCACCCTGGTTTCCCACAACTGCCTTTGACGGCGAATGACTTTGTGACAAGTCCTCTATAACTGGCACACTTCCTGAAATGAAGGGCTCAGAAACAGATTGCCGTTCACCTTCGAGAGGTGAAGAGTCCTTTGAAGGATCTGGGAATGTTCCTCCCAGGGGGGTAGACAAGGATGTAGAATGTGGCAAATCATCCAAGTTTCCCCCAGAAGCCTGTGAAGGCAATTGACCCTGAATAGGATCAGAAACAACAGTGTCTGTCCCTGACATGGACGACAAAGTGTTAGCAACCGTCAATTCTTCCATCGTGTGTGCAACCTCACTGTGCATTGGAATAGTATTTGGCTGAGGTGGTGAAGAAATAGACATCTCTGCAGTTGTCTCAGGTTCTATTCTCCTTTCTTGACTAGGAGACAGAGCTGCAGTTTCAGAAACAATCTCCTTATGTGGTGCACTTAAGGCACTTTCTCCCTCGCTCTCAGGAATAGGAAGTGGTTGGCTAAGGGGTAGAGTAGTTTCTGCTTCAGTTGTCTGTGAGGTGGTGCCTTGGTTATGAATTTGGGGGATTTCAAATTCATTGGCACCGGTGATAGGTGGTGAAAGCTGATTGGAATCCAAAAGATTCTGAACCCAATCAGGTGCATCGAAGGACAAGTTGTCAGAGTCAGAAGGAATACCTGATTGTAGCAGTGGATTGTAAGTGTTGGTGAAGAGTTCATCAATATCCACCATCACATCAGCTGCAGTGGTTTGAACCGGAGTATTCACTTCATCTTCAGAATCAGTGGAGTTGTCTTGCAGTGAATCCTCTCCTTCAGATTGAGCATTGTCATCTGAGGATGTCTGTGCATCTTCCACTATCACTTCTTCTTCCATTTGTGAAGTTTGAGTCTCAGGGATATCAGCTTGATGAGATGACTCAGGGACTTCAGTACTTTGTGTTTCAGGGACCTCCTCTTCCTGAACCACTGGATCAGCAACATTTGGAATATGTGGTGGAGGCAAATTCTGGTTGTTTAGAAATTCTTGCATTGCTTCCGGAAGAACCACATCCTCATTGTTGGTGTAGTTCTGATGATTCTCCAGCATAGATATTACCCTTGTGGTCATGAAGGAGCATATGACATTGTCTATATTTGGATAGACAGCTCTCTCAGCAGGAGTCAGCATTTGATTCAGAACAATCTGAAAGAACCGAGGGTAGAGAAGTACATTCCTGTTCTTTCTTAGAGAATCCTGAAAAGCTCCCATGATTAAGTGTCCCAGATTGATTCTTGTATTCTGAGCTATTGCAATTCCAATCTCTTGGTTGAAGATGGTAATCCCATGGAACCCTCCAGTTTTTGGTGCAAATACATGAGAGATGGAATTAAAGAAGAAATTCCATTCTCGAGGTAAATGCTTGACGTACATCTTTCCTGGAAGATCACCATTCTCCCTCTGGCAGTGAATAGCAAAGAAAAAATTTGTCCTTTCAGCCCTATCTGGAACAGCTTCAAAGTCCTCTGTTGGAAGTTGCAGAGCAGTGTTCAGGGTATTTTCAGTAATTGATAGTGTTCGTCCCTGAACTTGACAAGTAATACCAAGTACCTGTCCTGCATTCACAACAGAAATAGAAGACAAGAAATCTCGTAGAAGAGATTTGTTAAGATATACTGACTCTGTCATAGCAAATCTAGCAAACGAATATTCAGACATATAACGAACCCAGCGTCGATAATTTGCTTGCGTAATTAAATTATTATTCTCAACAATTGTGAAATTTGTTTTCGGAATCTCAAAATTTGCAGCCATTTTTAATTAAAATTAAAAATGATTATAAATTTTGTTTCACGAATAAACACGAACAAATATTCACTTTATGTCACGAAAATAATTAATTAATAACGCTCCGTAAAACCCTAATTCCAAGAATTTCAGATTTCGATGAAATTAAAGTATGTTGTACTTCTTGAAATTCTAAGAATAATGGTATCGGTTTCGCAAATTATTGATGCTAAAATCACGAACAAAACTAGCCTAGAAGTCCAAGAGGTTCGAAAAACCCTTACGAAAAACGAACACGGATCGTGATAAATCTGGTATGAAGTTAAAGCTCTTTACTCAGGGATTCTAAAACTGGTCTCGAAATCTAAAATGGGCAAAGATTTGATGGTGTTTTGAGGATTTAAACAATGGTGAGTTCGTGTTTTTGAATGTGGCGGTGGAGAGATTTGTAGGCGTGTGTATATGTGTATATATGCGAAGGATAAAGAAAACTGACTAAGTGTGTGCATATATATGTGCACAGAGGGGACTGGCGCAAGATGTGAAATGACAGGGATAACCCCTATACTACACACAGTAGATACAAGTCGTCGCAACAATTGAAATTACGGAAATGCCCCTCATACATACACTGTATGAGGCGCAACTTCGTGAGACTTAGAAAAACTAAGTCACAATAAACAGGAGCATACAGTGGCTGTAGGTAAGAGGCGCAACATTTGACTGGAAAGTCAAACGTTGCGCTTCTAGAGTATACAGTATGTGTATGTATATGTTGGTCAGGGGCGCAACGTTTGACTTAGTCAAATGTTGCGCCTAACACCACATACATATCAGTAATGTACAGTTAGCCAAATTTCGAGTGAAGCTCCACCCAAAATTATATCAATTTGTTAAACGAATTGATTAAATTCAGAATGATTTAACAAATCGATATCACAACTAAATTAAATAAGTTTTAACTAAATTAAAATTTAGTCAACAAATATTTAATGAATTGTGCTGCAAATATTTTAATCAAGATTTAATTAATGGAAAAACTTAAAATAATTTGAATTGCTTCAAATCCATTAATCAAATATAATTAAAATATGAATTAAATAACTACTAATATTCATTAATTGAATATAAGCACTTAAATAATTTCAAGAAAATTAATTCTAAATATCTACCATTTAACAAATAATCACATAATCATGCAAATTATATATAAATCGTGGCAAATAATTAAAACTAATTATCAGATTAATATGTAAAATACTGGATGCACTTTGTAAATTCACAAGTCCTGAAAATATGTACATTTTAAAACTTGTGAACTTACGAACAAATTGCAGTTATTTCTTGTCTAATTAATTAGACATATTTAACATCCCAAGTTCACCAACCAGTCTAGAGAAAGTGGATTCGTCCAGTGGTTTAGTGAAGATGTCTGCAATTTGTTGATCAGTAGGTACAAAGTGTAACTCTACTGTTCCATTCATGACATGCTCGCGAAGGAAATGATACCTGATATCAATATGCTTTGTCCTGGAGTGTTGAACAGGATTGTTGGCAATGGCAATGGCACTCGTGTTATCACACAGAATCGGAATTTTATCCAACATGAGTCCATAATCTTGTAGTTGATTCCTCATCCACAAGATTTGAGCACAGCAACTTTCAGCAGCTATGTATTCAGCTTCCGCTGTAGACGTAGACACGGAGTGTTGCTTCTTGCTATACCATGACACCAACCTTCGTCCAAGAAACTGACAGCTTCCTGAAGTACTTTTCCTATCAATCTTACATCCTGCAAAGTCAGAATCTGTATAGCCAACCAGATTAAAACCTGTATCTTTAGGGTACCAAATCCCTAGATTGGGGGTTCCCTTAAGATACCTAAAAATACGCTTAACAGCTATAAGATGTGACTCTTTAGGATCAGCCTGGAATCTAGCACATAAACAAGTTGCGAACATGATATCTGGTCTACTAGCAGTTAAGTATAAGAGAGAGCCAATCATACCTCGATACTTCGTGATGTCAACTGACTTACCAGATTTGTCCTGATCAAGTTTGACAGCAGTTGGCATAGGGGTTTTGGCAGTAGATGCTTCTTCCATTCCATATTTCTTCAGAAGATCCTTGATGTATTTAGATTGGCAGATAAAAATACCGTCAGGCTTCTGAATGACTTGAAGTCCTAGGAAGAAGGACAATTCTCCCATCATGCTCATCTCATACTTGCTCTGCATTAACTTAGCAAATCTCTCGCACAAAAGATCATTAGTAGAACCAAATATAATATCATCGACATATACTTGTACAAGAATTATATCATCCTTATGCTTTTTATGGAAAAGAGTTTTATCGATGATACCTCTGGTGAAACCATTTTCAAGTAAGAACTTGGAAAGAGTGTCATACCAGGTTCGAGGGGCTTGCTTCAGGCCATAGAGTGCTTTGAAGAGAAAGTATACGAAGTCTTCAAATTCTTTGTCTTCAAACCCAGGGGGTTGTTCAACATAGACTTCCTCTTCCAGATCACCATTTAGGAATGCACTTTTCACATCCATCTGATAAACTTTGAAGTTGGAGTGTGCAGCAAATGCTAAGAACATCCTGATTGCTTCAAGCCTAGCAACTGGAGCATAGGTTTCATCATAATCAATTCCTTCTTCTTGTGAATAACCCTTTGCAACCAGTCTTGCCTTATTCCTCGTAACAATACCATCTTCATCCAGTTTGTTTCTAAAAACCCATCTAGTGCCAACTATAGATTTTCCTTTAGGTCTTGGCACCAGCTTCCAAACTTTCTGCCTTTCAAATTGATTGAGTTCTTCCTGCATTGCAGATACCCAATCTGGATCACTTAGAGCCTCTTCAACTTTCTTTGGTTCTGTCTGAGACAAGAATCCAGCAAAGTTGCATTCATTCTGAGTTGCTCTTCTAGTCTGCACTCCTGTGTCTGGATCACCAATGATTTGTTCAACAGGATGGTCTCTACTCCATACCCTTTGTCTTGGCAGATTCAATCTTGATGATTCACCAAAATCATAGTTGAGTTGAGTGTGATGACTAGTAGATCCACTTTGACTTACTCCCCCTGAGCTGATGCTAATTCTATTTGATGATCCTCCACTCTGACCACTGTGACCATGATGATCATTTGTATTGTTGCCAATACTTCCTCCAGATGGTTCAGGATCAGCATTTTCTTCATTTGCATTAGTTTCTCTTGCATCAGCTTCAGGTTGCTCTTCTCCTAAATAGATGTCTTCCAAATTCTCAAATTCCAGAGAATCAGATTCATTTTCTTTTTGGAGACTTGGGAGTTTGGTATCATCAAATCTTACATTGATGCTTTCAATCAGCTTGTCGTCATTGATCAGATAAACCCTGTAGGCCTTAGACTCCAAAGAATAGCCCAGAAAAATGCCTTCTTCAGCTTTGGCATCAAACTTTCCCAGATGCTCTTCTTTTAACACAAAGCATTTTGCACCAAACACATGAAAGTAACTCAGTGATGGTTTTCTGTTAGCCATTACTTCATAAGGAGTCTTATCCAAATCCTTGTTAATCAGGGTACGATTTTGAGTGTAGCAAGCAGTGCTTACAGCTTCAGCCCAGAAATAGATTGGAAGTCTTGATTGACTAATCATTGTCCTTGCTGCTTCAATCAAGGTTCTGTTCTTCCTTTCTACGACACCATTTTGTTGTGGAGTCCTTGGAGCTGAATACTGACGAGAGATGCCCTTATCAGTACAGAAGTCATTAAGAACAGCATTACGAAATTCTGTTCCATTATCTGATCTGATTGCCCTTACTGGCAGATCTGCTTCCTTTTCAATCTTCTTGATATGATCAATGATGACGAGTGCTGCTTCATCCTTTGAATGTAAGAATAATACCCATGTGTATTTTGAGTAGTCATCGACGATCACAAGAGCATATCTTTTCCTTGATATAGAAGGAATGTTGACTGGTCCAAACAGATCCATATGAATCAGTTGAAGGGGTGAACCAATATCAGTCATGCCTTTGCTCCTGTGTGATGCTTTCTTTGACTTCCCTTTTTCACATGCATCACAGAGTCCTTCTTGACAGAATTCTTTCTGTGGCAATCCTCTCACAAGTTCCCTTTTGACTAAAGAGTTCATAGTCTTAAAGTTCAAGTGTGAGAGCTTCCGATGCCATAACCAACTATCATCAGCAGAGGCCTTGGTGTAGAAACACTTGACCTCCCCCTTACTTGCTGAGTCTATGTCGGCTATAAACAAACTTGATTTTCTTACACCACGGAGTGTAAGATCCTTGTTCTTCCGGTTCTGGATTAAGCAAACTTCCTTCTGAAAGATTACGTCGTATCCTTTGTCACAGAACTGACTGATACTCAGTAAGTTGTGCTTGAGTCCTTCCACCAGAGAGATATCTTCAATGATGACATTTCCAACTTTCAGCTTACCATATCCCGTTGTAAAACCTTTGCTGTCATCTCCAAAGATTACAATTGGGCCGGTTCTCATCACCACATCTGTGAGCAGGGACTTTTCTCCAGTCATGTGTCTTGAACAACCACTATCAAGAACCCACACAACTTTACTTTTCCTTCCTGTGCCCTGCATTCACAAATGGATTAAACTTTCTTTGGTACCCAGACGTTCTTGGGTCCAGGTGATTTAGTAGAAACAGGATTATCAACAGAAACTGGTTTAACATGTGCTTGTTCAGGGGTGACTGGACTCTTCTCCTTTTTAGTCTTAGCAGTAGTGCTTTTAGACTTGGAGTTGGGAGTTTCCTTCTTCTTAGAAGGACTAGCAGTCTTTGCCACAGGGGCAACAGAAGGTGCAGGCATATTCATATTCATAGTAGATGGTGCAGAAAAAGATGCATTCAACATGGTAAAACATGCAGACATCATATTCATAGCACATAGCATGCAACCTACTCTACCACATGGCAAATGAACAGCATTCATGTTAACAGTATTAGGCATGCTAGAAACAGAATTATCTACTTTAATCACTTTACATGCATGAGTAAGATGATTAGTAGAATTGCAATTATTACAAACCTTTCTAGCATTAGAATTCCTAGAATTGGTGTTCTTAGGATCTAACTTGTCATTCCTGTTGTTCTTCTTTTTGTTGGAACTAGTACTTCCTAATCCAGTTTTATCTGAGTCATCTCTGACATGGGAATTAGAAGGTACATCTTGTGATTCCTGTTTTACTTGAGGCTTAACAACTTCCTCATTTTTCAACTCTTCCTTGATGACAAGGTCTTCTTCTATCAGAGGTTCTGTTTGTGCCATTCTAAAGATAGGGGTCTTGGTGTTCTTCAGAATTTTAGGTATATTTGTTCCTTCAGGAGCATTCTCAGTTCCTGCTGAAACAAATATGCCTTCATTCTCTTTTCTCTTCTTTCTTTTAGCTCTTTCCAAAGAACTATAGTCAAGGCCAATAGCAACCTTCTTATCAATCCTTTGACTATCCAAGATCTCTTTCTGTAGAAAAGCAGAATTCTGATAAGCCCTAAGCTTAGTTTCTAGGTCAGCAATCTGAGACCTAAGGGACTCCTCAATTTCTGCACTACACTTCTCCTTATTCTCTAGATATTCAATTCTATCTTTAAGGTTAGTGTTCATGAGTTTCTCTAAAGCTAATTCATCTACTCTTTCTTCAAGTTTAGCTATCTTTAGAGAAAGACTACAGTTATCTGATTCTGAAGCTAATAAACTAGTGTGCAAGTTGTACATCTCTTGACCTAGTTCATTTATAGTCTTTTTATAATCAGCAGTAGTCATGTCATCAACAGAAATTTCAGGAGATACCTGAGATGGAGATTCCTCGACAGTGTCAGCCATTAATGCAAATGCATAATTGCTCTGGACAGGTTCATCATCAGAATCTGTGTCATCCCAGCTTTTTCCCTCAGCAATGTAAGCCCTTCCTTTGTGCTTGGCCACCATTGCTTCCAACTTAGCTTTTAGCTTCTCATTCTCTTTCTTCAGATCCTCATAAGAATTCTTCTTATCATATGAGTTGTTTCTGACAGGAGCTGCTTTGGGTTTCCTGCACTCTGTTGCAAAGTGCCCTAAGTCATTGCAGTTGTAGCATCTGACCTTGCTCTTGTCATACATGTTTGGTTTGAAACTGCCAGTACTCTTTGACCCTGACCCTGAGTATCCTCCTTTACCCTGAAACTTGTTCCCTGAAGCTTTCTTGTACCGGGGGTTCTTTCTGAACTTGATATGCTTAAACCTTGCAGCCATATAAGCCATTGACTTATCTTCCAGCTGCTCCAGCTCTTCTTGAGTGTAGAACTCATCCTCCGGTTCATCAGAAGCTTCATCAACTTCAGCTTCTACAATCTCAGTAATGGTAGAAGGATAGTCAGCTTTGATGGATGAACAATCACTCTGAGCAACAGTGTGATCATTGATACCATATTCAACTAATTGTTGATAACCAAAGTATGGTTGATCAGCAATAAGTGCAGTGGTCTTCTGTAAAGCCATACTCTTGGATTCTGTTGATCCACCACCATATATAATCTTTCTCTGTTCAAGTTCCATCTCAAACGTCTTCAGTTTTCCAAACAGCTTTTCCAAAGTCATAGTCCTGAAGTCGCTTCTTTCCCGGATGGTCTCTGTCTTTACAACTAGATGGGGTGGCATCACAAATGAGAACTTTCTGTTAATCTCTTTCTGTGGATAAGTCTTTCCATGCAGGGTGAGTTCATTCAGTAACAACATGAACCTCTCGTAGATTTGAGAAATGTTCTCTCCAGGTATTGCCTGAAATGCTTCATATCTGGCAATTAGCATATCGTATCTGTTTTCCCTGACTTCTTCAGATCCCTCCATCAATGCCTCAATAGTGTCCCACATCTGCTTTGAAGTTTTCAGACTTAGTATCAGATGTGTCATTGTCTTGGTCATTGATTCAACAATTATGAGTTGCAGATTATGATCCTGTGCAACATATTCCTTATCAGTGTCAGTGTATTCACTTTTCTCTTTGGGAACAGACTTCTGTGGAATACGAACACCATTTTCAACAGATTCAGGAATAATCTTCATAGGCACAAATGGACCATTTTCCAGAATCCCAATGAACATGGGATTTGCAACTCTGATGTACAGCAACATCTTCATCTTCCAGTTGTTGTAGTCATCCTTGTCAAATGGAGGTACTTTGATTCCTAACTTGTGTGTCGACATTGTTATCAGATAAAATTACGATTGTACGGACAGCTAGCTTTTCAGATTGGTTACGGATCTCAGATCTGTATATCGATCAGCTATGCTCTGATACCAATTGTTAGGTCCAATCAGACGTAGAAGGGGGGGGTTGAATACGTCGTACCAATTTCTTCGATTTAATTTAATTGCGGATAATCTTTGTTTCAGTCCATGTTAAATCAATCGTAAATAAATAACTCCAGCAAGTCGGGGAATATTCTTGTATTAGAAATAATCCTCGGGTGCTACAAATTCCAACACAAGTGTCGGCTGCAGAGACTACAAACACTCTATTACAAACTCTCGATAAATACGATCTTCTAATTTAACTCTCGAGAATGTGTATAGTGTGTGCACTTACAAAGTGTGTAGTTGTTTTCAAATGAAAACACAAAGCTCTATTTATAGGCTTTACAAAATCTAACCATGGTTAACGAGTTCGTCCTGGACGACTTGAGTTCGTCCTGGACGGATTCGTTTTATAAAAATAAAACTATCTCCAAAGAACACAGGAGATTGGCGCCACTTTCATATACATATATATATATATGAATATATGTATAGCTAAGTTGCGCTCCATATATACATATATGTATATTCCAGTGTCTTCAATTGTGAGAGTCAAACTTGGCGCCTCCTGGTCAAAGTTTGCGCTTGTACAGTGCATCCATATGTGACTTGAGATAGAATATTTACTTGGCCACAGAGTTGATTCAGTGTCAAGCGCAAGTTTTGACTAAGTCAAACCTTGCGCTTTGACATGGTCAAACATTGCGCCTCTTCACTAGAGTGTTCCCCTGTATGACTTGACTTAGAAAGATTTGAGTGAAGTTGCGCCTGGGACAAGATTTAGGGTCGCAACCTTTGACTTGGTCAAAGGTTGCGCTCCATCAGTGGCCACACTTATAGTGACTTAGAAATCTTTCTTACAGACTTATACTGTGAAGAGGAGAAGCGCAGGTTTTGACTTTAGTCAAACCTTGCGCCTCAACTCTTACACAGTATAATGACTTAGAGAAATTTCTCAAGTCATTCCATTTTGTATGAATTAAATATATACATATATATATTTAATTAATTGTGATAAATTAATTACTTGAGTTATTTAACTTCAAATAATTCACAATTAATATATATATACATATATATCTAATTAAAATGTCTTTTGGCAATAAATCCAGGAGCAGCTCGATTGACTTGATCAATTAATTCGTTGATCGAATCCATTGAATACTTTCGTACGTTCTGACGTCCTGTGCACTGGTCTGGTTCACGAACGACTCGAACTGAAATAATTCCTTGAATCCTTTGCTTGATAATATACTTGATCAGTCATTCCGGGTTAGATGTTGCTTCGATAAATTTGATTATAAATAATCAAATTAAATATACTGGAATCTTCTGGTCTTTGATACTTGATCTTCAGGCAATCTTGATAGCAGAAACATTTGGAACTTTATTCTTCACTGAGGCTTGAACATATTAATGAACTTCTTTCAGTGGACGGATGCTCGTCTCAGATATCTTGATTGTCTTTGACTGTTCGTATCGAATCTCCAACCTGTAGATTCCTGTATAATACTTACGTATTGTTTCCTGTCTTTTGTTGTGTTGAGTTATCGTAATTACATTTACGTTACATTATGCTTTACACGGAGCACTTCATTCGACCGCACTTTATAAACCTCGGTATGACAATCTCAAAGATTGTCATACCGACTGATAAAACCCCCTTCCCTTATGACATACATACATATTGAAAGGACATCTTCGATAAAAAGATTATTTTGATATTTGCATAACTTACATAAAATTTAAGTTCACTTAGAATCCTCTCCAAATAGGACATTGTTATTTAATTGATTCTGTCAAAAGTCAAATGGTCAAACTAGCTCAAAAAGAATTTCCAATATCATATTTATATAAATATAATTGATACTCCTTGTTTACAAAAAGATTTTCAATATTTTTCTAAGGAGTATTCAAAGTTTACACCGCAATTTATCGGACGAGAAATATCGATTAATGGTATCTTCTTGTTTTACAATTGCGAAAGCAAAAATGCAAAATAAGCTTAAAGAAGGAATATACATCCATTATATTCTTTAGAACACTCTTTTTACATTTATTTGAAAAGACAAAAATTTATTATGCAAGTCTTTTATTTTAAAGTAATTTATTCACAATTATTCAATTTATCATTTTACGGAATAAATTATTTTAAAACTCTCAAAATATTTCCTTCAAAATTCAAAATATTTTATATTCGAGGAAATATATTTCAAAGTGTTTACTCAAGTCAAAATATTAGCCAAAGTCCTGTTCAAACTCGCAAAAGGCTAATCGTATTTTATTCAAACCCGGAGACCGGTTTTAATCATTTTAAATCCAAATAAAATACTTCTAATTTCTAGAATGACTTGAAACTGGAGATGGATCATTTGAATAATTTTTTTGGTGCATAGTAAAAGTTTCGTAATTTTCTGAGAAGTTTGGTCCGGACGCTAATATTAGGGGGTTGACTGGGAGCTTTGACTGGACGTTTGACCTAGTCAACATTGACCAAAATTGACCAAAATTTCCAGATCATCATTTTCCAATATTCTATGATTTATCATATTTTTGGTGTAATTTATTGGAGGTTTCGAAAAATCGTCGCATTTAATAACGATACAAAGTTACGTTATTAATCAAATTCTCGGGAAGCGTGTTTGTCTTTTTGTGACACAACTCAGCTGAGAATCTTCCTTGTCTTATTCTACAAGTGGGCAACAAACACAACAAACACATTCACACCTCAATCCACACCTTTCTAATCTCCACCCTTCATTTTCCTTTCATCTCAACCATTCACTCCACCCACTTTTCTCTATAAATACCCACCTCCTACACACCAAATATTCTTAAACTAAGAGCCAACAAAGTGCTGAGATTTTTAGAAGTGTTCAAGAAATCCAAGTTTATACTCTCTCTCTAAAAATACTTCTTCTCCAAAACCTTCTCTCTCCTATATATACATTCATATATACAAGGTTTTGAATTACAAGCTCTCTCACACTAACCAAGCACTTTCACAACCACTCTCCGGCCTTCGTAAGGGCTGCCCAAGATCGTCCAAGTGATAAGATCTGGTCGAACCTCCGGCGAATTTTTCCGGCGAACTTTTTAAGTTCATCTCGTAAGTGGTCTCTCTTAAGCTTCATATTTGTGTCTTAACCGACCATAATTGTTTTAGAACTTTGTGCTCAACATCTCTTCATCTTTACAAGTTCGCTAAACACGGATCTCTAAACGAGTCCGAAGATTCAATCAAGTTCAAGACATATCTTCTTCTTTCTAAAGAGAAAAGATTTGAACTAAAGTGCTCCGTCTCTACAAGAGATAATTTCTTTGAATCAAGTTTCAAGGAGTACTTCATCTCTACTAAAAGAGATATTTGACTAAAAGTCAAAGTTGTGATAAAAGCATTGTCGTTCTCCTTACAAGCACTTTAGTGTTTCGAGGAGTAATCATACGACTAATCGGACTTTCATTTCACAAACAAGAAGTTTAGCCACCATCTCACTTTACTATCTTGGCTACACTTTAAAGAAGTTGAAGAAAGCTCATTCGATATCCCAAGAAACTTAACTATTTGATCTTGGGAAATTATATCGAACATCCGAACAAAGTTCGTGAGAGATTTTCTATATCCTTACAATCTCCACTAGACACTACTAAACAAAGAATAGCCAACCGGATAATTCTATTTGGCTATATCATAGTACGTGTACGGAGTTACAAAAAGGATCAAATCGTATACCTTGACCTCAAAGTCTATATAGAGTATACGTATTTACACTCTCCGAGATTCATCTACTTATCTCAATTACGAAGTGGTTTTTATAAAGTCTTGTGCATTCGTGCTTGATAAAGTGACTTCTTTGAATTACTTCCCAATTAAATCTTCTGTGAAGTAATTAGGAGTATACTTGAAAAAGTATACGTTGCTTGACTATAATATTTATAATTTGAATATTATTGTCATCTCCGAACTAGTACAGTAACATACTAGTTCAAAACCCATCTTTTATAAACTGTTTGTTTTCGTAGATATTGTTTTCTAACTTTTGCAGTGAGGTGAAGTGAAGTGAGGTGATTCTTGTTCTAAGACCCAAGTCCTAGACGAACTAACGGGGAGTTAGTCGTCTTCGCACCGTGAAGAAAAGAAAAGATCCAAGACCTAAGATCTAAAATCCAAGACCAGCAAAAGCATAGGAGTACAAAGACTACACCAAGGTTCTACAAAGACTTTGAAGAAGTAACGGGAAGTTACGGTCTAAGATAAGTCAAGTAGAGGTTTTACATTTATTGTGAGGTTGTAACGGATAGTTACGAACCAAGATAAATATTTGTAAGTTTAGATTGTAAAGGCTTCTCCGCCAGCTATAAGGAGTACATCTTTCTTATAGTGAAAAATCTCGAGTCCGGAAAGGAGCTCGGGGACTGGACTAGGGGTGAGAGAATCTATTAGAGGTTGCTCCATCGCGGACCAGGATAAAATTTAACGTGTCATATTTGCCTGCTTGGTTTACACTTCCGCACATATAACTGCTTAATAAGTCGGTAAAAATATTTAAAACTTGGAAAATATTTTTAAAAGGCAACATAATTTTTAAATTGGTGATTAAGCTATTCAACCCCCCTTCTAGCTTAATTTACGCCTTATTCAGGACCTAACACATATTGTCATGCATACTCATTCACTTCTTCACCTTCTCCATCGATACACACACACAACAGTATATACACGCACGACTTCACTCGATTTTTCAAGTTTTTTCGATTAAAACTTGCTGGTTACTTGATTCAAGCATCATTTGCTTGCTGGTTACGCTTATAATCTAGTTTTTAAGCCGTTACTCTGCCGAAATTTCGAAGATTTACAAACCCTCTTGCTCGATTTTATGAACTATTTTGACGCGCGATTCTTGCTCCGATTGTTACTCTGATCTTGGTTGTGTTCTTCCCAGTGCATTCTCAACTAGATTTCGAAGCCATTGCTTGATTTTGGATTTGATCGAAATCAATTAGAATTGGGGTTTCGATTTTTGAAGTGTTCTTGTGAATTTAAGACCACGTTTGGCTTATTTGGAGTATTTAGGACTTAGTTGGATTTTGTGGATTTAAGTTTGGCCGTTTAAAATTAATTAATTTTTAATTCGAGTTTAATCAATTAATTCGAATTATTAATTAATTGGTTAATTGTTAATTAACTATTAGTTGAAATTTGCGAGAAATTTGAGAATTAATATTTTATTTGAAAAATTCTCGCTTAATTCAATTTTAATTATAAAAATGGCTGGCAAATTTGTGATCGGGGAGACGAACTACAATGGGTACTTAGACCTTGATTCCAGCTTGGAGAGATTCAAACCGTGGGTACGGTTTCTGAATAGTAAGAGTTTGGTCAGTACGGTGATCACTGCACCTGCTGAGTTGCAGATTAGACCTCTTCAGGACTTTTACTCCACTGCCATCAACACTACTCTTCTGGATAACTACAGGGTTTCCGGAAACATTACTGGAGGTCGAAGCATTACTATTACAGCTGACGATGTCAATAGGATTCTTGGGTTTCCACAGAACAACTTTGCTGAGATTCGAACAGATGCTCAAATCACTCAATTCTTTCTGACTATTCTTTATCAAGGAGAGATTCATCTGCCACGAATGCTGAAAGGGAATTCGAAACCTGATTGGGATTTGTTCTTCAATACACTGGCAAAGGTCTTTTCCCCTACTACTCAAACTAACTTCAACATCATCTCCTCCCTTCTTCAAGTCATTGGATTTTGTATCGTTCACAATCGACCATCAATTTTGGCAAATTGATTCTTCAGTCGATTCTAAAGAAGTTGGGACCACTCAGAAGTCGGTCTGTTGAACAGAATGCCAGGGTAATATGTTTTTACCCTCAGTTCTTAATGTTGTTTTTGAACGATAAGATGACAGACGCTGAGAAAAATTCATATTTCAACTCTCCAATTGCACCAACTCAGCGAGTTTGTACTAAGCTGATGAAAGCTCTAACAAAAAAGAGGAAGTATGAAAATATTCAGCTTATTGTGACTCCATACTTGATGGAGCAGTTCAATGCTCAGCCACAGCCGTATCAGTTACAAGTGGCACCTCTACAACAGCAACAACAACAAGATCAACCGGAACAACAACCACAACCACAAGCAGAACCACTACAAATTCAACAACCAGAACAACACCAATCACCACATCATTCCCCTCTACATCAAACACATCCTACACCTTCATTTGAAGACGAACCTCTGGAATACAACTTTTTCGAAACACAACCGTTTTCATCTGAACCACTACCACAACAACACATCCACAACATACCACAAACACAATCAACCTCTCAACCATTACCTTCTGACTCAACATCCAACCCGGAGCTACAGTCCTTTCGACAGGGTCTACAGGTAGCTCAGGTACTTTCTAACTTCTCATCTAATTTTAATGATGATGCGTCAGATCTTGTTTATGATCTTGATTTTGTTTTCCAGACTACCAGCAATGAACCTGACAACACACAGGTTCATAACCAAGCTGATGACTTCATTCAACCAACTCTTTCTTCTGCAAACACATCAATCAACACTACTACTCAAACCATTCGTAAAATTGCCAGAAAGAGGAGTTCGAGCAGTTTGATGAGTCAACCCGCAGCTCTGTCTTCCATTAAGAAGCCAAGGTTGGAAGCCATGGAGACATCTGCAGCCTCATCCTTGCCTTCCCAAAAGGGCTTGGACATTGAACAGGCAATGAAACAATCTCTGGACTCATTCTCTCAACAGGATGATGCCATTGAAGTTGACCGCCTTGCCACGGTGCCCTGTACAGAGTCAAGCACTGCGTTAGCACTCACGCTAGTGCAAGACCAAACAGATACACAGGTTACTGTGTTTACTGATTGCACAGATTTTCAAAACCAAGTTAATATGTATGAAAACTTTGTTAATCACACTTTCTTTTATGATCAGGAGGTACTTGGCAGCGTGCAAGTAAATCTGCCCTCGCAGGCATCCGGAGGACAATTTGTTCCTCCACTACCTTTGAATCCATCTCAGGGGGACATTGGTAGTTTATACAGTTACAGCTGGAAGAGTGAATACAATGAGTGAAGAAAGGCAAACACCGAGCGATACACATGCACGTGAGGCTAGTGAAACAGCTTTGAGTGTACGTGAGGTGAGTGCACACACTAACCCGGCTCTGTTTGAGGAACAAATGGCTAAGCTGAAAGCTGAATTAGCCCGGATGAGTGCTGAGAATGAGAAATTGAAGGGTGCACAGTTGGTGACCCTAGAAAAGAAAGCTGATGAGAGGCCATCCAGTTCTTCCGGGGATGAACTTAAAGAAGAAATTCATGAGTTAACTGTCGAGATGAGATCTAACCATGCACTTTATATGGCAAAATTTGATGATATCGACAGTAATCTGGATCAACTCCTCAGGAACACAAAGTCTAATGCTGATACCTCCAAAGAGGATCCCTCAACTAAGGGGGAGAATAGAGGAGATAAAGGAGACAAAGGAGACAGGGATGACAGGGGAAATAGCTCGAATCAAAGCAACAAAGGAAATACTTCTGAATCTGCTCCTGACAATTCTGGAAGGTCAAATGGCAAAGAGCCGTTACATCAATCTGATAATGTCTTCAACTCTGACAATTATGATGATTATCCGAAAGACATGGATGATGATGACGTCTTTGATGCTACTTACCGTCAAGCAGAGGAAGAAGGTAAATTTGAGGAGAGCTACTTGTTCCAAGAAGAAGAATCTGTTGATCCTGAACATGAAGAGAATGTCCGGAAGTTCAAAGCTGAGAATGAAGCTAGGAAGCGTAAGCTTCGTGATTACCAGAAACTTCTAGAGGACAAATTGATAATAGAATAGCAAATCAAGAAAGAGAAGCAGAAAATTTATGATGCTGCCTGCAAGCAGAAGAATCTTGATATAAGGAGGAAAGAAGGAAAAAGCTGGGACATTGCAAGGAGGATCTTTAATGGACCTCAAAGGGAATCTTTCGACGACAGGAAGTTTTTATCTCTGATCTACGATCTCCGAGAGGTACACCCTGACGAGGATGTCTTTATGCATGCCTTTGCTTTAGAGTTGGAATACTTAACTGTGGCAGTTAAGGGTATTCTAGAAGAATGGGAGCTGATTGTCTACACAAAGAGGAATGGTTCTTTCAGATTATCTGTTGAATTTCTCAAATCTTTCTCTGTATCTGAGCTCTGGGTACTTCGCAACAAGGTTAAGCGTTGGTCCAATCTGAACGAACTCCTTCGCGACAAACTGCTGGATTGTGCTGTCTTCAACAGTCCTCTGGTTGTTAAGAATCCTTACTGTGTAAAGTTCGTTCACAAGGAAGTCTTATGCACCGTCTATCTCAATGAAGAAGCCTTGCCTAAGTATCCTGCCAAGCGACTGGCTCTAGCATCCACTTCTAAAGGGCTTCGCTTCTAAAGCCAAGTCTGATGCTGATGATGTGATCTTATCTTACTGCATCCGAAGAAATATTTCTCAATACTTTCGAAGGATGAAGGGTGTTACAAAATCTCAGCCATCAGACTTCCGTGAAGACCCTGTGGAAATGGAAGTGTTACATCAACTGGCTCTGGCAAGAGAACGTAAGAAGCATGGTGAATCCACTACATCAGAAATGCCAACCAGAGAAGAACCATCAACTCATGTCCTTCACAGTTCAGATATAGAAGAAGGAGAAGTTGATCTTTAGATTTGATAAGGAATTTGTTATATATGTTCAGAAAGAACATCCTTGTGTAATCTAATGTACTATTTTGAATTCTGGTGAATCTTTAATTAAATATGATGTGCTCAAAATAAGATTTTGAAATTAATCGCAAGTGCACGATCCCGTTTTAGTAATATAATATTCGTTCCAAGAACTAAATTTATTTTCGCGAAAACTTAATTTTTGATTTAATCAAATTAGACCAATTTAATCTTTAGAGAGGGTTTTTTTAATTAAAAATTATAATCTAAAATCTAAATTACAACTTAAAACTAAATAAGCATAAATTAATATTGAAATTATTAATTAACTATCCATTAATTAATCTACGATACTCGCACTAAACAGAGGGTACAAAAAGTGACATCAACATCCAGCAGGTTAATCGGCGAGAAAATAAACTGAAAAGAAAAAAAAGTAAAAAAAACAGAACAGAACACCAATTAATCTGTTAAGTCACGCGTGGCCGTAAATGAATATAAAATAAACAAAAACAGAGTTGTGGCAGTAGCTGGTCAGCGAAGAAACGAAAAAAATGAATCATCGCTTATGCTTGAACTCTGCCGAAACCAATGAAGGTCGTCCGGAATAGCTTAAATCTCGCCGGAAAATTGATTTTTCCGGAAAATTTAGTTATTCCAAATTTAACAAATAAAAGCCCTTTAAACTGTAAACCAAATTCAACAATAAATTCTACACTAAATAGCCCCTAAACTACCCATTTTTTACCAAAACAAGATCCAAATCAAGCCAAAACAAATCCAAATTATACCAAACTTTAAATCTAGCCTATACAAAATATAACTAACCAAAACCCATTAACCTCAATTCAAAATCACAAACTAAAATTTACACCAAAAGGCCCCTAAAAATATCAAAACCAAGAACAAGAACAATACCAAATCATACCAAACTAACTCCAAATCAAACAAAACTTCAAAACTAGCTTATCTACCATGTATCTAACAAAACCCCATCAAACTACAAACCAAAATCAAAATCAAAAATACTAAACCATTAAACCCACTAGTAATATTGAGAATTAAAAGGGGCTCAATCTAAATACCAAAAAAAATGTAAGCTTAAAACATATAATAAAGGCTCTTTCAACCACAAGTGGTTGGCATAAATGCCACTTTATCCACTTGTTGAAGGGAAAGCTGGCCATAGCCATAAATTTCAACAAAGCAAGGATGCAAGAAATAAGAAACTAAACTTGGACTTATATAAATGAAAAGAGAGCTAAGTAAATAGCAAGCACTATTGAAGGAATCCGTACGAAGAACGTACGGATTCCTTCAATAGCATTTTCTCTTTTTCAACCAATTTTGAACTGACCCAATCTCTATCGAAACAAATATCTAGCCAAATTTCACACTCTCTTATTCTTTTCTTTTTTTTTCTTTTTTTTTTCTTTTTTTGCATTGACTTTATTTTGTCCGTTTTCTTAGGCAAACAATGTTACCCATGTAGCGAGCTTTAGGTCAGTGACTCCCAAACCAAACGGTCTTAAGGCACTAGGTTTTGAAACCCCCTACGGACTTAATAACTCGAGTAACAAAGGCCACAAAACGAGACTAGCCAATCTACTTTTGCCCATTATCTAAAGATTTTATCTATAAAGAACAATGGGTATTAAAGTAGTTTATTTCTGTTCTTTTTTTTTCTTTTTCTTTTTCGTTTTCATTTCTTTTCTTTTCTTTCTTCTTTTTTTTTTCCTGCTATTTTTTATTCGCAAAGGTTCAATTCGACATTGTTTCAACATGTGGGTTCTCTCTCAGGTATCGAATAATATCACTAGACAATCTCTCCATCAAAGGTCTTGTGCAAACGTGTGTGCCATCTTGGGATTACGAGTACAAATCGGTCGATACAAGTTTCAAAAAGACAACCTTACTTAACTACGTTCAAATTATCTAAAAGACACTGCATATATACTTTTAGAAAACATGCTAAACACCAACTACTCCTGAAGTTCAAGTGTAGGAAAGACAACTTAGCTAAAAAATCTCTATTTTTGGATTTTTCTAATTTTTTATTTTTTAGGGTTTTCATTTTTTAAGAATTACACTAAAGCTCTCCCCATACCTAAATCATGCATTGTCCTCAATGTATGCAAAAGAGAGAATTGAAATGAGAGAGTAAAGAGGAAAAATACCTGAATAGGAGATGAAGGGGATTTTTATTAACTACTGAAGCAATTTACACGAACCACACACTTACACATTTCCTTCCCCATACCTGAACTTCACGAGGGAAGGTTCGAAGATGGAAGCAAATCAGCCAATTCCGAAAGGGAAGATGGGTTGTAGCTTCGAGAAAGATTCAAAATGTGTTCGAAAATTTTTAGGCACAAAAACTTTCTCTAGCACATGACCATCGTTTACCCCTATAGGACAAGTATCACTAATGTTCTCCCTAAACCAACTTAATGCTTCTTTATTATCAAGCAAATTAGAGACTATGCAATTTTGGTCATAGGATAAATCACTAGGAATGACATAGGAAACGTTGTCATCTTTTCCCAAGGCGCTATGCGAATGATGGAACAATGAGTCAAATGTCGATGGTTCACCTACATGACTCTCAAAATCGGGCCTAAGGTGAACACTAACCACCTCGGGTGGAGTTTCCCATTTTGAACAAATGTCGTTCAATTCTCCTAACTCCTCCGAGGTCAACTCTTTCAAAGACTCGTGATACTCCCTATTATTCTCGTGGTTGACTTTGAACTCCTCGTTGAGAAGCGACTCAATCTCACTATCCTCGAAACTAGACCATGTGACAAACTTGTTGACCACATTGACCCTTATAGGTTGTTCATAAAGCTCATTGGGTTCTTTTCCTACATTGAAAATGTTTAAATCAATGGTCATGTTCCCAAAAGTGAGTTTCATCGAACCATTCCTACAATTGATCACATTGGATGTAGCGAGAAAAGGTCGTCCTAAAATGATAGGAATTTGGTTCTTAGGATTCGAAACGGGTTGAGTCTCGAGAACAACAAAGTCAACGGGAAAGATAAAATCACCGATTTTTATCAACACGTCCTCAATAATCCCCTTTGGCATTTTAATAGAGCGATCGGCAAGTTGAAGGGTCATATTGGTGGTCTTGAGATCCCCTAATCCTAGGGCTTGGTAGACCGAGAATGGAAGAAGATTCACACTCGCTCTTAAATCAAGTAAAGCTTTATCCACGAAAGTATTACCTATGACACAAGAAGTTGTAGGACAACCGGGGTCCTTATATTTCACGGGAATTTGATTCGAGAGAATCGAGCTTACTTGCGAGGTTAAAAAGGCTTTCTTAGGAACATGGGTGGTTCGCTTATGGGTACACAAATCTTTTAGACACTTAGCATAAGAAGGAACTTGTTGAATGGCATCTAAAAGAGGAATGTTTATCTTGACTTGTTTGAAAACCTCTAAGATTTGTTCCATTTGGGTCGATTGTTTAGGGCGAATGAGTCTTTGTGGGTAAGGAACCCTTGGCTTGTAAACTTCTTCGTTGGGCTTTTGAGAAATGGGCCCCGGACTACGTTCACTCATGGACTCACGGATTCTAGAACATTCGGGCTTATCATGATTAGTGCTAGACAAAGAAGGATTTGATTTAGGAATCGACTCCTCATTTTCTTTCACGTGCTCACCTACTTTGTTATCTGCTTGATTTCCCGACCTTAGAGAGATGATTGCATTAACATTCTCGTGAGGTCTTTGATTGAGAGGAAACTTAGGATTGACCTCGGGTTGACTTGGGAATTTGTTTTTCTCGCGCTCACACAACGTGCTAGCTAATTGACTCAATTGGGCTTTTAACTTAGACACGGCTTGCACATTAGAATGCAAAATTTTCCTATCTTGGGTTAGGGTTTGCATGAAGGTTTGTTGAGATTGGGTCAAATTAGTTTGCGATTTAACTAAGGCCTCAATGCTTTTCTCTAAGGAGTTAAGTCTCTTATCCGAATCACTAAACCCGAGAGGATTTAACGGAGCTTGACTCGGGTTTTGATAATTAGCAAAAGGATTGGGATTGGGCCTTTGAAAATTTGGTTGTGGATTTTGAAAATGTTGACCTTGGGTCCACGAGAAATTTGGGTGATTTCTCTAACCCGGATTGTACGTGGATGCAAATGGGTCATTCCTAGGGTTTTGAAACATCGCATGTACTTGTTCAAGTTCGTGCGAGGGTTGGGTTGCGGGATTGTAATTCGGGTATGTTGACATTTGTGGGGGAGATTTACTAGTTTCTAAATCTTCGATTCTCTTAGTTAGGGTAGCTAATTTGGCATCGGTTGCCACATTGTTTCCTATCGAGTGCAAACCCCTAGAGCTAGATGACTCGATCGATTTTTTAGGTTCCCTCGTTGACTCCCACAACATAGTCTTTTCCGCTAAATCTTCGAAAAATTCCCCCCCTTGGTCTTCATCTTTCTCCATGAATTTACCTTGGCACATAGACTCTAATAACGCAGTAGTTTGACTATCTAAGGCCTCGTAAACTATTTTGCAAAGTCTCCATTTTTCTATTCCGTGGTGGGGGCATTGTGATAGGAGATTTTTAAAACGATCAAAGAATTTCCAAAAGGACTCATTTTCCCTTTGATGAAATTGATTTATTTCATTTGTAATTCGAGTAGTCTTATGATTTGGAAAATACTTTTTAAGAAAAACCACCACAAACCCCTCCCACGTGGAAATAGAATTAACGGGAAGACTATATAACCATTTTTTCGCATTCTCTTTAAGCGCAAAATTAATGAGCCTAAGTCTAATCGAATCTTCCGTTAATTGGTGGAGCTTTTGGAGGGAACAAACTTCCTCGAATTCTTGGATGAAAAGATAAGGATCCTCACCCTCACTCCCGGTAAATTTAGGTAACATGCTAATATGATGAGCTTTGATTTCAAAATTGTTCCCATTTACCGGAGGAAGGGTGATGCATGAAGGTTGACTTGAACAAGATGGGTAACAACGATCTTTGAGTGAAAGGACCATGTTAACTATCGGTTCTTGAACTTCTAGGGTTTCGGAATCCGAAGAGGACGAGGGAATCTCGATTATAGGTCTTACTGATCTAGATGACTCGTTCCTAACCCAAGTAGTTCGCATAAACTAGATAGTAAACACGTAGCAAATAAGTGCTAAAAATTAAAACACACAAAAGAAAGGGTGTTAAAGTGAAAGAAAAACCTAATTCTATGGTTCCCTAATAAAAAAAAAAGTAGACCTTGCTCCTAACCATAGGGACCACCAAAAATTCGATAAATCAATTACTATTCGGACCGATTTGGCCAGTGATTAGTCCATATTTTTGCATATTTAAGTGCCTATTTTTTGTTTATTTTCGTAGTATTAATCGCTTATTTATTTTATTTCAGGAAATTGTAGAGAAATAAAGAAAGAAGAGAAAATGCAAGAAAAAGAAGAAAAGGGAAAAGAAAAGAAGAAAAAAAAGAGTTGGCAACTAAGGGACACATGGAGGGCCACAATCTTCCCAACACACAAGGCACATGGATGGTCAAGATTGAGCCACCCTACCCCTAAACCCTAATTCTTTAGTTATAAATACCCCCTTCTCTTTACTTGTAATCACCAACCTAGCAACCTAGCCACCTACTCTCCTTTTCAACCTAGTCATTTCTATAGTTGGTATCTTAGATAGATTTACATTTTGCTAGCCCCAATTTCCTTTCCAAGCTTGTATACACTTTTTAATTTCTATGCAAATCTCTTTTAGTTTAATCTTGTATTGTCTTCTTAATTTATTTTCTCCAAGTTGTATGATTCTTTTAAAGTACCACCACATGCTTTTTAAGCTTTTGGGAAATGAAGAATCATTGAGCTTGTGATTAGTGTAGATTTGTTATCTTTTGTGATAATTAATTAAATCCTAGCACAAAATTAATTTGTGTTAGGGTTTAAATTTTAAATCCCCAAATCATTTCAGTTTTTAGACTTAACGATTAAATTGCAAAAGTAGTATATAAGAATTGTTAAAAAATTAGTGTTAAAAACATTCGTTGCTGGCCATTTTCGTTGATACACATGCTCTGTTTTGTTAAGTTAGTTTTTCATAACCCAGTTCCCCTGTTTCACTTTTCTTTCGCCAAGTCGCTTGTTTTCTGGGTTCACCAAGTCTGTTGAATATATATGATTCTTGCTGAGTTTTTATTGATATTGTAACCAGTTTCTATGTCTGAGTTGATCTCCATCGAGTCGTTGTTTGGGTCATTTAGTTTCGTTTGGGTTTCGAAGTTTTTGTATCCGCATAGCTGTGTTCTGTAGTTTAGTCGAGTTTTGTCTTTGCTTCTATGTCGAGTTCCGAGTCAGGTTTGTACTGAGTCATTACCGAGTTTTACTGGTCCGAGTCTGCTGCGTTCTTTTAGTGTTTATTGAGTCCATTGTCTAGTCACTGAGTCTGGGTTTAGTTTTTGTTTGTGTTGTGTTTTCGTTGCCGAGTCTCTTCCGAGTCAATGCAGCCGAGTTTCGAGTTTGAGATTCTGTATGTTTCTGCTGGGTTTTGTCTTTGGGGTTTGTCTCGAGTCATAGCTGGGTTCGTTGCTTTTGCTGAGATACTGAGTTGCTTTGGCTGATCTTTTCGAGTCAAGTTCTGAGTTCACTGCTGCGTTTTAGTCACTAGCTGCTAGTATGGGTTTTGTCTTCTTCGTCTCTGTTTGTGCTGTGTCATTCAGTCCTGCTAGCGAATAGATTGTTGTTCTTTGTGCATTTTGTAGCCGAGTCTGTTAGTTCGTCCGAGTTGTGGCTGAGTTTACGAGTCAGGATTCTGCCGAGTTCGAGTTAGTTAAGTACAGCTTTTCTGTTGATCGAGTAGCCAGAATTTCTGAGTTGTGTGGCTGCGTTTTCTGTTGTTTCGTGGTTTGCTGAGTTAGTAGTGAGTAGCGAGTTCGTGATGTTCCTGGTCATTAGCTGGGTTTTTAATTCGTTAAGTTTGTTTTTGAGTCACGAGTTATAGTCCATGACTGCTGTAGTTTCTCTTTTATTATATATATATATTTCTTTGCTTTTGTTTTGAGTTTTGTTTGGGTGTGGAAGTTTAAATTTCTTTTGATTAATCAAATCGCAGAGTAAAAGTTGTTTTTGTTTGTTTCTTTTGTAGAATGGGATTTGGTGTAATACTGTTATTAAGTCATATTCATTCTGTGTAAACGAGTAGCATAGTGTGTTATTCTTGAGTTAGTTTTTAGTTTTGCATGCTATTTTGATTTAACTAAGTGATTAGTAATTCTGTTAATTAATTTTGCTTTTAAATTTGGAAATTTTAAATTTTAATTTTAGAAAAGAAAAAAAATCTTTTTCGATATATTGTTCTAATTCGCCTAGGTTAGATTTAAAGGTTAGCGAAAAATAATTTAATCCCTGTGGAACGAATCATAAATATTAAAACGGTGATCGTGCGCTTGCGATTTTAAAGGTAATATTTCTAGCACATCAAGTTTTTGGCGCCGCTGCCGGGGATTAAAATTAATTTTTCGCTCCTTTATTTTTAATCTTTCGGATTAGCTTGTTTTCTCACTAATTTTTTGTTCTTTATTTCGAGGAGGAATAGTCGGGATTCATGGAGTAAAGTGAACAAATTTTGCTCGGATTTGGAAGCTTGCTTTGGTATCTCGTATCTCTCCACTTTTTTCGTTTCTATTTAGAAAATCACAAAAAAATTGAAAAAAAAAAAACACAAACAAATTAAAAATTTAAAATCCAAAAATAGTAGTTAGAATTAAATATGTGTTGCATCATGCATTTTTACACTTAGGGCACATCATTTAGATTTTAATTTTTGTTTTTAAATTTTCGTACCTTTAATTGTGGTGATCGCTGGAGGACCCAAAGGTACGTTAATTTTCTTTCTTTCTCTATATTAGGACACGTAGTTTAAGCATCCATAGTTGTTTATCGCTTTAATTATCTCATTGTGTGAGCATCATTTTAAATAAATCTTAAGGGCAAAACCCACTCATAAGATAAGGGGGGAGATTTCATCACTCTTTCCTTGGCCCACAACGACTTAATTCTTCATTTTGCATTCCCTAGCCTTTTAATAAAATTGAAGTAGACGTTAGCCCCTAGGATTTCGCGCTCAACTAGGAAGGTACCTAAAAGACGAGGTAATCTTTAATTATTCCGACTCTTCGGTGTCTTGGACAAGCGAAAGCTTACCTGGCCGATTAAGGTTTGGTGTCTAAGCGCGGAGATTGGCCTCTTGGCAATGCCTGCTCCAAACTGGCCAGACCGGTCCGAATAATTTTGGATTTATCGAGTTTTTGGTGGTCCTTAACGTTAGGAGCAAGGTCTAGTTCATTTTTATTAGGGAACCCTAGAATTAAGTTTTTTCTTTCACTTTTACACCCTTTCTTTTGTTTGTTTTATTTCTTCGTACTTATTTGCTACGTGTTTACTATCTAGTTTATGCGAACTACTTGGGTTAGGAGCAAATCGTCTAGATTAATTAGACCGATCATCGAAATTCCTTCTTCATCCTCTTCGGACTCCGAACCCATAGAAGCTAGCGAACCGATAGTAAACATGGCGTTGTCTCTTAAAGACCGCTGTTACCCGTCCCGTTCCGCTCAACCTTCGTGCATCACCCTTCCTCCCGTTAATGGGAATAATTTCGAAATCAAGGCACATCACATTAGTATGTTGCCTAAATTTTTAGGGAGTGAAGGTGAGGATCCCTATCTTTTTATCCAAGAATTTGAGGAGGTTTGCGGTTTGCAAAAACTCCAACAATTGAGCGAAGACTCCATTCGGCTTAGACTAATCAACTTTGCTTTAAAGGAAAATGCAAAAAAATGGTTGTATAGTCTTCCCGTCAATTCTATTTCCACTTGGGAGGGATTTGTGGTAATGTTTCTTAAAAAGTATTTTCCAAACCATAAAACGACTCGAATTACAAATGAAATAAATCAATTCCATCAAAGGGAAAATGAGTCTTTTTGGAAATTCTTTGATCGTTTCAAAAATCTTTTATCACAATGCCCCCACCATGGAATAGAGAAATGGAGACTTTGTAAGATTGTTTACGAGGCCTTAGATAATCAAACCACCGCTTTGTTAGAATCTATGTGCCAAGGCAAATTCATGGAGAAGGATGAGGACCAAGGATGGGAATTTTTCGAGGATTTAGCCAAAAAAACAATGTTGTGGGAGTCTACTAGGGAACCTAAAAAATCGATCGAGTCGTCTAGCTCTAGGGGTTTGCACTCAATAGGAAACAATGTGGCAACCGATGCCAAATTAGCAACCCTTACTAAGAGACTCGAAGCTTTAGAGTCTCATAGTGGCCCATCATCTTTGCCTATGTTCCCGAACTATAATGCTCCCCATCCCGAGATTCAACAATCTCACGAGTTTGAGCAAGTGAACGCGATGTTCCACCCAAAGCCTAGAAATGACCCTTTTGCACCAACGTACAACCCCGGGTGGAAGAATCACCCGAATTTCTCGTGGAACCAAGGTCAAAACTTTCAAACTCCACAACCCAATTTCCAAAGGCCTAATCCTAACTCTTTTCCGAATTATCAAAACCCGAGTCAAGCTCCGTTGAATCCTCCCGGTTTTAATGATTCGGATAAGAGACTCAATTCCTTAGAAAAGAGCATAGAGGCCTTAGTGAAATCGCAAACTAACTTGACCCAATCCCAACAAACTTTCATGCAAACTTTAACTCAAGATAGACAACTTTTGCATTCTAATGTGCAAGCCGTCTCTAAGTTAGAGTCCCAATTGAGTCAATTAGCGAGCACATTGTGTGAGCGAGAAAAGAACAAGTTCCCAAGTCAACCGGAGCCGAACCCAAAATTTCCACTTAATCAAAGACCCCCGGATAATGTGCATTCGGTCATTTCTCTTAGGTCGGGTAAACAAGTTGATACCCAAGTTGGTGAGAACCTCGGTAAGAAAGGGGATTCGACTTCTAATCCAAGTCCACCCATTACTACCATTAATCATGACAAACCCGAGTGTTCAAAAGCCCGTGAGGAGTCGAGTGACCCAAACCCGGAACCCGAGTTGCAAAGTGAAGTAGTCTATAAACCGAGAGTCCCTTACCCACAAAGACTTATTTCACCGAAGCAATCGGCTCAAATGGAGAAGATTTTGGAAGTGTTTAAGCAAGTCAAGGTCAACATACCCCTTTTAGATGCAATTCAACAAATTCCGTCATATGCTAAGTGTCTTAAGGAGTTATGTACCCATAAGAGAACCAACCATGTCCCTAAGAAAGCTTTCCTTACATCTCACATTAGTTCGATTCTCTCAAACCAAATTCCCGTGAAATACAAGGACCCCGGTTGTCCTACAATTTCATGTGTCATAGGAGAAACTTTTGTGGATAAGGCGTTACTTGATTTAGGGGCTAGTGTTAATCTCCTTCCATATTCTGTCTACCAAGCTTTAGGTTTAGGAGAGCTCCGCCAAACCAATGTCACACTTCAATTAGCCGATCGATCCGTGAAAATTCCTAAGGGAATGATCGAAGATGTGCTAATTAAGGTAGGTGACTTTGTTTTTCCTGTGGATTTTGTCGTCCTAGAGACCGAACCGGTTAGGAACCCGAAGAATCAAATTCCCATAATCCTAGGACGACCCTTTTTAGCTACATCCAACGCTTTGATTAATTGTAGGAACGGCTTAATGAAGCTAACATTTGGTAACATGACAATCGACCTCAACATATTTCATGTAGGGAAACAATCCGATGATTTCTATGATCAACCTATGGACGTTAATCTAATTGATGAAATAGTTGATCAAGATCTCATGAATCCCAAAGATGCCCTTGAATTTTGCTTAAAACATTTTGGAGAGGATTGGGATGTTTCCGACTACACACATGAGGTTAACCAAATGTTAGAATCCACCATTCCTACAACAAGTCAAGAGCGTGATGTTGAACCCGAGCATTTACCTTTACCAAAGAAAACCGTTGAGTCACAACCGCCGGAAGTAGAACTCAAACCTCTTCCCGACACTCTTAAGTATGCTTTTCTAGGCCCTAACGAGTCTTATCCCGTTATCATTGCCTCTAATTTGACTACGTCACAAGAGGAAGAACTTTTAGGAATCCTTAGAAAGCATAAGGGAGCCATAGGGTGGAGCATTTCGGACATTAAAGGAATTAGCCCGGCGATTGTCCAACATAGGATTCATTTGGTAGAAGATGCAAAGCCCGTGAGAGAACCTCAAAGGAGGTTGAATCCTCCCATGATGGAGGTAGTTAAGAAAGAAATTCTTAAGTGCTTAGACAATGGGATCATATATCCCATTTCCGATAGCAAGTGGGTGAGTCCCGTCCATGTAGTGCCTAAAAAGTCGGGCATTACTTTGGTGACCAATGACAACAATGAGCAAGTTCCAACCCGTGTTCAATCCGGTTGGAGAATGTGCATAGACTTTAGGAAGCTCAATGCCGTCACTAGGAAAGACCATTTTCCTTTGCCCTTCATCGATCAAATGCTAGAGAGGTTAGCGGGTCATGCGTTTTATTGCTTCTTAGATGGTTACTCGGGATATTTTCAAATCCCGATTGCACCCGAAGACCAAGAAAAGACCACTTTCACTTGCCCTTTTGGAACCTTCGCGTATAGACGCTTAGCTTTCGGCCTAACCACGGGCCCATCCACGTTCCAAAGGTGTATGACTAGCATCTTCTCGGAAATGATAGGTGACTTTCTAGAAGTCTTCATAGATGACTTTTCCATCTTTGGTCCATCTTTTCACCAATGCCTTAACAATCTAGATCGAGTGTTGAAAAGATGTGAGGAAACGGATCTAGTATTAAATTGGGAGAAATGTCATTTCATGGTTAAGGAGGGAATCGTTCTAGGGCTTAAATTTCTGAAAAAGGGATCGAAGTAGACAAGGCTAAGATCGACCTAATAGCTAATCTCCCACCCCCCAAGTCCGTTAAGGAAATTCGTTCTTTCCTTGGACATGCGGGATTTTATCGTAGATTCATTCAAGATTTTAGCAAAAAGGCCCGACCTTTGACCAACCTTCTAGCTAAGGATGTCAAATTCGAATTCACAAGCGAGTGCGTTCATTCCTTCGAAGACCTTAAGAGAGAATTGACTTCGGCCCCGATCATGAAGTCTCCCGATTGGAGTCAACCTTTTGAGCTCATGTGTGACGCATCCGATTATGCGATAGGAGCGGTTTTAGGACAACGAATAGATAAGAGGCCTCATGTCATTTACTACGCTAGTAAGACCTTAAATGATGCCCAACTCAATTACTCTACCACCGAGAAGGAGCTTCTAGCCGTAGTCTTTGCCTTAGAAAAATTTCGCTCTTATCTTATCGGGTCCAAAATCATTGTTTACACCGACCATGCCGCTCTTAAGTACCTTTTTTCTAAAAAAGACTCAAAAGCCCGCTTAATTAGATGGGTTTTGTTGCTCCAAGAGTTTGACTTAGAGATTAGGGATAAGAAAGGTTGTGAGAATGTTGTCGCCGATCACCTTTCTCGATTAGTGGTTGAATCCACTAACGACTTGCCCTTAAGCGAATCCTTTCCCGATGAACACCTTCTCTCAGTTTCCACTCTCCCTTGGTTCGCCGACATAGTCAATTACCTAGCGACCGGTGACATTCCCTCGACATGGTCCAAAAATGATAAAGCCAAGTTCTTTTCTCAAGTGAAACATTTCTTTTGGGACGACCCATATCTCTTTAAGCATTGTCCCGACCAAATCATTAGGAGGTGTGTCCCAAATAGTGAGTTTCATAGCATCCTCTCGTTTTGTCACGATCAAGCATGTGGAGGTCATTTTAGTGCGAAAAAGACCGCCGCTAAAATCCTCCAATGCGGTTTTTACTGGCCTAGTTTGTTTAAGGATGCCGCCGAGTATTGTTCCGCTTGTAGTAGGTGTCAACATCTAGGAAGAATCACTAGGAGGAACATGATGCCTATGAGCCCAATCCTTGTTATAGAGCTCTTTGATGTATGGGGCATAGATTTCATGGGCCCATTTCCTAGTTCGTTTGGCCACCTTTACATCCTTCTCGCGGTAGATTACGTTTCTAAGTGGGTAGAAGCCATCCCGACTCGGTCCAATGACAACAAAGTTGTCCTTAGATTCCTTAAAGAGAATATCTTTTCTCGATTTGGAACGCCTAGGGCTATCATTAGTGACCAAGGGACGCATTTTAAGAATCGTCAATTCGAGTCACTTCTTAAGAAGTACTCCATCACTCATAGGCTTGCTACCCCTTATCATCCTCAAACTAGTGGCCAAGTAGAGGTCTCAAACCGGCAAATTAAGCAAATCTTAGAAAAGACGGTCAACTCGAATAGGAAAGATTGGTCCACCAAGTTGATAGATGCCTTATGGGCCTATCGGACCGCCTTTAAGACCGTCTTAGGAATGTCTCCTTATCGACTCGTGTATGGCAAAGCTTGCCATTTGCCGGTTGAGCTAGAGCATAGGGCCATGTGGGCCATTAGAGAATTGAACTTCAACTTACCCACCGCCGGTAGTCATCGGAAGTTACAATTGACCGAGTTAGACGAACTTAGAAATGATGCCTACGAAAATGCTAAAATTTACAAAGAGAGAACTAAGGCCTTCCATGATAAGACCATCTTGAGAAAATCCTTTTCTCCCGGCCAAAAAGTTCTTCTCTACAATTCTAGGCTTCATTTGTTTCCCGGTAAGTTGCGTTCTAGATGGGACGGTCCTTACATTGTTCAAGTTGTGTTTCCTCACGGTGCTATTGAAATTCAGGATCCTAAAAATGGTAATGTTTTTAAAGTTAATGGTCAACGCCTTAAACCATTTTTAGAATTGCCTGTTGATTCGGAGGAAGAGGTCATCCACCTCATCGACCCTTGATCATGTAAGTTGCTTCAGTAGTTAATAAAAATCCCCCTCATCTCCTATTCAGGTATTTTTCCTCTTTACTCTCTAATTTCAATTCTCTTTTTTTGCATACATTGAGGACAATGCATGATTTAGGTATGGGGAGGGCTTTAGTGTAATTCTTAAAAAATGAAAATCCCTAAAAATAAAAAAATTAGAAAATCCAAAAATAGAGATTCTTTTAGCTAAGTTGTCTTTCCCTCACTCGAACTTTAGGAGTAGTTGGTGTTTAGCATGTTTTCGAAAACTATATATATGTAGTGTCTTTTAGATAATTTGAACGTAGTTGAGTAAGGTTGTCTTTTGAAGCTTGTATCGACCGATTTGTACTTTAAATTCCAAGATGGCACACACTTTTGCACGAGACCTTTGATGGAGAGATTGTCTAGTGATATTATTCGATACCTGAGAGAGAACCCACATGTTGAAACAATGTCGAATCGAACCTTTGCGAATAAAAAAAAGAAAAGAAAGAAAAGAAAAAAAGAGATAAAAAAAAAAGAGAGAAGGAATAACTACTTCAATACCCATTATTCTTTATAGATAAAATCTTTAGATAAATGGGCAAAAGTAGATTGGCTAGTCTCGTTTTGTGGCCTTTGTTACTCGAGCAATTAAGTCCGTCGGGGGATTTCAAAACCTAGTGCCCTAAGACCGTTTGGTTTGGGAGTCACTGACCCAAAGCTAACTACATGGGTAACATTGTTTGCCTAAGAAAATGGACAAAATAAAGTCAATGCAAAAAAACAAAAAAAGGAAAAAAAGAAAAAGAAAAAAAGAAGAAGAATAAGAGTTTGTGAAGTTTGGCTAGATATTTGTTTCGATAGAGATTGGGTCAGTTCGATATTGGTTGAAAAAGAGAAAATGTTCTTAGACGATTAGGATCCATCAAAGGCCTTAAATTACTTACACTCCTTGGATTTCTAGTAAATTTTTGTGTCGATGCAAGTAGATTAGAGACAACTGTATCTTGATTATTAGTAGATGAGTCTTTAAGTCGTATTTTCCTTAAAAATGCTTTTTGTTAACACCAACGAAATTAGAGTAGAGTCGAGTAGACACTTGCTAGAATGTCTCGAAGATTTTATGGGTATATCTTCTGTAAACCCTTAGGAGACAAAACTCCTCTTGTAGAGATCGTCTACGAGTTTAACGGGTTGGTGAACCTAAAATCACCCGTCACGCCTACGAAAAGGAGCCTAGGAATCGCATCTAGTTTTCTTAGTTTATTTTCTTTTCTTTTGATTTTTACTCGAGGACGAGCAAAAGATAGGTATGGGGAAGTTTGATTAGTCCATATTTTTGCATATTTAAGTGCCTATTTTTTGTTTATTTTCGTAGTATTAATCGCTTATTTATTTTATTTCAGGAAATTGTAGAGAAATAAAGAAAGAAGAGAAAATGCAAGAAAAAGAAGAAAAGGGAAAAGAAAAGAAGAAAAAAAAGAGTTGGCAACTAAGGGACACATGGAGGGCCACAATCTTCCCAACACACAAGGCACATGGATGGTCAAGATTGAGCCACCCTACCCCTAAACCCTAATTCTTTAGTTATAAATACCCCCTTCTCTTTACTTGTAATCACCAACCTAGCAACCTAGCCACCTACTCTCCTTTTCAACCTAGTCATTTCTATAGTTAGTATCTTAGATAGATTTACATTTTGCTAGCCCCAATTTCCTTTCCAAGCTTGTATACACTTTTTAATTTCTATGCAAATCTCTTTTAGTTTAATCTTGTATTGTCTTCTTAATTTATTTTCTCCAAGTTGTATGATTCTTTTAAAGTACCACCACATGCTTTTTAAGCTTTTGGGAAATGAAGAATCATTGAGCTTGTGATTAGTGTAGATTTGTTATCTTTTGTGATAATTAATTAAATCCTAGAACAAAATTAATTTGTGTTAGGGTTTAAATTTTAATTAAATCCCCAAATCATTTCAGTTTTTAGACTTAACGATTAAATTGCAAAAGTAGTATATAAGAATTGTTAAAAAATTAGTGTTAAAAACATTCGTTGCTGGCCATTTTCGTTGATACACATGCTCTGTTTTGTTAAGTTAGTTTTTCATAACCCAGTTCCCCTGTTTCACTTTTCTTTCGCCAAGTCGCTTGTTTTCTGGGTTCACCAAGTCTGTTGAATATATATGATTCTTGCTGAGTTTTTATTGATATTGTAACCAGTTTCTAAGTCTGAGTTGATCTCCATCGAGTCGTTGTTTGGGTCATTTAGTTTCGTTTGGGTTTCGAAGTTTTTGTATCCGCATAGCTGTGTTCTGTAGTTTAGTCGAGTTTTGTCTTTGCTTCTATGTCGAGTTCCGAGTCAGGTTTGTACTGAGTCATTACCGAGTTTTACTGGTCCGAGTCTGCTGCGTTCTTTTAGTGTTTATTGAGTCCATTGTCTAGTCACTGAGTCTGGGTTTAGTTTTTGTTTGTGTTGTGTTTTCGTTGCCGAGTCTCTTCCGAGTCAATGCAGCCGAGTTTCGAGTTTGAGATTCTGTATGTTTCTGCTGGGTTTTGTCTTTGGGGTTTGTCTCGAGTCATAGCTGGGTTCGTTGCTTTTGCTGAGATACTGAGTTGCTTTGGCTGATCTTTTCGAGTCAAGTTCTGAGTTCACTGCTGCGTTTTAGTCACTAGCTGCTAGTATGGGTTTTGTCTTCTTCGTCTCTGTTTGTGCTGTGTCATTCAGTCCTGCTAGCGAATAGATTGTTGTTCTTTGTGCATTTTGTAGCCGAGTCTGTTAGTTCGTCCGAGTTGTGGCTGAGTTTACGAGTCAGGATTCTGCCGAGTTCGAGTTAGTTAAGTACAGCTTTTCTGTTGATCGAGTAGCCAGAATTTCTGAGTTGTGTGGCTGCGTTTTCTGTTGTTTCGTGGTTTGCTGAGTTAGTAGTGAGTAGCGAGTTCGTGATGTTCCTGGTCATTAGCTGGGTTTTTAATTCGTTAAGTTTGTTTTTGAGTCACGAGTTATAGTCCATGACTGCTGTAGTTTCTCTTTTATTTTATATATATATTTCTTTGCTTTTGTTTTGAGTTTTGTTTGGGTGTGGAAGTTTAAATTTCTTTTGATTAATCAAATCGCAGAGTAAAAGTTGTTTTTGTTTGTTTCTTTTGTAGAATGGGATTTGGTGTAATACTGTTATTAAGTCATATTCATTCTGTGTAAACGAGTAGCATAGTGTGTTATTCTTGAGTTAGTTTTTAGTTTTGCATGCTATTTTGATTTAACTAAGTGATTAGTAATTCTGTTAATTAATTTTGCTTTTAAATTTGGAAATTTTAAATTTTAATTTTAGAAAAGAAAAAAAATCTTTTTCGATATATTGTTCTAATTCGCCTAGGTTAGATTTAAAGGTTAGCGAAAAATAATTTAATCCCTGTGGAACGAATCATAAATATTAAAACGGTGATCGTGCGCTTGCGATTTTAAAGGTAATATTTCTAGCACATCAGCCAGTTTGGAGCAGGCATTGCCAAGAGGCCAATCTATGCGCTTAGACACCAAACCCTAATCGGCCAGGTAAGCTTTCGCTAGCCTTAGACACCGAAGAGTCGGAATAATTAAAGATTACCTCGTTCTTTAGGTACCTTCCTAATTGAGCGCGAAATCCTAAGGGCTAACATCTAATTCAATTTTATTAAAGGCTTGGGAAATGCAAAATGAAGAATTAAGTCGTTGTGGGCCAAGGAAAGAGTGATGAAATCCCTCCCCTTATCTTATGAATGGGTTTTGCCCTTAAGATTTATTTATATGATGCTCCACTCAACGAGATAATAAAAGCGGCTTAACACTACGTGATCTATCTAAAAAAATGAAGAAATTAACGTGCCTTGGGGTCCTCCAGCGATCACCACAATTATAGGTACGAAAATTTAAAAACAAAAAATTAAAATCTAGATGATGTGCTCCTAAGTGATTAAATGCATGATGCAACACATATTTATTTCTTTATAATATTTTTTGGATTTTAAATTTTAAATTTGTTTTTGATATTTTTTTAGTTTTAAGTTTTTTTGTGATTTTCTAAATAAAAAAATTGAAATATGAGAGAGATACAAGTTACCCAAGCAAAGCTTCCAATACTACAAGAATATTCTCCACTTATTCCAAGCTAGCTCATATTCCTCTAATTTCCTAAAATTCAACCAAAAAGAAGTGAGAGAATATAAAACAAACTAATCCGAAAAATTAAAAATTAAGGCGCGAAAATTAATTTTAGTCCCCGGCAGGGGCGCCAAAAACTTGATGTCCTCAAAATAAGATTTTGAAATTAATCGCAAGTGCACGATCCCGTTTTAGTAATATAAGATTCGTTCCAAGGACTAAATTTATTTTCGCGAAAACTTAATTTTTGATTTAATCGAATTAGACCAATTTAATCTTTAGAGAGGGATTTTTTAATTAAAAATTATAATCTAAAATCTAAATTACAACTTAAAACTAAATAAGCATAAATTAATATTGAAATTATTAATGATTAATTATTAATTAACTATCCATTAATTAATCTACGATACTCACACTAAACAGAGGGTACAAAAAGTGATATCAACATCCAGCAGGTTAATCGGCGAGAAAATAAACTGAAAAGAAAAAAAAATAAAAAAACAGAACAGAAAACCAATGAATCTGTTAAGTCACGCGTGAACGTAAATGAATATAAAATTAAACAAAAACAGAGTTGTGGCAGTAGCTGGTCAGCGAAGAAATGAAAAAAAAATGAATAATCGCTTATGTTTGAACTCTGCCGGAACCAATGGAGGTCGTCCGGAATAGCTTAAATCTCGTCGGAAAATTGATTTTACCGCAAAATCTAGTTATTCCAAATTTAACAAATAAAAGCCCACTAAACTCTAAATAAAATTCAACAATAAATTCTACACTAAATAGACCCTAAACTACCCATTTTTTACCAAAACAAGATCCAAATCAAGCCAAAACAAATCCAAATTATACCAAACTTTAAATCTAGCCTATATAAAATATAACTAACCAAAACTCATTAACCTCAACTCAAAATCAGAAACTAAAATTTACACCGAAAGGCACCTAAAAATATCAAAACCAAGAACAAGAAAAATACCAAATCATACCAAACTAACTCCAAATCAAACAAAAATTCAAAATTAGCTTATCTACCATGTATCTAACAAAACCGCATCAAACTACAAACCAAAATCAAAATAAAAAATACCAAACCATTAAACCCACTAGTAATATTGAGAATTAAAAGGGGCTCAATCTAAATACAAAAAAAAATGTAAGCTTAAAACATATAATAAAGGCTCTTTCAACCCACAAGTGGTTGGCATAAATGCCACTTTATCCACTTGTTGAAGGGAAAGTTGGTCATAGCCATAAATTTCAACAAAGCAAGGATGCAAGAGATAAGAAACTAAACTTGGACTTATATAAATGAAAAGTGTTTACAATATTTGAGAGATTACAATTTGAAAAAGAAAGTTATGCTAGATGTAGAAAATGATAAAATAGGCTACTAACAACTAGGTAAAAAATAGGGTAAACTAAGGTAGACTAATTTGGGTGGCTAATGAGAGAAAAGGATGTTTATATAGGCCTAGATTAGGGTTTTAGGGGTGGAAGGATCTTTGTGTCTTGATTTTCTTTTCATTTTCTTCTTCTTCTTCTTTTTCTTTTCTTTTTCTTCCTCTTTTTCCCTTCTTGCACCTTTTTGTTCCTTTTTCACTTGAATTCTCAATTTCTCTAAAAATTCCTGAAAACAAAACAATTAACTAATAAAAATACGAAAACAACCAATAAATAGGTAGTTAAAATGTGCAAAATAATGGACCTATCAAAATACCAGAAACTTTTTGCTATTTACAATTCATGTTTAATCCTTTGTCTTATCAGTTAGTTGAGTTATTCTCTCGATAATTTGCATGTTATGTTAACAAACAAATAAAGGGAGATTGAAAGGCATGTGTTTAGCCTATTTATAATTAAAGAGGTATCAACTCAACTATGATAAGAGAGCTAAGTAAATAGCAAGCACTATTGAAGGAATCCGTACGAAGAACGTCAAGTGATTTATTAAAATCATATGTCTGAAGAATGTCAGGATGCTGCTGCACACCATTGAAAGAAGTTCATTAATATGTTCAAGACTCAGTGTACAAATAATATTTTGTAGCACGTCCAGAAGTCCAGAAGGTATAAAGTTTTAATACTTTATTTATTCAGAAGATTCCATACTATTTCTACTTATGAAGAAGAACTACAAAGACAAAGACTCGACGAACATCTCAAATGTTTAATTGATAAAGAATATTTGATTCAGCTAGATACAAATGAACCAGACAGTACATTTGTGTGTCAGCTACTCAGATTAAATATTCTACATCAACAATAGGTGGTCGTTCAATCAAGACAAAGAATCAGATCTTTTAAAGGAAGTCAAAAGACCTGCTGCTGAAGAAATGCTCAGTATAATTATTCAATTAATTAATTCACATCTCAAAATAATTATATAAGTTATGTAATTTATTTATTAAATTAATTCACACTCGAATTAATTTATTTTATAAATTTATATAATTAATATAATTAAGTGGATAATTATTGGATTAATTATATTAAGAAAATACAAAGTTATATTATTTTTGGGCAAAGTATGACAATCCTTTAGATTGTCATACCGCACCATGACATATGCTTTAGTCAGGAGGCATGACAAACCATTTGGTTTGTCATACCGAATGATTAAGGCATGACAATGGTGATTGTCATACCGAAATCACAAGGTATTACAATCCTCTGGTTTGTCATGCCGCACTACCTTAGGGACCAAGCTTTGATTGTCATACCTTCTCTTTAGTTTGTCATACCGAATTTATAAGGTATGACAATGCTTCTGATTGTCATACCTTCCCACTTGTGCCATGATAATGCTTCTAATTGTCATACCTTTCCATATAAATGTCATAGGACTTCCTAGAGTTGTCATAGCTAGCTTTGTCATACTAGTTCAAGGTGTTGCCTATAAATATGGCTTCAACCTCTTCATTTGTTCTTGTTTAAAGCTTTGTAAACTTTCAAGTTGTTAGTAACTTGCTATTGTTATATCCACAGTTTTCTATGCTTTGATCACTCGGTTGTTTTAATCCGCTAAGTTAGAATACTTCCTGTCAAGTTCATTCTACGAACTAGTGGACATTAAAACGAACCATATTAATTATATAACGACTTAAAAATTGTTATATTAATTAATTTATGATTAACAAGTTATACTCCAATCAGATTATTCCGCCGCGATTATTTTGTGACGATTGTATTCAACCCCCCCCCCCCTTCTACAATCGTATCTGGACCTAACAATATTCAAATCAGGTTATTCCGCCGCGATTATTTTGTGACGATTGTATTCAACCCCCCCCCCCCTTCTGCAATCGTATCTGGACCTAACAATATTCAAATCAGATTATTCCGCCGCGATTATTTTGTGACGATTGTATTCAACCCCCCCCCCCCTTCTACAATCGTTTCAAAACATCATTATTTTTAAAATCATGTCTACGCAAACTTGGCATATTGATGGAATTCAGATATTCCACTAGGAAACCAGCTCCAAATTCACTATTCAACTGAGCATTTTCCGATAGAGAATCCTAGCTGAAATAAGCGTGGACGACTCCAAGTAACTGATCAAGTATGTATGAATTGACGTCATTGACAATGGCATTGGTTGGAGTCAAGATTGATCTTTGCTTCAGAAACTCAGTATTTGAGATGTTTGAAGAAATATTCGGATAAATAACATCCACAATATCCTTGATCAGTTGTCCATAAGAATGAATAAGAAATTTATCCGGTATGACAACGTCGGGATCATTAATGGTATTGTCTGGATGCACAATCGGTAGACGACCATTTCTAACATCAAGAACCCACTGGCTGAAATCAGCGATCTCCTTCTTCTCCCGAGCAGTTTTACCAAGTGAAAGCCGCATATTCTTCTTGAGTAAAAAAACTTCAGCACGTTCCTAGAGAGGTGAGTTATTGAGAGAAGCATTCACAACCTGTGCACGGGATTCTTTAGGAATTACTGGAAGAATCTTCCTGTAATCACCGCCAAACATAATAGATATACCTCCGAAAGAGATGCCAGCCCTCGAAGGATATAACGAAGACATGACGTCTCTTAGACTGCGATCAACAGATTCAAAAGCATGGCGGTGTTGCATTGACGCTTCATCCCATATAATCAAACTTGTTTGCTTGATCAATTCAGCAAGTGGAGACCCGTGCTTGATACCGGCTATGGAATGACGGTCAATCTTCAAGGTTATATGGAATCTCGAATGAGCTGTTCTCCCACCAGGCAACAATGTAGCAGCAATACCCGATGATGCCACGGGCAGGACAATTAGTCCCTCGATGCGCAATCGACAACAAACAGTTTTCTAGAGGAATGTTTTGCCACATCCTCCACATCCATACATGAAGAATACACCTCCTCTTTTCTGATGAACGCTCTGAATAATTGAATCATAAGCGTTAAGCTGTTCTTTGTTTAAGTTCTTGTGCAATTTGTCGTGTTGATCTTACATGTAAGCTCTGTTGTAAGATAGTTCATCATTTATAAGCCTATTGTCCAAATCACGTGTGTACCTCTCATCTAGATAGAGAAGTGTGGAAAAGTCTCTCAAACTCTTTCCAACATCGTTGAGTAGTTTCTCAATCTCTAAAAAGAAAAAAATCACAAAAACCAATAAACATGAATACCATTGCTTTTCAAGTGTGCATGATAAAAATTTAGTGTTACCTGTTAACGTAAGGCTATATATCTCAGCCTTATCTAATTGTAGGTTCATATTATTTGCCATCTGACGCCTTGAGTAAAGAATATCATCGGACATTGATACCTGATGTTGTTCCTATAATCTCATGGGATCAGCAACCTGGTTATTTGATATTATGTGGACAAACAGTTCCCTGAGCTAGCATGGCATCACGTATGCTGCACTCTCGGACATGGCCACATGCCATTGTCGATCATCTTTCAGTAGGCCAAGGGTAGCACAGGCTTCCTTGAAAGTTTTATACACAACATCATTGACTGTTTTCAGAGATTTGAACGATGTGGCTCCTTTATTTTGCATCATCATCCGCAGGAAAAATGTCTACCTAGAAGAAGCATGAACATCGGATAGACGACCAAACATAGACCCCCTCTATCTTGGCTTCTAATTGCAGGCATCAGACAGATATTCCCCTCGATGTGCTTCTTCATCATCAAGCTCATCATCTGTACCAAAGAATTCAAATAAGTGTGAGATGTGGGGGGAATACCTAACACATCAGAGCAAACTCCGTGGGAAGTACAAACTACAATACCTGCAAGAATTGATTCATACACCTGATTTTGTGCAGTGAAATCGGTTAGAAAAGAATCCACGCCAGCTTCATTGAAATGCGACATCATATTCTTGCCGCCAAAAGTTGATGCATCTGTGGAAGAACGTGGGTGATCTCGTGCTGCATTCGCATGACCACCTGCATGTGAGGAGGGAATTAATAAGCATAATGCCAGCAAACAGTGTTACCTACATAGTTTTCAGAAAAAGACTAAACAGATTCACCGTTTCTTGAACGAAACCAGCCTGCAATGAGAAGTAGAAATACATGAGAAACAGATAACATTTTTTTAAAGCAAGCATATTATAAGATGAAAGATTTCAAACCGACTGGGAGGATTAATTCCAATCTGCTCTGGATCCGGGAAGGTCACATTGATGTAATGACGATCTTCCTTACGCCTAGCTGAGCTCGAGTTGTCTACAATGCAGGGATCAAGGGCAGTCTGATTGCTTTTCAAGGGAATGAGAGGAGGTGTTTGTACTCATCGATCTACAATGAATGCAAAAAAAATGTGCATTGCACAATAACTGGTCGTTTCAATTTGAAAGAATCCACTAATAATATATTGTTCAGAGGCACTGCACCACGATTATACGACTCAAGAAGCTTCTGTCGGGTAACCACAGAATCATGTGAGTCTCGAATCCTTATACTCGAAGCAGGTATATCAAATGCATGGCCCGGTTGGCTGATACCAACACCCGTCTTGATGAGTCTAGAAACAAGAGTCTCAACACTAATGCCTAGACATAAACAAATCATTAAGATATGGAATCATGTATGGATATAGAGCAAATTTGATGATGTAGGTCAAGTAAGGATCATGACCTGACAGGTTCACACTATCCAAACGCCTTTAAGATAGGGTGCGAACAGACTTGGTTGACAACATAGACTTGCCACCAAGATGGTTCTGAGACTATTCCAGGTTGTTGGATGAGCTTGACAGAGTTTGCTGCACTGGTGGCGTTAAGTGGCTTTGTGAATCACAGTTAGATCTTGTATGAAAAAAATGTGAGCGTTGTTCCAAAAATCTGCCCAGAGGTCTCCCTAACGTGTTCCCTATCAAGACATGAAATTAAACGGCTACTGTGCATGAAAGAAGGTCGAATCTTGTCAACAGAGGTACCGTGAACTAACCTGAAAACTCAGCGCCACTAATTCTCTTCCCTAAATGAGTAAGTAACGATGCCTCTTACGTGACTACACTTGAAATGCCTACAAACTACGATGGGAGCAATGTCAGTTAGATTAACAAATCAAATACAGTGCTTTCTCATAGACAGAATAGCATATTTGTAGCCTAAAAAACCTGAAGTTGGATTGCTGGCATAAGTCAAAGAGAACAACGGTGAATCAGTACACCCATATGTAGGGGGAGATTGTTTTGAAGACAATGTCTTACCAATATCAGAACCTATATATGAAACACCAAAGCAGGAAATAAAAAAATAATAATGTGGCATGAACATTACACAACCACCATGCGAGCGACACAACAATTATGGAACTACATCAAGTATCCACACCAAAAACTGAAGCTAAGAAACAATGAACCACAAAACATACATTATATCATGTTGGCAAAGCACGCAAACAAATAATACTTCTTATTCCTAAATTAGGATTTAAATTATCGGCTTGCATGTCATTGATGGTTGGTCGAACATAACGACGCTTCTCTGATAACAAAAAACAAACATATATCACTAACATAAGAGAAAGTTTCAGATGTTAAGTGTATAAGTATCAGTTATGCAATACCAGTATGTTTTGAGTTTGGAGATATAGGTCCCAAAGGAACCCGCTTACAACCTGAGGCACAATAATAATAAAATGTTAAGCACAACGCAGACGGGAATGATTCCAAGGAAGGAAGGAAGGACAACGCATGCTTACCAGTACCGCTTGAGGAAGGAAAACACGGTCCTCGATTAGTGGATTCATTACCTGCAAATCCCAGCCATGGCTAGGCAAAGGAAAACAACAAACTAGAAAGTGGATTCATGAACAATGGATGTCTGAAAACGTACCGGACATGTCGTATGCAGGTTAGATGTGCGCTGTGACCGATCTGAGAAGGAAGAAACACAAATGGCATGCTTGAAATCACGTCTCCAACAATCGTGGGCTTTCAAAATTCAAATCGCAGTGAAGATGACACAAACGCAAGCAAAATCAGAAAAATTGATGTAAAGTAGTTAGACCAACGATACGTTCATATTCAAAAATATATATTTTTGACCCTGAAAGGCATATGTTTAGCCGATTTGTATTTAAGAGTATCAACTCAACTTTGATAAGAAAGCAAGTAAATAGCAAGTACTGTTATCCGGAATCCGTACGAAGAACGTCAAATGATTTATTGAAGATTTTATGTCAAAAGAATTTCAGGATGCTGCTGCAAACCACTGGAAGAAGTTCATTAATATGATCAAGCCTCAGTGTACAAATAATCTTTTGTAGCATGTCCAGAAGATCAGAAGGTATAAAGTTTCAATACTTTATTTATTCAGAAGATTCCATTATTGTACAAATGAAGAAGAACTCAGAAGACGAAGAATCGACGAACAAGCCACAACTTAATTGTTTAAATGACAAGGAATATTTAATTGAGCTAGTTACAGATGAACCAGACAGTACATTTGTGTATCAGCTTATCAGATTAAATATTCTACGTCAAAAGAAGGTGGCCGTTCAATCAAGTCGAAGATCTTAATTGTTTATTGAAGACTGAAGACTCTACCGGAAGAAGAAAAGGGATAATTGATTATCTAATTATTTTATTCACTTCTCAAAATAATTATATAGGATGTGTAATTTATTTATTAAATTAATTATATCTCGAATTAATTTAATTTATGAATTTATGCATTTAATATAATTAAGTGGATATTAATTGGTTAATTAATTAAAGGAAATAAGGAATTGTCTTGTTGGATTACAAGGTAAGACAATCAACAAGGTAAGAAAATCCAAAGGATTGTCTTACCGTTTTATGACCCTTCCAACACAAGGAAAGACAATCTTTGAGATTGTCTTACCTTCCCTCAATTGTCTTGCCTCAAGTTCCTTCCAAGACAATCTTCAAGATTGTCTTGCCGAATGGCTTGTAAGACAATCTTGAAGATTGTCTTACCTTCCCTCAATTGTCTTACCTTCCCTTCTAGAATTGTCTTACCGTTTGGGATTGTCTTACTAGGCTATAGACAATCGTTCAGATTGTCTTGCCTTGTGTTTTCAGCAAGACAAAGTGCTTAATTGTCTTTGCCATCTTTGCATTGTCTTGCCTACCTTTGTCTTGCCTTGTTCTTGAGTTTTGCCTATAAATATGGCCTTCCCCCCTTCATTTGTTCTTGTTCAAAGTATTGTAAAGCTTTCAAGTTGTGCTAAACTTGCTATTCGTTAAATCCACAGTTTACTGTGCTTTGATCATTCGGTTGTTTTATTCCGCTAAGTTAGAATACTTCCTGTCAAATTTATTCTACGAACTAGTGGATATTGAAACGAACCATATTAATTATATAACGACTTTTACATTGTTATATTAATTAATTAAAATCTGATTAACAAGTTTATATCCAATCAGATTATTCCGCCGCGATTATTTTTAAGTGACGATTGTATTCAACCCCACCCCCTTCTACAATCGTTCCAGGACCTAACAATTGGCATCAGAGTGGTTGATACCATTTTACCGTATCAGATCCTATATAGACTCTGTAACGTCCAAATATTTTTTATTCGAATTAATTTTATTCCAAAAATAAATTTTGATTTAAAATATTTTTTCCTTTCAAAAATCCAAATCTCATCCAAACACTATTCACTTTAAATCCAAATATTTTTTAATTCGAATTAATTTTTATTCCGAAAATTAATTTTGATTTAAAAATCCAAATCTCATCCAAACACTATTCACTTCAAATCCTTAAACATGAGTACACAAAAGATTAGTAGCATTAAAATTCCACCGTTCAGCAAATAACACTTTGGCCTATGGAAGAGGCACATGTTATTATTCCTCCGCACTGCGAATAGAAAACACATCGGGATTCTGAACAAGGGTGTTCTACTCCGATGAAAGTCATATTAGCACACGAAGAAGATGGTGTGTTAATACCTCATCAGACTATTCCGAAAGAACTTCATGAGTACACAGATGAAGAGAGTGAACAGATGAACCTAGATGATGCTCTTCAACTGATCTTAGTTGAATCCCTAGATCCTGTCATGTACAATGCTGTTGTTAATTGTACGAACGCGAAGCAAATCTGGGACACTCTAGAAATCATTAACGAAGGCTCAGAAGAAGTTAATGAGAACAAGAAAGATATACTTATGGCTCAGTATGAACAGTTTGGTTCCGATCCCGGAGAAGGGATTTCAGAAGTATTTATCAGACTCGATAATCTGATTAATAACTTGAATCTGAATGGGAAATACTACGACAAGAAAGATGTCAACATGAAGTTTTTCTTAACCTGTCCTGAACATCTGGAAAACAGAATCACTGCTATCAGGGAAAGTAGAGATCTGAATAAGATTTCTCTGGAAAGACTCTACGGAGTTTTGAAAACTTATGAACTCGAGCAGGTTCAAAGTAAGCAGAGATATGGCTGGGTTAAAACACTGAACCATTCGAGAGCTCTAGTTGTTGAGTCACCTGTACCAGAAGAAAAGAAGGATGTTGTTGTTCCTTCTAAGACCAGTCAGGAATTTGTTGTACCTGAAATGGGTCAGACTGCTTCTTCCAGTGGTGACGAAGAATTCTATACAATGGAAGAACTAGAACAGTTAGAAGATCAATCTCTATCTGTTACATATTTGATGATGTCACAGGTATCTAACTTGTTTAGTGTGCAGAAGCAAATATCAGAGTTTAGCTAGAAATCAGAGTTTAACGACTGACAGCTGGATCAGAGTTTAAGCAATGATCAGAGTTTGCAGGCGGCTGATTTTCAGGAGCATATCTGATTAAATAAGGAAGATAAAGATCAAGAGAGATTGTACAGATCAGGACAACAGAAGGATAGCTACTGATTAGATTATTTTAGGAAGCAGATAATTATAAATCAATCAGTAGATATCATGTAACTGTGTATATAAACACAGCTTAGGGTTTACTCTAGATGAGTTATCAATTGAATATCATTCGTGTAACCTAGCAGCTCTTAGTGATAAGATATAAATCACTAAGAGATTATTTGTAAGCTACTGTGATTTGTGAATAAGAGTTTAGTTGAATTATTCTCTTATATTGGTGTTTTGTTTTTGATTGTGTTCACTATATTATCTTATATAGTGAGTTTATTCGGCCTAACAAGTGGTATCAGAGCGAGCTCTGTTGATATACCTACAGTGAGATCTTAATCACACAATCATGTCTGAGAAATCACAAACCAGTAGATATGAGTCACTTAGGGTTCCGATCCTTAAGGCATCTGAGTATCCTATCTGGAAGGTCAGAATGACTATGTTTTTGGAGTCTACAGATCCAGAATACCTGGACAGGATTTATGATGGTCCACACATGCCAACAAAGCTCTCTGTTGCAGTTGGAGATGAACCTCAGAAGATGATTCCCAAAGAGAAGAAAGACTATACTCCTGAGGACATCTTATCAATCAGTAAAGATGCAAAAGTAAAGCACTTGTTGCACAGTGCTCTTGATAATGCTATGTCAAATAGGGTGATTGGCTGCAAAACTGCAAAAGAAATATGGGATGCTTTGGAAGTCAGATGTCAGGGAACCAAAGCCATCAAGAAAAACAGAAGAACCATACTTACTCAAGAGTATGAACACTTTGATGCAAAGTCTGGTGAATCACTGACTGATCTTTATGACAGATTTGTCAAGCTGCTGAATGATCTGTCTCTAGTGGATAAAGAGTATGATTTAGAAGATTCAAATCTCAAATTTTTGCTTGCTCTTCCTGAAAAGTGGGATTTGAAGGTAACCACTATAAGAGACAACCATGACCTTGAAGAGATGTCTCTGGATGACATCTTTGGAAGGTTGAAAACTCATGAACTTGAAATGGAGCAAAGAAGCAAACGACATGGTGGCAAACCCAAACCAGTTGCTCTAAAAGTTCAAGAACAAACAGTTGTGAAAAGCAAAGGAAAAGCTCATGTCAAAAAGTCTGATACTGAGTCATCAAACTCTGATGATGACTCAAACTCTGATATACTGTCAGACTCTGATGACAGTGATACTGAGATGATGCAGCTGGCAGCACTGATGGTAAAAAGCTTCAAGAAGATGGCTTACAAGAACTTCAACAAAGGGAAGAAGTTCTCAAGGAAAGACAGAAACTCTGATAAGAAGGTCTTCAAAAGGAATGAAGGCAAAGAAGAAAAATCTGGAAAATCTGATAAGTCTAAATACACCTGCTTCAATTGTGGAGAAAAAGGACATTTTGCAACTGAGTGCAAGAAAGCTAAGAAAGAAAAGGAACAGGCCTTTATCACAAAGAAGGGGAGCTGGGCAGACTCATCAGAATCAGAGGAAGAAGTTAACTATGCCTTGATGGCAAACATGGACAACAGCACTGAGACTATTGAAACCAAGGTACCTCATTCCACTCTTGCTTTTGATACTGAGGATATAACTGAGTTAAGATTGTTTCTTAAAACTCTGCATGTTAGTTATAGAGATCAGACTTTAGAAAATGACAGACTAAAATCTGAGATCTTGGATGTTAAGAAAAGGAATGATTATCTTGAAAAGGAACTAGTTCAAATGCTAGAAGTTCAGAAGGAAAGAGATGACTCTATCTTTGTTAGAAATGAACTCTTAAAGAAAAATGCTTCTCTTGAATCAGAACTTGTTAAGGAAAGAGAGATAATCAGAACTTGGACTAACTCAGGGAAGACTACTCAGAATATCTTAGAAAGTGGAAACTGAAAGAAAGGGTTAGGTTACTCTGATAAAAATGAAGCTGAGTCATATAAACAAGAAACCATTAAAATTGAAAAACCTAGGGTAGTTCCAGTAAGATTTGTTGCAGAATCAAAGACTGATATACCTAAACAGGTTAACATTGGTTTGATGACTCAGAAACAACTTAAGCATAAGCTCAAGGAGGTTAAGAAAGAAAACAGGATTAAGGAACCTAGGAAAAATAGGAATGGAAAGGTTGGAATAAACAAAAGCAACAGTTATATGCCTATTCCAAATGCTCCTAGGAAAACTTGTCATAATTGTGGTAATCCTAATCATCTTGCTTCTTTTTGCAGAAAAAATAAGGACATAAATGCTATGTCTCCAAAATCAGAAGTTAAGACTAGGAATACTAGATTTAGACCAGAGAATCCTTGTTTTCATTGTGGTAGTTTATGGCATTCCATTTACACTTGTAAGGAATACCATAGTTTATATTATGATTATTATGAATTAAAACCTTCTTTGAAGAAAAAGATTGATTCTCCTAGTTCAGCATTTGTTAAAAAGTCTGTTAGCACAAACTCTGATTTAAACTCTGATAAATCTTCCGCTGCTAGTGTTAACAAACTTAACAAGAACAAAGGATCCAAGCAAGTCTGGGTCCTTAAAACTAATCATTAGTTGTGTATGTGATTGCAGGGCAACAGGAAGAACATCCTAGTTCTGGACAGTGGATGCTCAGGACATATGACAGGAAATAAAGCCCTGCTATCAGACTTTGTGGAGAAGGCTGGCCCAAATGTTTCTTATGGAGATGGCAACATAGGGAAAACTTTGGGATATGGCAATATCAATCTTGGAAATGTCATCATTCAATCTGTAGCTCTGGTCTCAGGACTTAAGCACAACCTGCTGAGCATAAGTCAAATCTGTGACAGAGGATATCATGTTGATTTCCTGGAGGAACACTGTGAGGTTATCAGTAAAACCACTGGAAAAGTTGTTCTAAAAGGATACAGACATGGGAACATCTATGAAGCTAAGCTATCTTTAAACTCTGAAAGCTCTGCAATATGTCTACTTGGCAGAGCCAGTATTGAAGAAAGCTGGAACTGGCACAAGAAATTATCTCACCTGAACTTCAATAATATTAATGAGCTTGTGAAGAAAGATCTTGTGAAAGGACTTCCAAAATCAGTTTTTACTCCAGATGGACTCTGTGATTCCTGTCAGAAAGCAAAACAGAGGAAGTCTTCATTCAAAAGTAAAACTGAGTCCTCAATTCTTGAGCCATATCATCTGCTACATGTTGATCTTTTTGGACCAGTAAATATAATGTCCATTGCAAAGAAGAGATATACTCTGGTCATTGTTGATGAATTTACCAGATATACATGGGTATATTTTCTACACAGCAAGGATGAGACACCATCTTTATTGATTGAGCATGTCAGACAGCTGAACAAAATCTCTAAAGATGCAGTAAAGATCATCAGAAGTGATAATGGCACTGAGTTCAAGAATTTTAAAATGGAGGAGTTCTGTAAAGAAAATGGCATTAAACAGGAATTTTCAGCACCTGGAACACCTCAACAAAATGGTGTTGTAGAAAGGAAGAACAGAACTCTGATTGAAGCTGCTAGAACCATGTTGGAGGAAGCAAAGTTACCAACCTACTTCTGGGCTGAGGCTGTGCAGTCTGCCTGTTTCACACAGAATGCAACTCTGATTAACAAACATGGGAAAACTCCATTTGAAATGGTTAAAGGCAGAAAACCAAATCTCAAATACTTCCATATTTTTGGATGTAAATGTTTTGTTCTGAAAAATCATCCTGAACAGCTAACCAAATTTGATTTAAAAGCTGATGAAGGAATTTTTGTTGGTTATCCTTTATCAACAAAAGCCTTCAGAGTTTACAATCTGAGAACAAGGGTAATCATGGAATCCATTCATGTGTCCTTTGATGATAAGAAAATTACTGGAATGGAAGATTTTGAAGATCATGAGCAACTGAGATTTGAAGATGAAGATGCATTCTCTGATTCCATAAACTCTGACTCTGACACAATATCAGAGCATGTCACTTCTACTCACCAACCTCAAGCACATGTTGAGGGGGAGCACTTTCAAGATGAAAATCTGGATGAAAATGCTGCAGACTCAGCAGTAAACACAAACTCTGATTCTGACTCCTCAAACTCTGATCACTCTGCATCAGAGAATCAGGAGAACACATCTTCAGGGGGAGCATCAGAAACTCAGAATGTTCATGGAGATAGCATGAATAATGGGGGAGAGGCATCAGAGAACCAAAATGATACTGGCATGGATTATGGGGGAGGATCTAGTTCCAGGAATCAACTGCCACATGAAAGAAAATGGACAAAGTCTCATACACCAGATCTGATTATTGGGGATCCAGATGCTGGAGTACAAACCAGAACTGCAACAGCAAATTAGTGTTTATTCCATTCATTTTTATCTCAGACAGAACCAAAGAAAGTGGAAGAAGCTTTAAAGGATGCAGACTGGGTAACAGCAATGCAGGAGGAGTTAAATGAATTTGAGAGAAATAAAGTCTGGACACTTGTACCAAGACCAAAGAACCGATCAATTGTTGGTACTAAGTGGGTTTTTAGGAACAAAACAGACAGTGATGGTGTAATTACAAGAAATAAAGCCAGACTGGTAGCTAAGGGATATTCTCAACAAGAAGGAATTGACTATGATGAGACCTTTGCCCCAGTTGCCAGATTGGAAGCAATCAGAATTTTCTTGGCTTATGCAGCACACAAGAAATTCAAAGTGTTTCAGATGGATGTAAAGAGTGTTTTTCTCAATGGGGAGCTGGAGGAAGAGGTATATGTTGAACAACCTCCAGGATTTGTGGACACAAAATTTCCAGATCATGTCTACAGATTGGATAAAGCACTGTATGGACTAAAGCAAGCACCAAGAGCATGGTATGAAACTCTGGCTCAATTTCTTTTGGACAGTGGTTTCAACAGAGGTACAATTGATAAAACTCTATTTTATCTCAACCATGGTGATGATCTGCTATTAGTTCAAGTCTATGTAGATGATATCATTTTTGGGTCTACTAATTCTAAACTCTGTGAGAGATTCTCAAAGCTTATGCAGTCCAGATATCAGATGAGCATGATGGGAGAAATGAGCTATTTTTTGGGACTTCAAGTCAAACAGACTGATGAGGGTATTTTCATTAATCAGTCTAAATATACCAGGAACCTGCTAAAGAAATTTGGCATGCAGGATAGCTCAGCTGCTACCACTCCAATGGCAACTGCCACTAAGTTGGATAAAGATACTAGTTCACCAGTAGAAATTACTAACTATAGAGGTATGATAGGCTCACTTCTATATCTGACTGCTAGTAGACCTGATATCATGTTTGCAACCTGTCTCTGTGCAAGATTTCAAGCAGATCCAAGAGAACCACACCTTGTAGCAGTCAAAAGGATTTTCAAATATCTCAAAGGAACAGTTGAGATGGGACTCTGGTATCCCAGAGAATCAGACTTTACACTGATTGGTTACTCTGATGCAGATTTTGCAGGATGCAAAATAGACAGAAAAAGTACAAGTGGGAGCTGTCAATTTCTAGGAGGAAGATTAGTTTCTTGGTTCAGTAAGAAACAAAAATCTATCTCCACATCCACTGCAGAAGCAGAGTATATTGCTGCAGGAAGCTGCTGTGCTCAGATTTTATGGATGAAGAATCAACTACTGGATTATGGGTTAACTCTGACTCAAATTCCTATTTATTGTGATAACCAAAGTGCTATTGCTATGACAGGAAATCCAGTACAGCACTCCATGACCAAGCATATCAGCATAAGGTATCATTTTATCAGAGAACATGTGATGGAAGGAACAGTAGAGCTTCACTTTGTTCCAACAGATCAGCAGTTGGCAGATATCTTCACCAAACCTCTGGCTGAAGCAACATTTACAAGGCTTGTAAACGAATTAGGGATGATCTCTGGTCCTCTCTAAACTCTGATACATTGCATGATACTATATCTGTTAGTTTTTGTTATTATAAACTTGATCTACAACTGCATCTGTTATTCTCTGATCTAGACTCTGATGATTATACTCTGATTTGATAAACTCTGATATTTAAACTCTGACCCGACAAACTCTGGTGACTTGAATTTTTCATGATGAAAGATACTCCTGTGAAGAATATGTTGCAAATACCTGAATTAAGTCATAAACATCTCTAAAGTCTGATTTTTGTGATATTACAGCTGTGGAAACCTTTGACACACAACACATGACTTAATTTGTTACTTAGACTGTCTTACTTCTTAAATATTAGACATGTACTCAGTAGAGAACTTGTTTTACTCCCCTTATGAGCTAAGAGTTAATTAGTTTCAGTTATGGATCCTCAAGATATCTCTTCTCAGAAAAAGAAAACAAAAGAAAACAATCTCAGGTACTCCTTTGAGATCTTAGAAAATTTGTGAAAGGAAAGATCCAAGTGCACTGTTGGTATTAAGCAAATGCATCAAAAATTAAAACAATTTTTTTGGGGACTTTTCACATTCTCTGATTACTGGAGAAATACTCTGAGAAAACAAAAGCCTGATAAAGGTTATGACTCACTTACCATGAGGAGTTTCCTTCCAAAAGACAGGTGCGATTCAAAAGAGAAGAAATGGTATACTCTGATCCATATTATGAGAACTCGGCTTATGAGGTGTTTAAAACATTTTCTGATTATCTGATTCTTTCTAATATTATTTAAGAAATTTGACAATCTCTGTGACATTAAAGAATTCATGTTAACACACACCTCACTCCACTTCTGTGATTAACAATTTTTTTGACTTCGAGTAATTTTTGACTGGAGTTAAATAAATATTTGCAAACTCTGAGGAGCAAGTGTCATTTAGACCTTGAATATTTATCTCTCATCATTACAAGATTCTATGATCACTCTTTGATTTGTCATATTATAAGTCATTTATTTAAACTCTGGTCAATGGTCAGCTTCTGATCGAAGTCCGAGTTAAAATAAATAATTCTTTGGTTGAGTAAATATTAGTCTTTATTATCAAACGGTATAAAATCCTTTTGCATTCCTGAGCGGAGAAAAACACGGTGAATAATTGTATTTTTCTCGGAAATTGGTGCACAGTAATACATGATTACACTCCACCAACACGCTTGTCATGATTACACTCCACTACCACTTACTCTGACCACTATGGATCTGCCACGTGCCCCACTAACGCAGAAATCAGAATTTCGTGTATACACTCATATATATATCGATTTTGAATTTTTTAACTCTTCACTTTTCACACACGATTTTTACTCTCTCTCTCAAACCCTCTTCTCATTTTCTCTCCAACATTTTGTCAAACAACATACCTGCATAACCTCAAACTCTCATTTTCTTTTCAGAAATCATGTCGACAACTGCTTTCGAGTTCAATGGAGCAAAGTTCCAGTAACTGAAGAAAGGATTGAAGACACTAAAGTTTCCTGGTTGAAATTAAACACTGAGAAGACTCAAGATGATCTGAAGAAGAAGAGCTTATATGGGAGTCTTGGTACAAATTTATACAAGGAAAGCCCAATGCTCACCAGAGTAAGAACTCATGGTACCAGAAGGAAAGAAGCTTATGACATAACTGGTCTTGGTCACAGAAAAGAAAAGATTCAAACAGGCTCAGCAACTACTTTCAGAGATCCTTATCCTCTGACTGAAAAAGTAGGAGAAGCTGTTACACAGAAGGATCTTGACAAAGTTGAGTCAGTACAGATTTTGATGGACACTCATGATGGGCCAGAAGATAAAGAAAAGATTGCTATATTTCTGGAATCTGGCAGAGTGTATAGAATATCAGAAGCTGATTTATTGCTGAAATCTCTGAGAGAGCTGGAACATTTTCACTACATGTTGGAAATCAAGAATAAAGCTACTCAGAGGTGGTCAGATCTAATGAAGAAAACAATTAGTGAAAAGATAAGATTCTATGGAATAAAGTCTGATGATGAATATATTCCACAAATAGCTCAAGATGATGGTTCTGAAATTAGCATGGAAAAGAATAGCTCTGTAATGGAGACTATTGCAAACACCAGAATCTTGGGTTATAACAATGAAGCAGACAGGCCTAGAGTCATTCAGCTTGGAGAAGCCATGAAGAGAAGCAAGGCTAATGCCTTGAGATCAGCTATATACCAGACAGGAGATGAAGATGAAGAGTTAAAGACTGTCAAAGCTCAAATGATACAAACTCTGAAACAAATTGAAGAAGATCTGATTACTAAGTTTGTTAAGGAGAGCTATGGATATAGACTGATTGAATAATTAGTTCTGCTATGTTCTGTAAGTTGTAATTAGTTCTGCCTACTCTGTAAGTGTTAATTTATTTATGCAGATTAGTTACTTCATGCATTTGTCCTTGATTGTTTTTGACATCATCAGTAAATATATAGAACTTGTTCATTCTGTCTAATGCACAAGTTGGGGGAGATTGTTACATATTTGATGATGTCACAGGTATCTAACTTGTTTAGTGTGCAGAAGCAAATATCAGAGTTTAGCTGGAAATCAGAGTTTAACGACTGACAGCTGGATCAGAGTTTAAGCAATGATCAGAGTTTGCAGGCGGCTGATTTTCAGGAGCATATCTGATTAAATAAGGAAGATAAAGATCAAGAGAGATTGTACAGATCAGGACAGCAGAAGGATAGCTACTGATTAGATTATTTTAGGAAGCAGATAATTATAAATCAATCAGTAGATATCATGTAACTGTGTATATAAACACAGCTTAGGGTTTACTCTAGATGAGTTATCAATTGAATATCATTCGTGTAACCTAGCAGCTCTTAGTGATAAGATATAAATCATTAAGAGATTATTTGTAAGCTACTGTGATTTGTGAATAAGAGTTTAGTTGAATTATTCTCTTATATTGGTGTTTTGTTTTTGATTGTGTTCACTATATTATCTTATATAGTGAGTTTATTCGGCCTAACACTATCACTGTTTGCTAAGAAATTTGGAAACATGAGATTCAAGAAGAACCCCTCCTACAAGTACAGACCTACTGCCAATAGGTTTCAAAAAGGAGGTTACTCATCTTCTACAAGCAAAGGAGGATACAAGACTGGGATGGTAGACAGAAGCAAGTTTAAATGTTTCAACTGTGGTGAACCGGGACACTTTGCAACTGAATGCAAATAGCCCAAGGTTCAAGGAAAGAGAAAAGATTCCTACGACGAGCTGAAGCAGAAGTATGATGCATTAGTTAGAAGGCATCAGGGTACTTCTGGAAGTCAAAGCTTTAAGAGCAAGTCTTATCTGGCAGAAGGGAAAAGCTGGGATGATACAGATAGTGATGAAGAAGAGCAGATAGGGAATGTTGCTATCATGGCTAATGCTGGATCATCTTCACCTCCTCCTGTTGGAAGCTTTCAGGTAGATCCTACATGCCCTAAACTTTTTATGCAATTAGGACTAGAAAGAGATGATGCTATTAAAAAGATGAAAGCTGTCAATCTTAAAATTAATGCGTTAGTCTTAGAAATTCATGCTTATAAGATGAATGAGATAAACGTATTGAAACCTAAAATTGAACAACTGACTATGTATTTAGGATTACAATGTGTTAAAGTCAGAGTTCTAGAGAAAGGTGAGATTGCTTTAAGACTTCAGCTAGACGAAGAGAAAGTGAAATCTAAAGCCTTTAAGGATGCCTCCACTATAGTCAAAGAGCTTAATGATAAACAAGAGATCAAGAGAACTGTTGGAATTGGTTTTGACTATAACAAATCTGTAGGTAAGGCTAGTTACATTACTCCCTTTAAGAAGAGTGCTGAGGAGAGAGGAATTCCTTTTGTTTTGAAAGATTCCCCTCGACCATTGTTTAAATCCTCAGAAGCTGAACCTCTGTTAGAAACTCCTGTTGTCATTAGATATGAACTCAAACAGGAAGACCTTAAAATGAAAGAGAGTAATGAGAATAGAGAAGAGATCTTGACATCACTGAAACCAATCAAAGTGAAAGGCAATGTTAGGTTGCCTAAAGTTGGTTTAGGTGTCAACTCTGAGAGAACTAAATTCAACAAGCCTAATAACTTTGTGAATAGTAAGAACAGAGATAATAGATGTCATTCTACTGAGAACTTTAAATCTGTTAACAAGGTTAGAGTAGAATCTATTGATGTTCCTACTACTATGACTGATATGCCTATTGCTCTTGTTTTTGATGCATGTCATAAATGTTGTGGTGTTGATAACTGTATGCTTTGTGCTTTCAATACTATGTCTGATTATTTTAGAAATTTGCATGCTAAAAATGAAAACACATCACCTAGACAACACACAAACAATAAACATGCTAGATCAAAGACTGCTAGTCCTCCTCATGTTAGGAAGGAGACTTATGTTCCAAAGCCTAAAACCAAGGTTTACAAGGCTGTTGTTAAGGAAGTAAGTTCAGTCAAGAGTGAGCCAAATATCAGTCCAAGAGGCTCGGTTGTATTACCTGATAGAAATCAATTCTTTAAGTCTGCTGGACCCAATCAAGTGTGGGTCCCAAAGAATGTTTAATCAAGTTGTCTTGTGGAGGGTGCCAGTGGAGTTGTTCGAGTTGCTTGGGTGCTTGACAGTGGAGCGTCAATGCACATGACTGGTACAAGATCCCTGCTAGAAGACATAAGAGAAGCAACTGGACCTTCAGTTACTTTTGCTGATAATAGCAAAGGTCGTACTGTTGGATATGACAAGTACAAAGTTGGAAGGATCATCATAGAGGATATTGCTATAGTTGAAGGACTTCAACATAATCTCCTGAGTGTCAGTCAGTTTTGTGACAAAGGATATTATGTTCACTTTGAAAAGGAGATATGTATCATTAAACATATCAAGGATAAGCGTCCTTCACTATGTGGCATTAGGAAAGGCAACATATACGTAGCTGATTTGTCTTCAGGACCAGGAAATGCAGTTCACTGTTTCTACGCAAAGGCGTCTGCTGAAGATAGTTGGTTATGGCATAAGAAGCTCTCACACCTCAACTTCAAAACTATGAACTCTCTAGTCAAGAGAGATCTGGTGAGAGGTTTGCCTTCCCTGGAATTCTCAACTGATGATCTCTGTGAAGCTTGTCAGAAAGGAAAAGCGAAGAGAGCATCTCACAAAGGCAAAACCATCAATACCATTACAGATCCACTCCATGTACTGCATATGGATTTGTTTGGTCCCGTGAATGTTACATCAATTGATGGAGAAAGATATGCCTTGGTCATTGTGGATGACTTCTCGAAATATACTTGGGTTTACTTCCTTACTTTTAAGGATGAAACTTCGATGACAGTGATTGATCATATAAAGCAAGTTGAATTGGAAAAGGGTGTGCCAGTGAAAGCTATAAGGTCAGATAATGGCACGGAATTCAAGAATCAAACCCTAATCAACTTTTACTCTGAAAAGAGAATTATAAGGCAGTATTCAGCACCAAGGACTCCTCAGCAGAATGGAGTTGTCGAAAGAAAGAATCGTACATTGATTGAAGCTGCAAGGACAATGATTGCTGAAGCAAAGCTTCCTCTGTACTTTTGGGCCGAAGCTGTGACTATTGCCTGCTATACCCAGAATCGAACGTTGATCAATAAAGATCTTATGAGAACTCCATTTCAGTTGTATAACAACAAGAAACCATATGTCAAACATCTTAATGTCTTTGGAGCTAAGTGTTATGTTCACAAGGATGGTGAAGAGAACTTGAACAAGTTTGAACCAAAGGCATCTGAAGCCATTTTTGTTGGTTATACAATTAATGCTTATAGAGTTTTTGTAATTGATACTCTGTCAGTGAAAGTTAGTGTCAATGTTACATTTGATGACACTAAACTTCCAAGTCTACAATCTGCTAATCCATCTGAGTCTCTGAAGTTTGATAACTATCCAGATTCAGATTCAGATGATAATGTGCCACCTGAGGTTGTAACAGGTGATGACAACAATGATGATAATGATCCAGGCAATGGTGAAGGAAATGGCAATAATGCTGGAGATTCCACTGATGCTAGTGGTGGATCAACAAGTCAACCTGGAAACAACTTAAGGGGAGCTGGTGGATCAACTAGTCATACACATCAGCTTACTGACAATACAGCTGAATTATCAAGGACACAACTTCCAAGGGAAAGGATTTGGAATAGAGATCGTCCCTTTGATCTAATTATTGGTGATCCTGATGTTGGTGTAAGGACTAGAAGTGCTACGACAAATGAATGCCTATTCTATGGTTTTCTATCACAATTAGAACCAAAGAAAGTGGATGAAGCACTTGTTGATTGATAAGTGCATATTTTTGTATATTTTAAATGCCTAATTATTGCTTGTTCTCACTTATTTATTTGTTTATTTGTCTTTTTTGTAGGAATATTGCAAATGCTTGAAGAAATAAAAGAATAAATCAAAAAAGAGAAGAAGATGGAAGAAAAGGATCATAGGGGAATATTCTCAAGGAAGCATCTAGATGGGACACCTACACCCCCCCTTACCCGAATTTCCCCCTATAAATACACACCTCCCCATCATGTTTCAACCAACTTAGGATTTTATATTTTTAGTTGTAACATCCCCACTTCATTTTATTCTAATTTAAGTTTATTCAGATTAGTATTTTATTTTCTCTAAAAATTTATTATTTTGAAATATTAACTTGCCTTAATTATTGACTAAGTGTAGGCCAATAATAAAGGTCAAGTTTAACCAATAAGCCAAGCCCAATGTGTTTGATAGAAATTTTCTCTAACCTCACTATATAGTTGAGGTAGGGGCTTTGTTCTCACATCTTTTCGATGTGGGACAAATTGCCTTATTATTAAAACACACATAAGTTTTCCTAAGTTGTATACAGAAAGAGATGTAAATCTCATATTTGATGTGGAATTTATGTGGGACTTAGATGGTCATTTTCATCTTTGAACTTTTATTTTTTTTTTATTAGGCTTAATAAAGCCCAATAAAGAATATTTTATTTTATTTAGTCAAACAAAACTTCATCATATAAAACTTCGTAAAAGATCTAAACCCAACCTTCCAATATGGAAAGGGGTTAGTTCCCTTTAAGTATTCAACGAAGTAGATTTATTATGATATTATATAGAGTTGAGAAGGAGAGGTATTTTATACCTTCTCGATGTGGGACAAATAAAATGTCCTAACTTAAGCCAACAAGTCATAGTTTGGCTTATTTTCTACTATGGGCTTCATGGTCTCATGATATATATAGAGGAGGAGGTGATGTATCTCTGAAATCTCCTCGATGTGGGACTAAATATAGTCCAAAAACTAAGCAACCAAGGTTGGCTCCTTAGAATTTATATAGAAAAGAGAGGTTACGTCTCTATTATCTTATCAATGTGGGACTTGAAGCAATGGGTAAATTACTTAATCATAGGAGAACTATGCTTCTTGCTTCCTTGAATAAAAACTTTAGACTGAATTTTATTGACCATGGAAAAGCCAAGGAGAAGTTGTAAACTTTCTTAAGTAGAAAGTATTGAACTTTCTCAAAGTAAAGTCATGAGCTAAGCTGAGTTTATATAGAGGTTGAGGGGGAGATAGTTTTAATCTCTAATCAATGTGGTATAGTGTAACTTGTATCAGAGAACTCCAAACCCACATTGAAAAAAGAAAGGAAGAAAATGGAGAATATATAGAAAAAACCAGATTCCAGACTTATAAAAGCTTGTAGACCTTAGCAAGGCATGAGAGGCTTGGTAATCCTTTGGCACCTTAGCGTCTGCTAGCCTTCCAGGATTTCTTTTGTTTTATTTTGTTTCTGTACCACATCGAGAGCATTATAAAACATTCTCATGAATATAAGCAATGACTTGATTCTCATGTTAATGAAATGGAAGCCAAGGCAGGTGCTGCCGCGATGCCAAGTTGCACAAGTTACCCTCGACGCGCGCAAGTTGCTAGCGCCACCCCTTTGCCAACATTTTATTAAAATTAGGTTCATTGTACCACATCGAGGAAAATTAAAAGGAAGGTCATTCCTTTCCTTATATAAACACAACTAGATCCAGCTTGCTAAAAATAGGAAGCTATCAGGCTGCTAAGTCTAGTAAGTCTCCTGACTTATTATAGTTTTATTAGTTATTTAAATTTTAGTTATTTTTATCTGATTAGTAGTAATTGGAAATTTAGTATAAGTATGATCTGATAATAATAAAATAAATGTGTGCATATTTTAGGGAACGAAGTTGTTGGACTTGAGACTTAAATTAGGACATTGTGCACTGTAAGTATATACTGTACTTCGCTGTTGATGTTTAATATTTAAATGATGATTTGAATTTGGAAATGATGTTTTCCTGATGAAAAACGAGTATTCTTGCATTGATACTTGATGAACTGATGATGATGCTTCCTTTTAGGAAGTAAAGCTAAACCGATTGTTTAGCTGGCCGGGATCCCAACTTGATGAATTGATGAACTAATAATGCTTGGATACTCGGTTTTATTCTTATGTGAACTATTTTGCTGCGATGAACTTTTTATGATATTGATAAATTCTTGATGATTATTTTATCGAAAGATTGTTTTAGTTTCTTGGATAAACCTCAGTTGAATCGTACGATATATGCTTACTGAGCTTTATGAGCTCACTCTTTTATGTCACTAACTTTCTCAGGAAAGAATTTTGGAGAAGGATGTTCTGGAAAGGATAAGAATGTGATGAACTAAGGTTTTAGTGGCAACGAGAGGCATGTAGCAAGTAAAGGAAGATGCTAGTATAATATGCTTGTTTTGTGTTTAAGTTAGGAGCTTATGATGTAATCTTTTGTTACAAACTTGAAGACGTTGTAAGAGCTTTATATTATTAAGTGTTGTTAAGATTGTGTAAGTATATTTTGAGTTGGTTAGTTTGTTTGGCATCCCCGGGTCGGGTTTCTGAGGTCATCCCGAGCCGGGGGCGTCACAGGTGGTATCAGAGCTAGAGGTTCGAGTATCGGCGAAAGTTGAATTAAGATTCTAGACTAGTGTGTTTTTTAAGTTAGGAGAATATGTCTAAGGGATATGTGGACCTTAGTTGTGAATGTGTGGAATAAACTATATGTTTAGTACTTACTATAGTACTAGTATGATTTGTGGATTAGAACAGAGTTCTAATATATATATTATATGATTTTTAGGTAACGATGAATGAAGAAAATAGTAGTGGAGCTGGGCCTAGCGTTCAAATTAGTCCTGAAATGATGTTGGTTTTGGAGGAAATGAGGAATATGTTGAAGACTATTAGGGGAGATCAAGAAAATACGAATAAGGTAAACACTGATCGTGTGGAAGAACAAGATCGTGTAAATAATCCGGAGCGAGAAGGTGAGAATAAACGAAGGTGTACTTACAAGACCTTTAAGGATGCTGATCCCCCGATATTTAAAGGAGATTTGGATCCGCATGTTGCGAATACGTGGATTAAGGAAATGAAGAAAGTGATAGAAATTTCTGAATGCTTGGACGAACAAAAGGTGAAATTCGCAACACACTCTTTAAGGGGGGAAGCAGTATTTTGGTGGGACACTGTTAAACAGACGGAAGATTGTTCAACAATGACTTGGATGAGGTTTAAGGAGTTGTTCTTTGATAAATATTTTCCTGCGTGTATGAAAAATGAGATGGAGATGAAGTTTTTAGGATTAAAGCAAGAAGGAATGTCTGTGTCAGAATATTTGTCGAAGTTTTTAGAGCTTTCGAGGTTTGCTCCTCATCAGGTTAATACTGAAGCTAGAAAATGTCAGAGATTTCAGGAGGGACTGAAACCTCAAATTAGAGAAAGGGTTTCTTTGTTGGAATTAGAGCAATTTGATAAATTAGTTGGAAAAGCTAGGATTGCAGAAAGGTAGTATGAAGCTCGCACTCAATTTTTCAACAACAAAAAAAGAGGAAGAGACACAGAAGTCGGCAGTAACTTAGGATATAAGAAGGATGACAAGAAGTTTCAGAAGACAAAGAAAGAGAGTTTCCGGGGAAATGATAGGAAGGCCACTATACCGGAGTGTAAGAAGTGTGGACTGAAGCATGGTGGTGATATTTGTTACCGAGCAGATGGGTTGTGCTATAATTGTGGAGAGAAGGGACATATAGCGACTCAATGCCCAAAGCCGAAAGTAATTTCTTGCTATAGCTGCGGAAAACCAGGACATGTATCGAGGGACTGCCCACAGAAAGGAGTCAAGCAAGAAGTTGAAACTAAAGGAAATAGGACTTCTACAACAAGAGCTTTTCAACAATCAGCACCTAGGGCAGTAGCAAGAACCTACGCAATGACGACTCAGGATGCTGAAATATCGAATGATGTGGTATCAGGTACGCTCCAACTTTGTTCTCAAGATGTTCATGTTCTATTTGATTCTGGATCAACTCATTCTTTTGTGGATTTGAAGTATGTGGATAAGTTGAAAACTCCTGCGCAAAGTTTAGATAATGCCCTACTAGTAAAACTCCCTAATGGTAGGAATTTGTTTGTGAACAAGGTGTATAAAGATTGCACCCTTATAGTTAGCGGACATACTTTTCTAGTAGACTTGTTACCTCTAGAATTGAAGGATTTTGGAGTGATTTTGGGAATGGATTGGTTGACAAAGTATAAGGCCAATTTGGATTGTAGTAAAAAGCGAATATGTTTAAGGGGCCCAGATAAAAAGAAAGTTTATTTTAAAGGAGACAGGTTGGAAAAACCTAGTGTCATGATATCAGTTTTGAAAGCTTATAAGATGTTAAGAAAGGGATGTGAGGGTTGTCTGGCTTACGTGGTTGGTGAGGAAGAAGTTAAAAATAAAGTTGAGAATACTAATGTGGTTAGAGAGTTTCTAGATGTTTTTCCTGAGGACTTGCCAGGATTGCCACCCGAAAGAGAGGTTGAGTTTGGTATTGAATTGATTCCGGATACGCAACCAGTATCGAAAGCACCATATAGGATGGCACCAACCGAGTTAGCAGAACTTAAGGTACAGTTACAAGAATTGTTGGATAAAAAGTATATTAGACCAAGTGTTTCGTCTTGGGGAGCGCCAGTGTTATTTGTGAAAAAGAAGGATGGTTCTCTACGATTATGTATTGATTATAGAGAACTGAATAAGTTGACTGTAAAGAATAAATACCCACTTCCACGAATAGATGATCTTTTTGATCAATTACAAGGAGCCACGTACTTTTCAAAGATAGATTTGCGCTCAGGTTATCATCAATTGAGAGTGAAGAAAGAAAGCATTCCATTGACGGCGTTTAGGACTCGATATGGTCATTATGAGTTTGTAGTGATGCCGTTTGGGGTGACAAATGCACCTGCGGTATTCATGGATTTGATGAATCGAGTATTTAGGAATTATCTGGATAAGTTTGTAATTGTATTTATCGATGATATTTTGATTTACTCGAGGACTGAGAAGGAACATGAGGAACATTTGAGGATAGTCTTAGAAACTTTAAGGAAAGAGCAGTTGTACGCAAAGTTTTCAAAATGTGAGTTTTGGTTAAGGAGAGTAAGTTTTCTTGGACATGTAGTTTCAGAAGAAGGAATTTCAGTTGATCCTTCGAAGATTGAGGTGATCATGAATTGGGAAAGACCAAGGACGGTGACAGAGATTCGAAGTTTCTTAGGTTTGGCCGGGTATTATAGGAAGTTTGTTCAAGATTTCTCGAGGATAGCTGGACCATTAACAAATCTCACAAGAAAAGACATTAAGTTTGTTTGGTCGGAGGAATGTGAGAAAAGTTTTATTGAATTAAAGAAAAGACTAACGTCTGCTCCAGTACTTGGATTATCAGATGGAACTGAAGATTTTGTTATTTATAGTGATGCGTCAAGAAAAGGATTAGGATGTGTGTTAATGCAACGTGATAAGGTAATTGCTTATGCATCTCGACAATTAAGAAATCATGAGAAGAATTACCCTACCCATGATTTAGAATTGGCTGCAGTAGTTTTCGCGCTAAAAATTTGGAGGCATTACTTGTATGGAGGAAAGTGTAAAATTTTTACAGATCATCAAAGTTTAAAGTACCTCTTTTCACAGAAAGATTTAAATATGAGGCAGAGAAGATGGCTGGAGTTGTTAAAGGATTATGATTGTGAAATTTTATATCACCCTGGTAAAGCGAATGTTGTAGCTGATGCGTTAAGTAGGAAGGAAGTCGGAAATTGTGCGAGTGTTATAGTAGAATCACTAGATCTTAAAGAAGAAAGATCTAGAATGGAATTTGGTATGCAAAAGAAGGATGAGAGCTTATTGTATCAAATTAAGGTCAAACCGATGTTATTAGAAAAGATAAAGGCAAGTCAGATTCAAGATGAACGATTAAAAGAAATTTTGAATAATTCTAATTCAGAATCGGGAATGAAAGATTTTAGGAAAGGAAACGACGACATCGTGAGGTTTCGCGATCGAATATGTGTACCATCTGATATAGAGATTAAGAAGGAAATATTGTCTGACGCACATTCATCATCTTTTTCGGTACATCCTGGATCTACGAAGATGTATAAGGACTTAAAGCAACATTTTTGGTGGCCTAAAATGAAGAGAGAAATTGCGGAATGGGTGGCAAGATGTTTGGTTTGTCAACAAGTGAAAGCAGAGCATCAAAGGCCAGGAGGTTTATTACAATCACTACCTGTCCCTGAATGGAAATGGGAACACATTACCATGGATTTTGTATTAGGATTGCCAAGGACACAAAGAGGAAATGATGTCATTTGGGTTATCGTGGATAGACTAACAAAGAGTGCACACTTTCTAGCTATATCAGAATCATCACCTTTAGAGAAGTTAGCCAAGTTGTATATACGAGAAATAGTTAGACTGCATGGAGTACCTGTTTCAATTGTGTCTGACAGAGATCCCAGATTTACTTCAAGATTTTGGAATAGTTTTCAAGAAGAGATGGGTACAAAACTAAGCATGAGCACGGCATTTCACCCTCAAACTGATGGGCAATCGGAACGTACAATTCAAATCTTAGAAGACATGTTAAGAGCTTGTGTGTTGGATTTTAAAGGAAGTTGGGAAGAACATTTACCTCTAGTAGAATTTGCATATAATAATAGTTATCAATCGACAATTGGAATGGCTCCATATGAAGCTCTTTATGGACGTCGATGTAGAACACCGTTATGTTGGGATGAAGTTGGAGAAAGAAGATTGTTGGGGCCTGAGTTGATTCGTGTAACTACGGAGAAGGTAAAGTTGATACAACAGAGGATTTTAACAGCTCAAAGTAGGCAAAAGAGTTATGCAGACAAGGATCGGCGAGATGTGGTGTTTAAAGAGGGAGATTTTGTGTTTCTCAAAATTTCTCCATGGAAGGGTGTTATGAGATTCGGGAAGAAGGGAAAATTAAGTCCTCGTTATATTGGACCATTTGAGGTTCTTAGAAAAATCGGAGAAGTGGCATATGAGCTAGCACTACCACCAAGTCTTGAACATATTCATAACATATTTCACGTGTCATATTTGAGAAAGTATGTTTTGGATCCATCACATATTATAAATTATGAACCAATAGAAATTCAAGAAAATATGCAGTACGAAGAACTCCCAGTAGAAATAGCAGATCGTCGCGAACAGAAGTTGAGAACTAAGATTATACCTTTAGTGAAGGTGATTTGGAGAAATCATAATGTGGAAGAAGCAACTTGGGAACCCGAGGAAATGATGAGGGCAAAATATCCCCACTTATTCGATAATACAGGTATGATTTAAATTTCGAGGACGAAATTCTTTTAAGAGGGGAAGGATGTAACATCCCCACTTCATTTTATTCTAATTTAAGTTTATTCAGATTAGTATTTTATTTTCTCTAAAAATTTATTATTTTGAAATATTAACTTGCCTTAATTATTGACTAAGTGTAGGCCAATAATAAAGGTCAAGTTTAACCAATAAGCCAAGCCCAATGTGTTTGATAGAAATTTTCTCTAACCTCACTATATAGTTGAGGTAGGGGCTTTGTTCTCACATCTTTTCGATGTGGGACAAATTGCCTTATTATTAAAACACACATAAGTTTTCCTAAGTTGTATACAGAAAGAGATGTAAATCTCATATTTGATGTGGAATTTATGTGGGACTTAGATGGTCATTTTCATCTTTGAACTTTTATTTTTTTTTATTAGGCTTAATAAAGCCCAATAAAGAATATTTTATTTTATTTAGTCAAACAAAACTTCATCATATAAAACTTCGTAAAAGATCTAAACCCAACCTTCCAATATGGAAAGGGGTTAGTTCCCTTTAAGTATTCAACGAAGTAGATTTATTATGATATTATATAGAGTTGAGAAGGAGAGGTATTTTATACCTTCTCGATGTGGGACAAATAAAATGTCCTAACTTAAGCCAACAAGTCATAGTTTGGCTTATTTTCTACTATGGGCTTCATGGTCTCATGATATATATAGAGGAGGAGGTGATGTATCTCTGAAATCTCCTCGATGTGGGACTAAATATAGTCCAAAAACTAAGCAACCAAGGTTGGCTCCTTAGAATTTATATAGAAAAGAGAGGTTACGTCTCTATTATCTTATCAATGTGGGACTTGAAGCAATGGGTAAATTACTTAATCATAGGAGAACTATGCTTCTTGCTTCCTTGAATAAAAACTTTAGACTGAATTTTATTGACCATGGAAAAGCCAAGGAGAAGTTGTAAACTTTCTTAAGTAGAAAGTATTGAACTTTCTCAAAGTAAAGTCATGAGCTAAGCTGAGTTTATATAGAGGTTGAGGGGGAGATAGTTTTAATCTCTAATCAATGTGGTATAGTGTAACTTGTATCAGAGAACTCCAAACCCACATTGAAAAAAGAAAGGAAGAAAATGGAGAATATATAGAAAAAACCAGATTCCAGACTTATAAAAGCTTGTAGACCTTAGCAAGGCATGAGAGGCTTGGTAATCCTTTGGCACCTTAGCGTCTGCTAGCCTTCCAGGATTTCTTTTGTTTTATTTTGTTTCTGTACCACATCGAGAGCATTATAAAACATTCTCATGAATATAAGCAATGACTTGATTCTCATGTTAATGAAATGGAAGCCAAGGCAGGTGCTGCCGCGATGCCAAGTTGCACAAGTTACCCTCGACGCGCGCAAGTTGCTAGCGCCACCCCTTTGCCAACATTTTATTAAAATTAGGTTCATTGTACCACATCGAGGAAAATTAAAAGGAAGGTCATTCCTTTCCTTATATAAACACAACTAGATCCAGCTTGCTAAAAATAGGAAGCTATCAGGCTGCTAAGTCTAGTAAGTCTCCTGACTTATTATAGTTTTATTAGTTATTTAAATTTTAGTTATTTTTATCTGATTAGTAGTAATTGGAAATTTAGTATAAGTATGATCTGATAATAATAAAATAAATGTGTGCATATTTTAGGGAACGAAGTTGTTGGACTTGAGACTTAAATTAGGACATTGTGCACTGTAAGTATATACTGTACTTCGCTGTTGATGTTTAATATTTAAATGATGATTTGAATTTGGAAATGATGTTTTCCTGATGAAAAACGAGTATTCTTGCATTGATACTTGATGAACTGATGATGATGCTTCCTTTTAGGAAGTAAAGCTAAACCGATTGTTTAGCTGGCCGGGATCCCAACTTGATGAATTGATGAACTAATAATGCTTGGATACTCGGTTTTATTCTTATGTGAACTATTTTGCTGCGATGAACTTTTTATGATATTGATAAATTCTTGATGATTATTTTATCGAAAGATTGTTTTAGTTTCTTGGATAAACCTCAGTTGAATCGTACGATATATGCTTACTGAGCTTTATGAGCTCACTCTTTTATGTCACTAACTTTCTCAGGAAAGAATTTTGGAGAAGGATGTTCTGGAAAGGATAAGAATGTGATGAACTAAGGTTTTAGTGGCAACGAGAGGCATGTAGCAAGTAAAGGAAGATGCTAGTATAATATGCTTGTTTTGTGTTTAAGTTAGGAGCTTATGATGTAATCTTTTGTTACAAACTTGAAGACGTTGTAAGAGCTTTATATTATTAAGTGTTGTTAAGATTGTGTAAGTATATTTTGAGTTGGTTAGTTTGTTTGGCATCCCCGGGTCGGGTTTCTGAGGTCATCCCGAGCCGGGGGCGTCACATTAGTAGCCTCTCTTTTATGTAGTAGATCTAGTAGTAGCACTCTAAATTTGTAAACACTTTTATTATATCAATACAAGTATTCATTTTTGTTCTTAAATCTTGCTCTTTACTTTTACTTCTAGGCTATGAAATCTTTCTCTAACCACATGAGACTCAAAATTACTTGTGGATTGAAAGGAGCCTAATTATATGTTTTAAGCTTGCATTTTTTTTAGTATTTAGATTGAGCCCCTTTTAATTCTTAATATTATTAGTGGGTTCAATGGTTTAGTATTCTAGATTTTGATTTTAGCTTGTAGTTTGATGGGTTTTTGTTAGATACATGGTAGATAAGCTAGTTTTGAAGTTTTGTTTGATTTGGAGTTAGTTTGGTATGATTTGGTGTTCTCCTTGTTCTTGATTTTGGGGCTTTTGGGTGTAAATTTTAGTTTATGATTTTGACTTGAGGTTAGTGGGTTTATGTTGAAAATATTATGTTTAGGCTAGATTTGAAATTTGGTGTAGTTTAGAGTTGATTTGGTTTGATTTGGGTCTTGTTTTGTTAAAAAAATAGGTAGTTTAGGGGCTCTTTAGTGTAGAATTTGTTGTTGAATTTGATTTAGAGGTTAGTGGGGTTTTATTTGTTATATTTTGAATGGCTAGATTTTCCGGTCAAATTGATTTTCCGGTAAGATTTAAGCTATTCCGGGCATCTCCATAACTTCCGGTGAGGTGTCTACGGTGCTTTTAAACTCTTTCGAATACTGTCTCTGTTGAATCCATTTGTTCCATTTGTTTTATACTGATTGAATTCTTATATGTTTTACGTGCGCTGATTTAATATTTTATTTCACTTTGTTTTGTCGCACATACACGCGCGTCCTGTTTTGCCAATCACGTTTACTGCCTTTTAATTTCTGTCCTGATAGTATAACACCTTGTCCACACTGCCGCATAACACCTGGATTTATATGGCCGTTTCATTTAATTAAAATTTCTTGTTTTCTTAGTTTTAAACTTAGATTAATCAAACATTCCCCTCAATATTAATTTGGACTAGTTTGATTAAGTTAAAAATTAAGTTTTCGCGAAAATAAATTTAGTCCTTGGAACGAATCTTATATTAACTCCCAAAATTAGCTGTCACTTCTTCATTCTTCACCTTCATCCTCTACATCCACCAAATCATTTTCGCTCTCCCATTTTCTCCACTATTTACCTGTTTTTTGTTTTTCAATAAAATCGAGTGTTGCTTAAACCTCGAAGATTCCAATCGAGTTTTGTTTTCAGATCTGTTTCGGATTAGCTTGGACTTGATTGTTTTCTGAATAAATCAGATCTTTTGAAATCAAATGTCCGATTGTGTTTTTCCGTCTCGCCTTTTGGCGTGTGTTGATTTAGTACCCAATTTTTGGGTGTTATATTTGTGGTTGTTATGTCTTCCTGCATTATCAATGAGAATGATTGGGATGGAGTTTTGGGAGATCTGGTTTATCGCATCATTAATACTTTCGGCATGTCTATAGCTGGCTCCCGGCATGTAGATAGCTGGGGTATGCTTGGAACGGTGGTGATCGCATGTGCTCACCTTTCACAAATTATAGTTGTTCATTATTCGAGGATTCTTGTTCCTCATTGCTTAGTTTTTACAACTGAGTCGTCTGAACACCGCAACAGCCATGGAACTATTGTGAAGGTCAATTGTGAAGCTACCATTTTCGGGATTGATGTAGGCTGGATTACTCGAGAAGCCTTTGTATTCATTTTCAATTTCAAGAATCATTGGATTCATTGTGTTAAGCAGTCTGGAAACAATGCGGCTATTTGTTTAGCTCATTTTATTGTTTATTAACCTGATTGCATTGTCAGTTGGGGATCTGTCCCGACTAGACTTGTTTTAATTTAACGGAGTGAATTTGCATTTTGTCAAAAAAAAAACGGGATCGTGCACTTGCGATTTAAAGGTATTATTTTGAGCACATCAAGTTTTTGGCGCCGCTGCCGGGGACTAAAATTAATTTTCGCGCCTTAATTTTTAATTTTTCGAATTAGTTTTTTTTTTATATTCTCTCACTTTTTTTTGTTGAATTTTAGGAAATTGGAAGAGTATGAGCTAGCTTGGAATAAGTGGAGAATATTCTTGGAGTATTGGAAGCTTGCTTGGGTAACTTGTATCTCTCTCCTATTTCAAATTATTTTATTTAGAAAATCACAAAAAAATTGAAAATTAAAAAAATCACAAACAAATTAAAAATTTTAAAATCCAAAAATATTAGATAGAATTACATATGTGTTGCATCATGCATTTAATCACTTAGGGCACATCATCTAGTTTTTAATTTTTGTTTTTAAATTTTCGTACCTTAAATTGTGGTGATCGCTGGAGGACCCAAAGGTACGTTAATTTTCTTTCTTTCTCTAGATAAAACACGTAGTGTAGAGCATCCATAGTTGTTTACCGCTTTAATTATCTCGTTGTGTGAAGCATCATTTTAAATAAATCTTAAGGGCAAAACCCACTCACAAGATAAGGGAAGGGATTTCATCACGCTTTCCTTGGCCCACAACAACTTAATTTCCACATTTTGCATTTCCTTAGCCTTTTAATAAAATGAATTAGACGTTAGCCCCTAGGATTTGGCGCTCAATTAGGAAGGTACCTAAAAGACGAGGTAATCTTTAATTATTCCGACTCTTCGGTGTCTAAGGCAAGCGAAAGCTTACCTGGCCGATTAAGGTTTGGTGTCTAAGCGCGGAGATTGGCCTCTTAGCAATGCCTGCTCCAAACTGGCCAAACCGGTCCGAATAATTTTGGATTTATTGAGTTTTTGGTGGTCCTTAACGTTAGGAGCAAGGTCTAGTTCATTTTTATTAGGGAACCCTAGATTTAGGTTTTTCTTTCTCTTTTACACCCTTTCTTTTGTGTGTTTTAATTTTTCGCACTTACTTGCTACGTGTTTACTATCTTGTTTATGCGAACTACTTGGGTTAGGAACGAGTCATCTAGATTAGTGAGACCTATAATCGAGATTCCCTCGTCCTCTTCGGACTACGAACCCATAGAAGCTAGCGAACCGATAGTAAACATGACATTGTCTCTTAAAGACCGCTGTTACCCATCCCGTTCCGCTCAACCATCGTGCATTACCCTTCCTCCCGTTAATGGGAATAATTTCGAGATTAAGGCACATCACATTAGTATGTTGCCTAAGTTTTTAGGGAGTGAAGGTGAGGATCCCTACCTTTTTATCCAAGAATTTGAGGAGGTTTGTGGTTTACAAAAACTCCAACAATTGAGTGAAGACTCCATTCGGCTTAGACTAATCACCTTCGCTTTAAAAGAAAATGCTAAAAAATGGTTGTATAGTCTTCCCGTTAATTCTATTTCCACTTGGGAGGGGTTTGTGGTAGTGTTTCTTAAAAAGTATTTTCCAAACCATAAGACTACTCGAATTACAAATGAAATAAATCAATTTCGACAAAATGAAAATGAGTCTTTTTGGAAATTCTTTGATCGTTTCAAAAATCTTCTATCACAATGCCCCCACCATGGAATTGAAAAATGGAGACTTTGCAAAATTGTTTACGAGGCCTTAGATAGTCAAACAACCGCTTTGTTAGAGTCTATGTGCCAAGGCAAATTCATGGAGAAAGATGAGGACCAAGGGTGGGAATTTTTCGAGGATTTAGCGGAAAAGACGATGTTGTGGGAGTCAACTAGGAAACCCAAAAAGTCGATCGAGTCGTCTAGCTCTAGGGGCTTGCATTCGATAGGAAATAATGTGGCAACCGATGCCAAACTAGCCACCCTAACTAGGAGACTTGAAGCTTTAGAAACTAGTAAATCTCCCCCACAAATGTCGATGCTCCCTAATTACAATTTTCCTAACCCCGGAACCCAACCTTCGCACGAACTTGAACAAGTAAATGCGATGTTCCAAAATTCTAGGAATGATGCGTTTGCACCCACTTATAATCCCGGGTGGAGAAATCACCCAAATTTCTCATGGACCCAAGGTCAAAATTGTCAAGTTCCTCAACCCAATTTTCAAATTAATCAAGGGCTAAATTCTTTTCCAACTCCTCAACAAAATTTTCAACAAAGGCCCAACCCAAACTCTTACCCAAATCAAGGTCCAAATTCATGTCATAACCCAATTCAAACTCCTTTGAATCCTCCCGGTTTTAATGATTCGGATAAACGCCTTAATTCTTTAGAAAAGAGTTTGGAAGCCTTAGTTAAATCGCAAACTAATTTGACCCAATCCCAACAAACTTTCATGACTACCCTAACCCAAGATAGGCAACTTTTGCATTCTAATGTGCAAGCCGTTTCTAAGTTAGAGGCCCAATTGAGTCAATTAGCTAGCGCGTTGTGTGAGCGAGAGAAGAACAAGTTGCCAAGTCAACCCGAGGTCAATCCTAAGTTTCCTCTCAATCAAAGACCTCCCGAGAATGTTAATGCGATAATTTCGCTAAGGTCGGGAAACCAAGTAGACAACAAAGTAGGTAAGCACGTGAATGAAAATGAGGAGTCGATTCCTAAATCAAATCCTTCTTTGTTCAGCACTAATCATGATAAGCCCGAATGTTCGAATATCCGTGAGTCTATAAGTGAACCAAGTCCGGGGCCAATCTCTCAAGAGCCCAACGAAGAAGTTTACAAGCCAAGGGTTCCTTACCCACAAAGACTCATTCGCCCTAAACAATCGGCCCAAATGGAACAAATTCTAGAGGTTTTTAAACAAGTCAAGATAAACATTCCTCTTTTAGATGCCATTCAACAAGTTCCTTCCTATGCCAAGTGTCTAAAAGATTTGTGTACCCATAAGAGAACCACTCATGTTCCAAAGAAAGCCTTTTTGACCTCACAAGTTAGCTCGATTCTCTCAAATCAAATTCCCGTGAAATATAAGGACCCCGGTTGTCCTACAATTTCTTGTGTCATAGGCAATACTTTTGTGGATAAAGCTTTACTTGATTTAGGAGCGAGTGTGAATCTTCTTCCTTTCTCGGTCTACCAAGCCCTAGGTTTAGGGGATCTCAAGACCACCAATATGACCCTTCAACTTGCCGATCGTTCTATTAAAATGCCGAAGGGAATTATTGAGGATGTGTTGATCAAAATCGGTGATTTTATCTTTCCCGTTGACTTTGTTGTTCTCGAGACTCAACCCGTCTCGAATCCTAAGAACCAAATTCCCATCATTTTAGGACGTCCTTTTCTTGCTACATCCAATGCCTTGATTAATTGTAGGAATGGTTCAATGAAGCTCACTTTTGGAAACATGACCATAGACTTAAACATTTTCAATGTAGGAAAAGAACCCAATGAACTTTATGAGCAACCTATAGGGGTTAATGTGGTCAACAAGTTTGTCACATGGTCTAGCTTTGAGGATAGTGAGATTGAGTCTCTTCTCAACGAGGACTTCAAAGTCAACAACGAGAACAATAGAGAATATCATGAGTCTTTGAAAGAATTGACCTCAGAGGAGTTGTTAGGAGAATTGAACGATATTTGTTCAAAATGGGAAACTCCACCCGAGATTGTTAGTGTGGACCCAAGGCCCGATTTTGAGAGTCATGTGGGTGAAACACCAACATTTGACTCATTGTTCCATCATTCGCATAGTGCCTTAGGAAGAGATGACACCGTTTCTTACATCGTTCCTGGTGATTTATCCTATGACCATAATTGCATAGTTTCGAATTTGCTTGATAATAAAGAAGCATTAAGTTGGTTTAGGAAGAACATTAGTGATACTTGTCCTATAGGGATGAACGATTGTCACATGCTAGAGAAAGTCTTTGTGCATAAAAATTTTCGAAAACATTTTGATTCTTTCTCGAAGCTTCCTCCCATATTTCCTTCCGGAATTGGCTGATTCGCTTCAGTTTTCGAACCTTCCCCCATGAAGTTCAGGTATGGGGAAGGAAATGTGTGAGTGTGTGGGTCGTGTTAGTGTTAATAAAAATCCCCTTCATCTCCTATTCAGGTATTTTTCCTCTTTACTCTCTCATTTTAATTCTCTCTTTTGCATACATTGAGGACAATGCATGATTTAGGTATGGGGAGGGCTTTAGTGTAATTCTTAAAAAATGAAAAACCCTAAAAAAAATGAAAAATTAGAAAAATCCAAAAATAGAGATACATTTAGCTAAGTTGTCTTTCCCTCACTCGAACTTTAGGAGTAGTTGGTGTTTAGCATGTTTTCGAAAAGTATATATATGTAGTGTCTTTTAGATAATTTGAACGTAGTTGAGTAAGGTTGTCTTTTCGAAGCTTGTATCGACCGATTTGTACTTTAAATTCCAAGATGGCACACACTTTTGCACGAGACCTTTGATGGAGAGATTGTCTAGTGATATTATTCGATACCTGAGAGAGAACCCACATGTTGAAACAATGTCAAATCGAACCTTTGCGAATAAAAAAAAAGATAGAAAAAAAAAGGAGAGAAAAAGAAAAGGAATAACTACTTCAATACCCATTGTTCTTTATAGATAAAATCTTTAGATAAATGGGCAAAAGTAGATTGGCTAGTCTCGTTTTGTGGCCTTTGTTACTCGAGTTATTAAGTCCGTCAGGGGATTTCAAAACCTAGTGCCCTAAGACCGTTTGGTTTGGGAGTCACTGACCTAAAGCTCGCTACATGGGTAACATTGTTTGCCTAAAAAAATGGACAAAATAAAGTCAATGCAAAAAAAAAAAAGAAAAAAAAAGAAAAAAAAAGAGAAAAAAAAAGAATAAGAGTTTGTGAAGTTTGGCTAGATATTTGTTTCGATAGAGATTGGGTCAGTTCAAAATTGGTTGAAAAAGAGAAAGTGTTCTTAGACAATTAGGATCCATCAAAGGCCTTAAATTACTTACACTCCTTGGATTTCTAGTAAATCTTTGTGTCGATGCAAGTAGATTAGAGACAACTGTATCTTGATTATTAGTAGATGAGTCTTTAAGTCGTATTTTCCTTAAAAACGCTTTTTGTTAACACCAACGAAATTAGAGTAGAGTCGAGTAGACACTTGCTAGAATGTCTCAAAGATTTTATGGGTATATCTTCTGTAAACCCTTAGGAGACAAAACTCCTCTTGTAGAGATCGTCTACGAGTTTAACGGGTTGGTGAACCTAAAATCACCCGTCACGCCTACGAAAAGGAGCCTAGGAATCGCATCTAGTTTTCTTAGTTTATTTTCTTTTCTTTTGATTTTACTCGAGGACGAGCAAAATATAGGTATGGGGAAGTTTGATAAGTGCATATTTTTGTATATTTTAAATGCCTAATTATTACTTGTTCTCACTTATTTATTTGTTTATTTGTCTTTTTTGTAGGAATATTGCAAATGCTTGAAGAAATAAAAGAATAAATCAAAAAAGAGAAGAAGATGGAAGAAAAGGATCATAGGGGAATATTCTCAAGGAAGCATCTAGATGGGACACCTACACCCCCCCTTACCCTAATTTCCCCCTATAAATACACACCTCCCCCATCATGTTTCAACCAACTTAGGATTTTATATTTTTAGTAGCCTCTCTTTTATGTAGTAGATCTAGTAGTAGCACTCTAAATTTGTAAACACTTTTATTATATCAATACAAGTATTCATTTTTGTTCTTAAATCTTGCTCTTTACTTTTACTTCTAGGCTATGAAATCTTTCTCTAACCACATGAGACTCAAAATTACTTGTGGATTGAAAGGAGCCTAATTATATGTTTTAAGCTTGCATTTTTTTTAGTATTTAGATTGAGCCCCTTTTAATTCTTAATATTATTAGTGGGTTCAATGGTTTAGTATTCTAGATTTTGATTTTAGCTTGTAGTTTGATGGGTTTTTGTTAGATACATGGTAGATAAGCTAGTTTTGAAGTTTTGTTTGATTTGGAGTTAGTTTGGTAGGATTTGGTGTTCTCCTTGTTCTTGATTTTAGGGCTTTTGGGTGTAAATTTTAGTTTATGATTTTGACTTGAGGTTAGTGGGTTTATGTTGAAAATATTATGTTTAGGCTAGATTTGAAATTTGGTGTAGTTTAGAGTTGATTTGGTTTGATTTGGGTCTTGTTTTGTTAAAAAAATAGGTAGTTTAGGGGCTCTTTAGTGTAGAATTTGTTGTTGAATTTGATTTAGAGGTTAGTGGGGTTTTATTTGTTATATTTTGAATGGCTAGATTTTCCGGTCAAATTGATTTTCCGGTAAGATTTAAGCTATTCCGGGCATCTCCATAACTTCCGGTGAGGTGTCTACGGTGCTTTTAAACTCTTTCGAATACTGTCTCTGTTGAATCCATTTGTTCCATTTGTTTTATACTGATTGAATTCTTATATGTTTTACGTGCGCTGATTTAATATTTTATTTCACTTTGTTTTGTCGCACATACACGCGCGTCCTGTTTTGCCAATCACGTTTACTGCCTTTTAATTTCTGTCCTGATAGTATAACACCTTGTCCACACTGCCGCATAACACCTGGATTTATATGGCCGTTTCATTTAATTAAAATTTCTTGTTTTCTTAGTTTTAAACTTAGATTAATCAAACATTCCCCTCAATATTAATTTGGATTAGTTTGATTAAGTTAAAAATTAAGTTTTCGCGAAAATAAATTTAGTCCTTGGAACGAATCTTATATTACTAAAACGGGATCGTGCACTTGCGATTTAAAGGTATTATTTTGAGCACATCATTGATCCTGATTGGGTTCTTGCCATGCAAGAAGAACTCAATCAATTTGAGAGACAAGAAGTCTGGGCCCTGGTTCCAAGGCCAAAAGAGAAGTCTACAATTGGGACTAGATGGGTCTTCTGTAACAAGTTAGATGGTGATGGCATTGTTGTAAGAAACAAAGCCAGACTGGTCGCAAAGGGTTATTCTCAAGAAGAAGGAATTCATTACGATGAAACCTATGCTATAGTTGCTCGTCTTGAAGCCATCAGAATATTTCTTGCATTTGCTGCACACTCCAACTTCAAGGTTTATCAGATGGATGTGAAAAGTGCATTTCTGAATGGAAAGCTAGAAGAAGAAGTATATCTGGAACAACCCCCTGGCTTTGAAAATCCAGAATTTGCTGATTTTGTTTACTTCTTATTCAAAGCTGTCTATGGCCTCAAGCAGTCACCAAGAACATGGTATGACACTCTCTCTGAGTTTTTAATTGAAAACAATTTCACTAGAGGTGTCATAGACAAAACTCTCTTTTACAAATTGCATGATAATAATATGATCTTTGTTCAAATATATGTTGATGATATTATATTTGGTTCTACTAACGATAACTTGTGCAAGAGGTTTGCTAAGTTAATGTAGAGCAATTATGAAATGAGTATGATGGGTGAGCTGTCCTACTTTCTTGGTCTTCAAGTAAGCCAAAAGGAAGATGGCATCTTCATTTGTCAGTCAAAGTATGTCAGAGATCTTTTGTGAAAGTGTAATCTGGAAGACTCTTCTCCGGCAAAGACACCCATGGCCACTAACACAAAGCTTGACCAGGATAAATCTGGTAAGAAAGTTGATATCTCAAGCTATCGAGGTATGATTGGCTCTTTACTCTATCTCACTGCTAGTAGATCAGATATTATGTTTGCAACATGTTTGTGTGCTAGGTTCCAAGCTGATCCTAAAGAATCACATCTTATAACCGTCAAAAGAATCTTTAGATATCTTAAGGGTACACCTGGTTTAGGTATTTGGTACCCTAAGAATACTGGTTTTGACTTAACCGGCTATACAGATTCTGATTATGCAGGATGCAGGATTGATAGGAAAAGTACGTCTAGAAGCTGTCAATTTCTAGGACGTCGGTTGGTTTCCTGGTACAGCAAGAAGCAGAACTCCGTGTCTACTTCTACTGCTGAAGCTGAGTATATAGCTGTTGGAAGCTGCTGTGCTCAGATACTGTGGATGAGAAACCAACTGAATGATTATGGTATTTCTGTCGACAAAATTCCAATATTTTGTGACAACACAAGTGCCATAGCCATTTCCAACAATCCGGTTCAACATTCCAGAACCAAGCACATAAATATAATGTATCATTTTATTCGAGAACATGTCATGAATGGTACAGTGGTGTTACATTTTGTACCCACGGCTGATCAAATCGCTGACATCTTCATCAAACCACTTGATGAATCCACTTTCTCTAAGTTGGTTTGTGAGCTAGGGATGTTAAATATGACATGATTCTCATTGTATATATTTTTAATATGCTTTATATATTTTTATATAATTTTGTAAATTTTCTGTGTAATTGTAGGTATTTTATTAGATTTTATATGATTGTCTGTATATTATTTGATAATTATCTGTGTAATTATGCATGTTTATATGTTTACCTGTAATTTTCTAAATGCCTGCTTACTCCCCTATATTATTCTCTAAGCATTTAGATAATTATTTGTATTTATTTTGTATTTTTCAAAATTAATTAAGCATAAATATTTGAATTTAAGTTAATTCGTTTTTATGAATTAAAGTTAATTTCATTAGTATATATAGTTAATTAAGTTGAATTTTACAAAATATATGTGTATTATATAATATTGTTCTTATATTAGATTTTTGATTTAATGTGCAAAACATTTTATCTTTAAAAATAAATCAAAAATCATGATCTTATATTATTTTATTTGTTTTTCTGTTGGAAAACTCGGCAAGACAATCTAAATAATTGTTTTAACGAGCTTTTTCAATAGGTTTTTCTATTTATTTTTATTTATATATGTGGCAAGACAATCTTTGCTATTGTCTTACCGTATTTTCTTTTTTTATATATATAACTCGGCAAGACAATTTTGGAAATTGTCTTACCGAGAATAACTTCTCTTGTACACTTCGAGACACGGCAAGACAATCCCCTCGATTGTCTTACCGCATCACAACTCCTCTCCTTTACAATTCTCGGCAAGACAATCACTCGGATTGTTTTACCGAGATTTAAAAGGGTTATAAGACAATTTTAAACATTGTCTTTCGCACTTCATCTTCTACACACCCGCATATACACGCATACATACACGCACAATCTCGGCTTTTTCAAGTTTTGATCGAAAAACTTGCTGGTTCTTTGAGAGTTTTTCAAGTTTTAAGATTATAAACTTGGTGGTTTGGTTTAGTTGCCCAAGATCAAACGAAACGCTGCCACAATTTTGACTCAAAACCCTTATTTTTCGAACTCGTTTGCTGTGATTTGGGACTTATTCGAACTGATTTTGTGATTCTTTGTGTGCATTCGAACTGATTGGAGCAAGTACAGCCATTAGAACCTTGGTTTTGGTGTTGGATTTCGAAACCCTTAAACTTTATTTTGGGTATTTCGAATTTTGAGGATTATTTGGTGTTAATTCAATTTATTTCGAATTTTTGGGACTTTTGCTGATTTTGGAACAATTGCTTGGATTGGTTATTGAATTTGCAACCGTTAAAATTAATTAAATTTTAATTCGGAATTATTTAATATTTCGAATTATTAATTAACTAATTAATCGTTAAAATTAATTATTAAGTGAAATTTGCGAGACATTTGAGAATTATTATTTTATTTGAAAAATTCTCGCTTAATTCACCTTTTAATTAACAAAATGGTTGGTAAATTCAAAATCATGGAGATGAACTACAATGGATACCAAGACCCTGAAGCTGTTCCTGCCCGATTCAGACCCTGGGTCAAATTTCTGAACGAGCAATGCCTGGCTAGTACCACTATCACTGCTTCAACGGATCTACAAGTTCAACCTTTGTATGATTTCTACTCCACTGCTCTGAACACTACCCTTCTGGACAATCACAGAATTACAGGAGATATAAGGGTATGAGATGTTAATGGACGCAGGACGATCACAATTACTGCTGATGATGTGAATCGTGTTTTGGGTTTCTCCCGAGCAAACTTTGTTGATGCTCCTGAAGAACCTGAGTTGATGCAGTTCTTCGAGACTATTTTATATCAAGGGGAACTTCATTTGTCCAAGATGACGAAAGGGAAAATAAAGCCAGAATGGGAGATTTTCTTCGACACGCTTGCAAAGGTGTTCTCTCCCACTGACAAGAGGAATTTTCACAACATATCCAATATACTGCAAGTATTTGGAGTATGTATTGCTTTCAATCGTCCAATTGATTTTGGAAAAATCATTCTGAAGGAGATTCTGAGAAAGCTGGGACCACGTGCAAGTCGGAATGTGGAAACAAATGAAAAAGTTGAATGCTTTTATCCACGATTCCTTATGTTGCTCTTGAATGATAAGATGACGGAGGCTGACAAGAACTTCTACTTCAATGCTGAGAGGGTAAATGTCAAACAGACGAGCATCAAGCTGATCAACAAGCTTGCGAAGGCCACGAAGTTCAACAACATTCCACTCATTGTCACTCCCTTTATGTCGAAAAGGTTCAATGCTCAGATTGTTCCTTATCAAGTTCAAGTGGCTCAACCACAACAACAGCAGCAGCAACAGCAACAAGAACAGCAACTACAACTACAACTCCAACAACCACCTCAACCACAACCATCACCACATCACACCCCTGAACCATCACCTCAACCATCACCTGCTCAATCACCTATCCATCAACAACAATACCAATCATTTGAAGATGAGCCCTTAAAGTACGATTTCTTCGAACCACAACCATCTTCATCTGAACCTATTTTACCAATCACCCAAACACAATACTCTCCACCAATTCAATTAACCTCACAACCACTGCCATCAGATTCTTCTGTCAACCCTGATCTTTAGGCCTTCCGAGATGACTTACAGGTAGCTCAGGTACTTTCTGAACTTACATCTACCTTTAATGTTGATAACTCTGATTATGGTTGTGACTTTGACTTGTTTTGCCAGCCTGCCAGCAATGAACCTGACAACACACAGGTTCATAACCCTGCTGATGATTTTGTTCAACACACTATTTCTTCTCCAAACACAACAACCATCACTACTACGAAACCTGTTCGTAAAGTTGCCAGAAAACGGAGTGGGAGTAGTTTTGTGTCTGAACCCGCAGCTCTGTCTTCCCTAAAGAAGCAAAGGTTGGAAACCTCGGAGACAACTGTAGCCACATCCTCGCCTTCCCAAAAGGGCTTGGATTCTGATATGGCAATAATACAGGCTCTAGATTCATTCTCTGAACAGAATGAAGCCATTGAAGTTGACCGTCCAGCCACGGTATCCTGTACATAGTCTAGCACTGCTCTAGCACTCACGCTAGTGCAAAATCAAGCAAATACACAGGTTACTACACTTTCTGAGAGCTCAGTTTTTCAAAATAAAGTTACTATGTATGAAAACTTTGCTGATCACTCTTTCTTTCATGATCAGGAACTGCTTGGCAATGTGCAAGTAGATTTGCCGTCACTGGCTTCCGGAGGACAATTTGTTCCTCCACTACCTTTGAACCCATATCAGCGAACATTGGTAGTATACACAGGTATAGCTGGAAGTGTGAATGATACGAGTGACGTGAGGCAAACACCAAGCGATACACATGCACGTGAGGCTAGTGAAATAGCTCTGAGTGTACGTGAGATGAGTGCACACACTGACCGGACTTTGTTTGAGGAAAGAATGTCACAGTTACAAGCTGAACTTGCTAGAATGATTGCTGAGAATGAAAGACTGAAAGGTGCACAACTTGTCACCTTGGAAAAGAAAGTGGAAGAGGAGCCATCTAGCACTTATAGAGATGAGCTCAGGGCTGAGATTCGGGAAATGTCTCTCCAGATGAGGTGCAACCATGAGCTATACATGGCCAAGTTTGCTGAAGTTGATCAAACTCTGGCTGAACTGCTTAGTCACATGAAATCTTCTAAGTCAACAGCTCAGGAATCTTAAGAGGATCCCTCAACTAAGGGGGAGAATAGGGACAAAGGAGGAGATGACAAAGGAAACAGCTCCAACCAAAGTAGCAAGGGGAACACAAATACCAATACTTCTAATATTTCACTTGGCAGAGATATTGAAAAGTCAAAAGGCAAACAACCCATGCATCAACAAGAAGATGTATTCAACTCTGATAACTATGATGCTTATCCTAAGGAGATGGAGGATGATGATGTGTTTGATGCCACATACTGCCAGAATCATGAAGACGGTGCATTTGATGAAGCCTATCTGTTCCAGACTGAGGAGGAGGCTGTGGATCTAGAACATGAGGAGCTTGTGAGAAAGTTTAAGCTGGAAAATGAAGCTAGAAAGAGAAAGCTCAGGGACTTTCAAAAGCTTCTGGAGGACAAGCTTATTACTGAAGAGGAGATTAAGAGAGAAAAACAGAAAATCTATGATGCTGCCTGTGTGCAGAAGAATCTTAATGTTAAGCACAAAGTTGGTAAGAGTTGGGACATTGCTAGAAGAATATTAAATGGACCTCAAATGGAACCCTTCGACGACAAGAAGTTCATGTCTCTGATTTATGATCTAAGGGAGGTAAACACTGATGAAGATTTATTTATGCATGCCCTTTCTCTTGAATTATGGTACATTACAATTGCAGTCAAGAATCTGCTAGATGAATGGGAGCTCATCATATACACAAGGAGAAACAGAACATTCAGACTCTCAGTTGAATTTCTAAAGTCATTCACTGTGACTGAGCTCTGGGTGCTTCGTAACAAAGTCAAACGAAGCTCTAATTTGAATGAACTCCTTCGAGACAAGCTGATGGAACATGCTGATTTCAATAGCCCTCAGATTGTCAAGAATCCTTATTGTCTGAAGTTTATCAACGACGACATCATAAACACCTTGTATCTAAACGATGAGTCCTTCCTAAAGTACCCTGTGAACCAACTGATCCTTGCATCTACTCTCCTAAGAACCAAGGGATTCGCTTCTAAAGAGAAGGCTGATGCTGATAGTGTTATTTCTGACTATTGTCTTCGGAATGGTATTTCTAAATACACAATGAAGATGAAGCAAGTCACGAAGACTCAGCCTGCTGACTTTAAGGAGGACCCGGTGGATCTGGAAGTTATGCATCAACTGGCTCTGGCTAACGAAAGGAAGAAACGTGGTGAAGCCACTACTACTGAACAGCCAACCAGGGAAGAACCTTCAACTCCTGTTCTTCACAGTTCTGATACTGAAGAAGGAGAAGTTGATCTGTAGATTTAGTAGGGTATTGTAATATATGTTCTAAAAGAACACCCCTTTTGTAATCTACTTATTATGTTTGAATCTGGTGAATGTTTAATGAATATCAGAAACTTTTGCTATTTATCTTTCCAAGTTTAATCCTTTGTCTTATCAGTTAGTTGAGTTATCATCTCGATAATTTGCATGTTATGTTAACAAACAAATAGGGGGAGATTGAAAGGCATATGTTTAGCCTATTTGTATTTAAGAGTATCAACTCAACTCTGATAAGAAAGCAAGTAAATAGCAAGTACTGTTATCCGGAATCAGTATGAAGAACGTCAAATGATTTATTGAAGATTTTATGTCAGAAGAATTTCAGGATGTTGCTGCAAACCACTGGAAGAAGTTCATTAATATGATCAAGCCTCAGTGTACAAATAATCTTTTGTAGCACGTCTAGAAGATCAGAAGGTATAAAGTTTCAATACTTTATTTATTCAGAAGATTTCATTATTGTGTCTATAAATGAAGAAGAACTCAGAAGACGAAGAATCGATGAACAAGCCACAACTTAATTGTTTAAATGACAAGGAATATTTAATTGAGCTAGTTACAGATGAACCAGACAGTACATTTGTGTATCAGCTTATCAGATTAAATATTCGACGTCAAAAGAAGGTGGCCGTTCAATCAAGTCGAAGATCTTAATTATTTATTGAAGACTGAAGACTCTACCGGAAGAAGAAAAGGGATAATTGATTATCTAATTATTTTATTCACTTCTCAAAATAATTATATGAGATGTGTAATTTATTTATTAAATTAATTCTATCTCGAATTAATTTAATTTATGAATTTATGCATTTAATATAATTAAGTGGATATTAATTGGTTAATTAATTGAAGGAAATAAAGAATTGTCTTGTTGGATTACAAGGTAAGACAATCCAAAAGATTGTCTTGCAAAACAACAAGGTAAGACAATCCAAAGGATTGTCTTACCGTGTTATGACCCTTCCAACACAAGGAAAGACAATCCTTGAGATTGTCTTACCTTCCCTCAATTGTCTTGCCTCAAGTTCCTTCCAAGACAGACAATCTTGAAGATTGTCTTACCTTCCCTCAATTGTCTTCCCTTCCCTTCTAGAATTGTCTTACCGTTTGGGATTGTCTTACTAGGCTATAGACAATCGTTCAGATTGTCTTGCCTTGTGTTTTCAGCAAGACAAAGTGCTTAATTGTCTTTGCCATCTTTGCATTGTCTTGCCTACCTTTGTCTTGTCTTGTTCTTGAGTTTTGCCTATAAATATGGCCTTCCCCCCTTCATTTGTTCTTGTTCAAAGTATTGTAAAGCTTTCATGTTGTGCTAAACTTGCTATTCGTTAAATCCACAGTTTACTGTGCTTCGATCATTCGGTTGTTTTATTCCGCTAAGTTAGAATACTTCCTGTCAAATTTATTCTACGAACTAGTGGATATTAAAATTTTGTCATCAAAATATCACATATTCAACCGTGAAATTATATTCTTTTAATAAAAATAAAAAATATTGTACGCTAATGTAATTTATTTTTGGATTGGTATATTTGATTGACAAAGGGAAGGGAGGCGAATTAAAGTTAAAATAAAAGATGAATTGGCATTAAGAGTAAAGTAAAACCCAAAGACACGATGAACTAACTCAACTCAACAAGACGACGACTACCAGTGGTGAGCAAAGTTGTAGCAACACAATCAAACATGAGAAAGCGAGATTTAGCTATTCTCATGCTCTCCGCTTTTGCTATATTCTTCTCTCTCCATGTAATCTCTCTCTCTCTCTCTCTCTCTCTCTCTCTCTCTCTCTCTCTCTCTCTGATATCATTTCTAGATCTGTTTGGACTCTATATTATCATCATCACTTAATTGTTAATTGTGTTTATAGCTTGTAATTGATTAATTTGTGTTCAATTAATTGAATTAGTAAAACATTTTGATAGCATGAAGGTGATTTTTCGTTTAAAGAGGCGTGGTATCATTTATCTGATGAATATCCAGTCAAGTACGAAGCTGAGCGTCTTCCTCCGCCCATTGTTTCTGATCTTAACGGTGACGGAAAATACGAGGTCCTCGTCGCCACTCACGATGCCAAAATTCAGGTCATCTATTAGTCTACGGATTTTACTTAATGTCAATGTCTAGTGTTATCTGCCCCCAAATTCATTAGCAGTCGTCTCGAGCATTTCTCTATACGTTATTAATATCAATATACTTTAGTAGAATTATTTATACATGTAAATTGCGTTTCCGCACCAGAATCATGTGTGTATGCAGAATATTGTATCTGCCATAACAACTTTTTATACGTTGCTTTATAAATATATTGTTAGGTATATGTGTGTAATTGTGTTTATGTGTTTTTCATTTTTTCTTAAAATTTTAATTCTAGGTATTAGAGCCTCATTCTAGACGTGTGGACCAAGGATTTAGTGAAGCTCGCGTTCTTGCTGAAATTTCCTTGTTGCCAGACAAGATTCGTGTTGCATCAGGAAGACGTGCTGTAGCCATGGCTGCAGGAGTTGTTGATCGCATCTATAAGCATGGACAAGTGCAGAAGCAGGTCCTTGTTGTCGTAACGTCTGGTTGGTCTGTTATGTGTTTTGATCACAACCTCAAAAAACTATGGGAGAAGAATCTTCAGGTTTCTCATAATTTTGAGTCTTATATTAGCAACTACAGGCCTCTTTCTGTTGTCTTTTGGTAGATTAAGCAAAACTCTAGTGACAAACACTAAGCATATCCTTTATATCTCTCAGGAGGATTTCCCTCATCATGTTCACCACAGGGAGATAGCTATCTCTATAAGCAATTATACCATCAAACACGGAGATTCAGGCTTGGTTATTGTAGGTGGCAGGATGGAAATACAGAGTCATGTGAGTTTCTTAACTTTGCAACTTTGATGGCTTATCTCTTGTGCTATTTCACTATAAACACATACAGATTTTTTAGCCTTTCTGTGCATATCAGCGACACTTTGTCTAGTGAAAGTGTGTCCTTATACGAAGCTTTAGTACTTATAATAGGTATAGACCGATTGCTTTAATACTTTTGAATTTTAAGGTAGATGGTAATCTGTTAAATTCAAGCGAAGAAGTGCTTAACAAATACTATAAAGTGGGAAGGGGTTATCAAATGAATCACCAGCTATATTCCCCATCAAAATTCAGTAGGTTTTTCAGCTAACTTCTGTCCATCAGAATCCAGCAAGTCTTCCAGCTAACCGGAACTTGATATATCAGTTTTATCCTTAAGCATGATTTGTTTACCTTTTTCCAATATTTGAAACCAATTTGATGGAGTGAAGCATCTTGATTAATAGGCAACTTAAGATGGTGCACAGGAATGTGGTTTTTAGTTGCACAGGATGTAGACAAACAAACAAAAAGGGATCTAAACTTGTTTCAGATGGCCCTAAAAAAGGAACCTTAGCCTACTGAAATAAATTGGAGAATTATCAAAGTCAAATAAACGAAATAAATTGTGGAACGCTACCTTGATATCATTTCTTTAAGATTGAGTTATATGTGGAGTTGTGGTTTTGAGACAATATATGAGGTTTTTGGATCAGATTTAAGCGTCCATTAGATAGGGTTGCTTTTTGGTGCTGTTATTCTTTGGATTAGTTTATTGCTAAATTTAACAAGGAAAATTAATTGCTATGCATTTAGTGAATGGGTCCTTATTCACCCACCAACGACAGAGCGAGCTTTTTTTTTTAGTTCCAGGTTAGGAACGAAATGTTGTGCGGTTCTAGTATTATCTACTGAAAATTTATTTGGCAGTTTTTTTTACCTGAGGCAGTAGGTAACTCTCCGAAGTAATTCTTAATGGACTTGTCTCACGTAATCAATATCAATATAAATACAGAATTAAATTGATAATCATTTCTTTACTTCGACAAGGAAACACTTATCTTGAACTTATATTCCTAATTCTTAAACAAAATTGGGTCTATTCATTTTCCGCCTAGGGACAATGTTTTTTCCTGAAAATTACACAAAGCATCAGTTCAATTTAAGACAGACTTTCAAAAGTGGGAAAAAATTACTAGGTTGGGCCCTCTTTGGCCAGCCGACCAAACAAAGTTGTGGTTGCCTGGAATTTTCTAAGCGTGCATCGTTATCCTTTCAAAAATGCATGTTTGTCTATGAAAGTATGTGGCTTTTATAATGTTTTGTACTTTTTTGCTGTTGTATTATCTATTGTCTGGTGTTTAGCTCTTTTGCTCGATAGTGTAGTTAGTTTTCTAGTTCATTACATTCTAATTATGTACTTATAAACACTTAATATTCTTTTGCTTTAGTGATGCATCTTAGTCGCAATTATAATTTTGACGTTAGCATTTACAACTCTTGTTCGTTCTTACTTTTAATAACCTTTTCAGATGCAAATGGATCCTTTTGAAGATATTAACATGGCAGTAGATAGTGAGCAGCATAGAAGAAGTGCAAACGAAAAGGAGGTATGTAGTGGACATTTTATGCTGTAAAGTTATGCATACAGAGCAATTAGTCTTGATTAAAAATATCATACCTTAGTATACAGGTCCGTCTGACATAGAACACGATACTTATATTTTATATCGAAGCATCATGCTGATTATTGGCTGCTATGAATTGAAATAATTTCATAGCAAAGATAGTCAAAAGTTAGTTACATCTTTTAGGGAGCATATTATAACATACGAAACCAAAGATGGAGGTATGTTCATGAGCTGAAACTTATTGTAAGTTCTTTTAATATTAAATACTCATGTTTTATGATCTTGTAAATTTGTAGGTCTTTGAGAACTCTACCGTGGATTTGCGCCATTTTGCATTTTTTGCTTTTGGTGGTCGATCAGGGAAACTTCATTGGACGAGAAAAAATGAGGTTGGAAGCTTATGTGCTCCAGAGTTGGTCCAGTTCCCAACAAGTTATATATATATATATGTATTATCTCTTAGATGTTATATATTTTCTGATAATTGTTTTTAGAAGTAAGCATTTTGCTAAACCAAACTTCAGTGAAGTGAAGGAACTGATCGAGATACCAAAAAAATCATTTTAATATTCAAAGTAGGTGACACTTTCAGTTGCATTTGACACAGATGACTACTTATATGACTTAAAACAGGCAAAGTTTAAGATTGAATCTAGTGATTCAATAGCAGGTCTAAAAGAATTAGATATGTGATAGGCTTCTCAAAATTTCTTCAGTTTGGCTTTTATTGACTACTTATATGCATGGCGGGTATTTAATTTGTAAGAAGCAAATGATACTGTTTCAGGTTCAACTATTCTATTGTGGTATTAATTTTATTACCATTGAGGTTGTAGAACTATCAATGATTATCAGTTATGAACTTATGCATACGAATTACATTACATACCCTGTTTCCTAATTAATTATGCTGTTACAGGATATTGAAGCACTATCATCAGACGCGTCTCAGTTGATTCCACAGCATAATTACAAGCTTGATGTTCATGCTTTAAACAGTCGACGTCCTGGAGAGGTATGATATATTTAGCTTGACAGATCAAGTTTGTTAGCATGTAGTTATACTGAAAGTATTAACTTTAGTATCTTTTTGAGTCGCTATAATTATAAATAGAGTTAAGTTCTGTGGAGTGGAGACCACTATTTCCATTGGAGACAGTGGAGACCTTATGTTCTGCGTGGAAAACATTACAAAATGTATTTATCTTATAAAATATATGCTAGATAGACCACTATTTCACTGAATATCTTGAAAATTATGTAATTTTTGCAAGCAAAATACTGCAAAACGTTTAGTTCTGCAAAACATGTTTTGCACATTACAAAACATGTTCTCTCATAGAACATACATGATTTTCAATGAAATAGTGATTTTTACATAAAATATTTAGTAAAAGAATAGATTTTTCAATATTTTAACCGAAAACTTACACGGTCTCCAATGAAACAGCTGTCTCCATAGAAATTTTATCTATATAAATATATAATACAAAATTATGATTTTTACTTTGCAGATCTAACTTTGAGTTACTTTGAATCTAGGTGACTGTTATATTCTCTTAAATTGTTATAGGAAATATGATTACATAGACTTCTTAATATATAATTCGTAATGCATCCTTGGTGTGGACTTTCATATGTAAGTATCATGTTTTCCATTAAGTTATCTAACTGAACTATATGAAATGTAGTTTGAGTGTAGGGAATTTAGAGAATCCATCCTTGGAGTAATGCCGCATCAGTGGGTAAGTGTTGTATTTGTGTTTGTCCACATCACTGGGTAAATGTAGTTTGTATGGTCACACATCAGTTTTCTTGAACCAGGATAGGCGGGAGGACACGCTGTTAAAGTTGGCACATTTCAGACGTCACAAGAGAAAAGCACTGAAGAAAACAGACGGAAAAAGCACGACTTACCCTTACCACAAGCCTGAGGAAAACCATCCTCCAGGCAAGGACTCGACCCAGAAAATTTCAAACTTGATTGGAAAAACAGCAAAATATGCTGGATCAGCAAAACCAAAGAAGGTAGTCTTTTCATCTTTATAGTGGGAACAGTGAGAGGATGTAAAAAAAAAATAAATTGCGGCCGTAATTACACTTGCTAGTAATTGATTTTTCTTATATCGAGATATGTGTTCTGTTGTAACACCATGCTACTGAACAATTGTCATTTTATAAGAGTAAAGTTATTGTTAAGAAAATGACTTTTAGCTGATAGTATTATCATATTAGGTATTTTGGATAAGGTTCACTTTGCGGGATAGATCATGTATCACCGAGGGAAAGAACAAAAATTGGTGCCATTCAACAAACAATAAATCTAGTTTTGGGTTGTGGGAGATGTGAGTATCTATTTTTTTTATCGCAGTAAAGCAAAGAGAGGTTCATGTTCCAATTTGGTACACGTGACCTCTTTTTGACGTGCCCATGGTCCTACGTTACCCGGACCCTCCATTTTTGTTCTTATACCCTGTCCACCGGACATGACATGGGTGTGGTGCAAGGAATTCATTTAGTCCACCTGCGTTGCTGACTTTTAAGAGGAGGGGTAAAAAAGGAAATGACAAGAATTTGGATAGATAAGGAAAATAGAATAATGAAAGGAAAATATATAAAGGAAAGGGAAAAGAGGATTAGGGTATTGCATATTGTGTGAGTTTTTTGTTTTTCTGGTGGAGGCGGCCTCTCCTCGAACTGGGGTAGTATTAAGTATAGCTCGTTGTTTTTTCTTCATGTTTTGTAATTGAACTTGTTATTCTGGCGTAATATCAGTACTGTGAGCTTAATTAAGTGGGTGAATCCAAGTTAGTTCATTACATGTGGGTATGGGATCCGGCCGGATCCTTCAAATTAAAATCGGATACTTCAGCTTCTAACATCCCTGTAAAAAATGAAAATTAAGGTATTGTTACAACGTGTTTCCAAACTCCAGAGAGCAAGGTGCATGAACGGCTTGTTTTTAACAAGTTGTTTCTATTTTATTCTATAGATTTTATGCTACAATTTGACATACAGAATTAAGTGTATGTGACTTATGTGCAGTAGTCACTATTTTTATGAATGTATATATCAGTCTATATAAAGTTTTAATTTGCAATAAGCTTCATCTCGAGTCCCCACACCAATATATTAATAATCATTATAAAACTAAAAATCCATCTCTGGGACCAGCACGTGTGTCCAACACCCTTACCGGAGTCTGGGTAACATAGCCATGGTCACCCTTAAAATCTGTTCTGATTACCTACTTCTAAACCACTATATGCATGTAAGTTCATGGTTTTTTGTTACGCATAATGCAGTCTTCCTCCTTGATTCTGATTGAATTGCTATGGAATGAAGAAGGGTGCATTATTAGCCTTTTAAAATTCTTTTGCTTAGAAGTTGTCACACAGACCTTATACTAATGTACTCTTTGGTCACTGATAGAGTGAGTCGTTTTTCTGAATGCTACATTAAATTGTTATAATAATATTATTTTTATCATTGATTTCTTCAAAAATTATTAGTCATCGTAAGAATCTGTTGTTTGCTTGTCAGTGAAAATTTATAATAATTGACATTTACAGTTTTTTGATTTTCTTTAAGACCTTTTTCTTTGGTGAACCAGCCATCAAATTACATTCCTACAATCACAAACCACACCCAGCTTTGGTGGGTTCCGAATGTTGTTGTGGCTCATCAGAAGGAAGGGATCGAGGCAGTCCATTTGGCATCTGGTCGCACTTTATGCAAGGTAAACATTGAATAAAGTATTTTAATGTTGTAGATGTTATTGGAACTGCTGGGCTCATAACAATTGTGGAAAGGGATCAGTGTCCATGACTTATATGGCCAACACGTCCATACCACCGACAAAAATAGCTCAACAAGCCTTCACCAACCACCATATTCGTTAACAAATTTATGTTATCTTTATTGAGAAGTAACATGGCTTACATAAAGCTTGGATAGTACTGATTATTTTGGTTAGTTTGAATCTTTTCCAGTTTTCTGGAGAAAATCTTCACAGCCCAGTATTATATATAGAGACCTTTTTAATTACTGTTCAGAATAACCTCTACTCCGGGGAAAGGATAGCAAATATGGAGGAATAAAGAGAAATCGGAGGTGGGTAGAGGATTGAAGGTGGCACTGATTTGTAGATCTAGAGGTTCATTAAGAGTAAAAATAAAGGAAATCCCGGCTTCTCATTTTTTTTAATACGAGAGCTTCTCTCTTTATTCTCTATGACAGAGGTAGATGTTTAGCTTCATGTATAACTTGCAAATAACATTTATATCTTTTGCACGAGTCAATATTCGCAGACCAAGAAGTTGTTCACTACTACTTATAAAGAGCAACTTAGTTTTTTCTTTTAAAATAATAATGTGATACAATGTTCTGCTTAAAATAATAATGTGTTACAATGTTCTGCTTAAAGTGTCAGGAACTTAGGTTGCTGAACTGAAATTTCTAGTATTTTTGGTAATATTTGTGTTGTAGATTAAGAGGAGATTGAGGCTAGAAATGAGAGATACCTTGAGATTACAGAAGATTATTAGAGATTGACAGTGTTTTAGAAAAATCAGATATGTCTTGTAGAGAAAGATAATCTTAAAGAGAGAAGTCAGTTAGGAAATTAAAGAGAAACAGACTGGTCGAACTAATTTCCCATTTTCTAATATTCAAATCATTAAGCATAATGTGAAAAGTACAACCATGAAATCTATTTGTAGACTCCTAATTACCAAGTAATGAACCAGATACTGATTCGGAGCAAAGGATAAACATATGAGTTTGTTTTACTTTATGTTATTATTTAGGAATTGGTTTAGTTCTATTTCATTATAATTTTAGGGATTTACTCCTATATAAGGAGATGTAATCTATCATTGTTGGAGACTTTGATTTTTAATGAATCGAGATTGTTCTCTCTTGTGTTATGGCCTATACGATCCATGCAGTTTATCTCTTCTGCTGCTAACACAATGTCCTTAATACAGAAATATACACCACTTCATTTTTTCGTATTAGAGTTACATTAGAACAGCTGACATTCAGGGATAAAATAATCTTGTTTAAATTCACATATTTTAGGAGTATATACTGATCCTTACTACACCTGACATTTAGGGATAGGATAATATAGAAATGTAAACTGTATTTCTTGATTAAACTGAAAGGCTTACAACTGAATATATACAATCTGTTGTGCACCTACTTCTAACAACTATTCCCGCTCAATTCTGTTCAAGAATATTTACAAAACTACCCTGTATGATTTATTATATTGACCCTTGTGTCCCCAATACCCTCCCTCAAATTGGGAGGTCGGAAAATGTTGCAGACACCCAATTTGATTAGATGCTGTCTCGTCTTGTGTGCAGTGAGAGGTTTAGTGAGTAAATCTGCAGGTTGTTGGTGAGTAGAAATGTAGGTAGGCTGAATGAAGCCACTCTTGACTTTATCCCTCACAAAGTGACAATCTAATTCGATATGTTTTGTGCGCTCGTGGAGCACTGGATTATCTGCAATGTTGATGGCAGAAGTATTATCGCAAAACAAAGAGATAGGAGTTGGAATTGTAAAGTGCAGTTCAGTAAGTAGATTGAAAATCCACTGGACTTCACATGTAGCAGAGGCAAGAGCTCTGTATTCAGATTCAGTTGAGGATCTGGCAACCACATTTTGTTTCTTACACTTCCATGAGTAATGAATTACCAAGCAGTACACAAAAACCAGAAATAGAGCGTCTTGTCATTGGGCATGTGCCCCAATCAGCATCACAAAAAACTTGTAGAGTAAGAGAACTGGAAGCTGAAAGAAGACGACCCTGACCTGGTGCATTCTTAAGATACCTTACTAATTTCAAGGCTGAGTTCCAGTGAATATCAGTAGGCTTAGCCATAAACTGACTGAGAATATGGACTGGATATGAAAGTTCAGGTCTAGTAATAGTCAAGTAAATGAGCTGACCTACTAGTCGCCTGTAGCTAGAACCATCAGTCAAAGGGATACCAGATGTAGAACTGAGGTTATGCTGAGTAGGTAATGTAATAGCACTAGGTTTTGACCCAAGTAAACCAGTTGTCTTAAGAAGGTTAAGAGCATACTTCCTCTGATGAATGTATATACCATCTTTTGACCTGGCAATTTCGATGCCTAAAAAAATAATTGAGGTGCCCAAGGTCTTTAACTTTGAATTTGGTATTGAGGAAGGTTTTGACATCTGCAATGTATCCTTCCTGTGACCCTGTGAGAATAATATCATCAACATATACTAACAGAGCAGTGAAACCAGAAGATGTGTGAAGGAAGAAAAGAGCATTATCAGACTTTGATTGCTCAAAACCAAATTCCAAAAGAGCAGTGGAAAATTTATCAAACCACTCTCTAGGTGCCTGTTTCAGGCCATAGAGAGATTTTATCAATTTACAAACTGGATTTGAGCCTTTGAATTCTGGAGGAATAACCACACCTGGAGGAACCCTCATATAGACCTCTTCATGTAAATCACCATGAAGAAAAGCATTAGTAATATCTAGCTGGTGAAGAGTCCATTTCTGAATAGCTGCCAAGGACAAAACAATTCTGACAGTAGACATTTTTGCAACAGGTGCAAAAGTCTGAAAATAATCAAGTCCCTGTGTTTAGCCTTTTGCCACTAGTCTGGCCTTATATCTGTCCAAAGTCCCATCTGCCTTGTATTTTATTTTGAAAATCCATTTGCAATCTACTGCTTTCTTGCCTGGTGGTAATGAAGTAAATATCCAAGTGTTATTGGACTCTAAAGCATTTAATTCAGTCTGTATTGCAGTACACCATAGGGGATCTGTGATGGCCTGTTTATAGTGAGTAGGCTCAAAAATTTTGGCAGAATTGGCAACAAAATGCTGGTAAGAAGGCTTAAGATGAGAAATGGTGTTTACTGTACCAATTGGATATTGAACAGTACTATTAATAGTATTCTTTAGAGTAGAGGGAAGACCAGTGAAGTCTTTAAATTTCTGTGAAATGTTTCTCTGCCTGACAGGTCTAATAGGAGGAGTAGACCTATGAGGTGAGACAGTAGGCTCCTGTGTCTGTGGAGGAGACTCTGAAAAAGTGACTTGTGGAGAAGTTGAACTATGTGAAACTGGTGGAGTTGGTGAATTTTGTGGAGTTGGTGGATTTGGTGGATTTGATGGATTTGGTAGATTTGGTGGAGTTGTTGGATTTGGTGGATTTGGTGGAATAGGTGTAGCTGTGAGATCATCAATAAAGGTGTGCTCAACAGGAAACATAAGAGAGGAATTCTTTGTCAAAGACTTATGTTTGTAAGGAAAAATGTTTTCATAGAAAACCACATCTCTGGAATTAAAGGTTGTGTGGGTATCCAAATTTAGTAATCTATAAGATTTCTGACCATGTGGATAGCCTAAGAAAAGACACTTCACAGCTCTAGGATAGAATTTATCAGCTCTCTTAGCTAAGGTAGATGCATAGCAGAGACAACCAAACACTTTAATGTGTGAATAAGAAGGAGATTTATTGAGAAGTACAGAATAAGGAGTTTTATTCTGTAACACAGAACTAGGAGTCCTGTTTATGAGATAAGTAGCAGTAAGTAAGCAATCTCCCCAGAGATGAAGTGGAAGAGAAGCATTAAATCTTAAAGCTCTGGCCACAGATAATAAATGTCTGTGTTTTCTTTCAGCCCTCCCATTTTGTTGGGGAGTGTCAACACAGGAATGTTGATGAACTATTCCTAATTTGTCAAACATGGAGTGCATGGAGTGATTAAAGAATTCTGATCCATTATCAGAACGAACAGTTTTAACAGAAGTGTCAAAATGATTTTTGACATATGTGAAGAATTTGGCAAAAATGGCAGGAACCTGTGATTTGCTAGACAGCAAATAAGTCCATGTACATCTACTAAAATCATCCACAATAGTAAGAAAGGAATGACAAGTAGAATATGTAGCATGTTTATATGGTCCCCACAGATCACAGTGAATTAGTTCAAAAGCTTTAGAAGCTCTACTATCACTTACAGGAAAAACAAGTCTACTTTGCTTAACAAAGTGACAAACTGAACAATGAAACTGTTTAGGTATACTAATGTGAGATGACAGACTATCAATTGTTTTTATTACATGTAATGGAGAATGCCCCATCCTGTCATGCCACAATTGAGTAGTTGAAGAAGAACTGCAATTCACAGAAGATGAATGTGTAGTTGCAGAGGGAAGAAGAAGCTTATACAGATTGCCATGAAGAGTTCCAATCCCTAGTACCCTCTTCTTCATAGGGTCCTGTATGATACAGTTGTGAGAATGGAAATATATGACACAAGAAAGATTTTGACACAACTTGCTAACAGAGATCAAGTTGAACTTGAAATCAGGTATGAGTAGAACATCATATAAAGTGATGTCTGGAGTGAGTTTTAGAGTACCCTTAAAGTGAACTACAGTGGACTGACCATTTGGTAGACAGATATTTATACAACAGGGTGTAAGATTTTCTAATTGATCATTATTGCAAGTAATATGATCAGTAGCCCTTGAATCTAATATCCAATCTGTAGAGGTATGAAAATTAAGAAGGCATATAGAATTCATGTAAGAACATGAGAAAGCAGGAGAACCTGACTGTGGAGGCTCCTGAGATTGGGAAGTAGAGGCCTGAGTATGGCTTAATAAGCCCATCAGCTGTTGGTATTGAGCCTGAGTGAAACCATTTGCCTGATTCTGAGAAGTCTCAGAATGAGTACCAGTCTGTCCATTGTCTGTAGTAGTTGCAATCTGAGCTACAACTTTTCCATCAGAGTTTGAGGTAAATCTGGAAGGCTTCTTGTCTGTGGAGCCTTGTTTCTTTGGTGGAAAACCAATGATGTGAAAGCATCTGTCCTTAGTGTGATTTGTCCCTTGACAATGAGTACAGTATAGATTTCCTTTCTTAGGGTTAGGCTTGGTATCATTCTTCTTGAACTGAGGCTTAGAGAACCTGTTGTTTGAAGGTTGTTGGCTCAAAAGAGCAGCTGATTCTATTGTAGAACTTCCATTGTGAAATATATTCCTCTGTTTTTCTTCCTGCTGAAGGAGTGCTAGTGCTTGATTCATAGAAGGAAGAGGATTCATCATGAGCATTTGACCCCTGATGTTAGTGAAGTTTTCATTCAATCCCATCAAGAACTGTGTGACCTTCATCATGTTTTCATGTTGATCTTTCTCCAGTCTGGCGTTGCAAGTACAAACAGGAGCTTTAACCGCATTGATGAAGTCATCATACAATTTCTTAAACTTAGTGTAATAGGCAGATATTGTAAGACTCTCTTGAACCAGAGAAGACATAGCAGTTCTGAGCTCAAAGATTCTGGGGCCATTACTCTGTATAAATCTCACATGGAGTTCTTCCCACATTTCAGTAGCACTTCCAATATAAACCAGACTCGATCGAATTCCAGGAATAATCGAGTTCAACAACCAGGTAATGACCATATCATTACATCTTTGCCAGTGATCAAAGTAAGCAGATTCAACTCCTGGTGTCTTGTATTTACCAGACACAAAACCAAGCTTATTCTTGGCTGAAAGTGCAAGACTCATTGATCGTTTCCACTCATTAAAATTGTCACCATTGAGTGCTTCAGACACTAGAATATGTCCAGGATGATCAGATGGATGCAAGTATAGAGGATGACTAGCCTCTAGAGTTATAGATTGAAAATCACAATCTAGGTCAATATGTGCAGAAACATTCTCATGTTCACTTGATTGAGACATAGTGAACTGTTTGTGAGATTGATTCACAGAAAACTTTTGACAGTATCAATTACTTTGATTTTCAGAGAAACTAACAACTTCTTGTCAATTGTGACAAGTACAACACATCAAATTCTCAATGATTGTGTCGATTTATCAAGAACAACAACTAATTGAGAACAAAATGAATTGAGAACAGAACGAAATCAATTCATCATACGATTCACTACAGAATCAAGAACAGTAATGCGATTGTAACAAGAACAGTAACGAAAAGCTTATCTGAAGATTCAGTGAAATCTCGTGAGTGTAGAAAGTGTGTAGAGTTTTGCGGAGTGAGTTGCGATGTGATGCGGTGTTATGACGGCGGTGCGATGACGGCGATGTGTCGGTGGAGCGGCGGTGCGAATCAGAGGTGATGTGTGGTGAAGCGGAGCAGCGAGCCAACCTCGCTCTGATACCATATAGAAATGTAAACTGTATTTCTTGATTAAACTGAAAGGCTTACAACTGAATATATACAATCTGTTGTGCACCTACTTCTAACAACTATTCCCGCTCAATTCTGTTCAAGAATATTTACAAAACTACCCTGTATGATTTATTATATTGACCCTTGTGTCCCCAATAGATAAGCTCTTTCAATTTCACATATTATAGGAGTAAAATGCTAAAACTGATCCTTACAGTAAGTAAAGTGTCCCAATTATTGTGTGTTTCTTAGAATTGATTAATTCAGGACAAGTTGAACAAGTATAATATAAAAACGAATAACAAAGATAGAAGTTGGGTGGATGAATACAAGAACACCCACTGCCCTAAGGGTTTCCCAACTGCAGGAGGAAGAAAGGTCACGGATCACAATTCACAACCCATGAGAGAGATCTAAATTTGATACTCAATAAATATCTCAAAAACCAAGTCCACTATGATGTGGCTGATTTCAATGCTTATATAGGGATTATAACCCCTAATAAAAAACCTAATGGACTAAGGCCTATAATAATTGGGCTTTATTATAACTAAACTAGTTATTGAATAATCTACTAGCCCCACATAAACAAAATAAATGAATATGCTAATTTCCAAACACTAATCATGATTAAACTATTGACTTAATAAAATAAAAGATCCCTTTTATTGCACTATGAGGCCACCTTTTCTAGAGGAAATAAAATTAATTATGTTGTAAATTATTATTTACATCACGTAAAGCTCAAGGCCAAGCTTATCTTTTCCAACTTGCAAGTCGCAATTACAAGTTTTGCACATGTACTGCACCACTAGTTATGGTAAAATTGCATTATAGGTTATTGCCCAAAGATTACTGTTGTGGTTGAACAGAGAGCTACTGTTCTAACTGATCACCGGGTCACTGTTATATTATACAAATCCATCTCAATATGAAGAAAGTGATTTCCAGTTGTGGTAGAAAAAATTCTGCGCTATATTACTCCAGAACAACAATTAACTCCTTTGACAAAGATCCAACCTTATGGATAAGAATTTCAGATAAAGCAAGTGGACATACAAGTTTCTGGTATGATCTGATGGTGCAATATATAATCTGTATTTACAAAAGAACATAAATCTAGATAGCTGACATATATTGAAAAGCAAACCTTTTACATATTTTATGGGAATGCCAGATTGAAGGTGCATGGAAATTTGTTTTTCGTCCTCATTTTGTGTCAGTTTTTTCTTTAAAAAAATTGTAGATGGAAGCTCTGGCTGTCCCTTGTTCCAGTTTCCCTACAGTTGTACTGATATACTGATGTACTTATCATCGCTCACTTGTGCATGTCTCTGTTTTGATATAATTTTGTTCGGCACTGACAAAATATTTCTTGATCATCATTGTGGCAGCTTCATCTTCAAGAAGGTGGACTCCATGCTGATATTAATGGGGATGGGGTTCTTGATCATGTACAGGTGTGCTTGTGATATATGGCATTTGCATATTGATGTGTGAATGTTTGTTGACTCTTTTCACATGCTAATGGTATTGCCTAACTTATCCATGAATTCCGCCACGTCTTTCCAGATTAATATTTCCCTAAATATGTTTTTTTAAAATGCATGCTGCACAGAAATCACTATAGTTACCATAGCACCATGAAAGCATGCTACTTGAGAGATCTTGTTCTGCTAAAGTCGTATGTTTACAATCAATGAAAACATAATAGCAAAAGTATAATACCAGTAAGAACACACAAATTGGGTTCTGAAGAGAAGAAAGCGAAAGACACAAATCTTGTATATGGTTATGTTTCAACCAGTCTTTGACTGATGTTAGTGGTGAACTGATTTTGGTTAAATTTATGTAGGCTGTAGGGAGAAATGGTGCTGAGCGGACTGTTGTAAGTGGATCAATGGATGTACTGCGACCTTGTTGGGCTGTTGCTACTTCTGGTGTGCCTGTTCGGGAACAACTGTTCAATGTTTCTATATGTCATCATACACCATTTAACTTATTTCAACACGGAGAATATTCTAGAAGTTTTGGGCGGACTGCAGATACAGGTTCTTTGGAGGTAGCAACTCCAATTCTTATCCCACGAGATGATGGGTACCGTCATAGAAAGGGAAGCCATGGAGATGTTGTTTTTCTAACTAATCGTGGTGAGGTATGCTATTATGCTCTACAATATGCCATCTTTGATGATACATATTAGTTAAATATGCATTGTCATCTTAGTGACACCCAAGTCAGATGTCTTGTTTTGCATTGCTGCATTACATGTTGAATATTGTTCTGTTCGTATAACTGTAAGGCTTGAAAATGAATTTAGCAACAGAAAAAGGGCTTTATGATGTCGTGAAAAATTTCAGACCGTTGTTGCTCTATTTCAGTCAATATAGAATGTGCATACATACACATTAATGTTAAGTATTGAACAACAAGAATTCGTTAACTTACATTGTTGAGCAGTTTGCGTACTCTACGCTGACCCCTTTCTCATTATAAATCTCTTAAGACTTCTTTTGTCAACAAGCTCCCTCAGATGTTATACTCTGTTTCAGCAAAAGATACCTGCATGTTCTCCGTACACTAAATTGCAACCAGTCTTTAACTGTACCCTCCATTTTAATGTTAATGTGATACGCACTTACATATGATTATATATGAAGTAATAATGTATATTTGAATTTGGAGTGCGTTATGAATCTGATGGAAATATTCCATCTTGCAGGGACCCTAACTAAGACTAGCAATGCTCTTGTGGTTATAATTAAGATTATATATTAAGACTACTTGTTTTGTTATAAAAGAAACATCAACCAAATTGTCTTTGGTACATTTCTTTCAGGTAACTTCTTACTCTCCCAGTACTCATGGCCATGAAGCTATTTGGCAATGGCAGATTTTGACAGGTGCAACATGGTCAAACCTACCATCTCCATCAGGCATGATGGAATCTGGCAAGGTGGTGCCCACTCTTAAGGCATTTACCTTACGTAAGCATGATAATCAAGAACTGATCCTTGCCGCGGGAGATCAGGAAGCTTTGGTGATATCCTCCGGAGGAAGTATACTAGCATCCATTGACCTTCCGGCTCCCCCAACACATGCCTTGGTGAACGAGGATTTCTCAAATGATGGACTTACTGACCTTATTCTTGTAACTTCTAGTGGAGTCTATGGCTTTGTTCAGACAAGGCAACCTGGTGCCCTCTTCTTTAGCACTCTGGTTGGCTGCCTTATCGTTGTGATGGGAGTAATATTTGTCTCACAACACTTGAATTCCATGAAAGGGAAGCCTCGAGTATCTTCTGGGCACCTCTAAAAAGACTGAGATATAAAGAGGTCCTTTACATGGAACAACTTGACAGAGAGAACCTTTAGTAGTTGATGGCAAGTGAGTGCAATAGACAGACGAGCTTTCGGATAAAGATTATGTCTCGATGCTCTCGACCTCTTGTATTTAAAATTTTATGTATAAAATGACTTGAGGTTTAATGTAATGTACATGAGATTCCTACAAAATTTTGATAATAACTTCTCAGAAGTTTTAGTTATTTAACATTAACAATGGTTGATTCGAAGTTGAAGAATGATGTGTTATCAAATCTGAAATGTATGAAAAAGTGAGTTGTTAGTTGGTAATCGGTAAAAAAAAATGTCGGTTACCTTTCGTCTTGTTGGATGATAAAGAGTAAAAGGCCTCCAATTTCTCAGAATGGCTGTGATTCTAGGTTTATATCATCCAACCCTCTTTTGCGCTAACATACTAACATACTAGACTGAACCAAATGCCTGCCTCAAAGTTAATCGAGTAATGGTTTATAGTTTTTCCGAACTATTCTCCTCTGTTGTGGTTCTCAATCTTCGACCTATGTTCCTTCAGAAATTGCTCTCTTTCTCTCTTTCCTCTTCTCTCTGTGTCCCTTTTTCTCTCTGTTCCTCTACATTTTCCTCCATTACGCTTTCATGTAATCGATTTCATACCAAGGTGGCAGACAATAATACGAAGCTAGGTCAATCAAAAAAAAAAGAAGATCTGCAGAGACCAATACAGCAATATAGGTTCTGCAAACAAATTCTCTATAGATGTACTTCTGCACAAAATGGTGTAAAAATCAACTCTAACCCCACTCTAAAAGTTGTACCATTTTAATGTGATACAAGATACTAAACCAAATTTGGTCTTTTAGAGTTTTATTAAAAAGAATATATCACAACATTATGCACGGAAGGGTGGCGTTTCATGTCCAGGAAAGCAGCTCGGGCTTGATGAATTTTAAATGTGTGTGGCTCACCTTTATTGTTTCAACTGGAAATTGCTGAATAGCTTGAGCCTGACTGTATGAACCAGAGCAGCTCCCCTAAAAGCCATACCGACTCTATGCCTGGTGTTAATCTTATAACAAACAAACAAATATACATAATGAACAATTATCTATGAAATATAACAGTCAGTAAGGATGAGTTACTAAGAGAATGATATCCAAACAACTTCTGAAAACATTAAGCATAAATCAAGAGTGCAAATTACAGTGAACGAATAGATTACATCTAAAGGAAATCACAGTTCATCATAAAGGAACAGTGAAGATATCAGCATAGATAGCTAAATGTATCCTTATTCTGCGGATAGTAAAAATATTCCAATCCCTTGCTGTATCCTATTACCTAAACTAAACAAATACAATGTCTCACTTCTTTCCTATAGGTTAGGTGATCACTAAGTTGAAGTATAACAAACTCACAACAAGATACGCAGCACTGCGAGACCAACAGCAGAAATAGATACAAGGGTACCTATACAGTACTTTATAATATCAAACTTTGCTGCTTCTACCTGAGCCCTCAATGCATGTATTTCCTGAGATAAAGATATCTTGTAAGGATCCAAGAAGATAAGGCTAATAACTTAACAAGTCCAAGTTATTCATGTAGTTTACTCACACGGTCAAGAGTGTTAGTGAGGTTCGAAGTTTCCTGGACCTGATTTGCTAGCTCATCGCGGATTCTCCTGCATCCAGTGAATAGTTGAAAATTCAAGTTGAAACACATATTACCATAAAACACACATAAAACATGTATGATTACAGCATGAGTATTTTTATCTGTAAAAATTACAGAACTCTAAACCTCGTTAATAAACAAAAGAAGTAGCCTTTATATTTCATCCATACCCTCGCTCAAGATTTAAGTCCAAACGCTGCCCAGCAGTGACTTTGTCTATCTCATACTTCAGTTCACTGCGCATTTTTTCTATATCACTCTTGAGTTTCTCGGTCTCATGCTGTAACATAGAAAAATGGTGCCCCTGTATCGTAAACACGGAAAGGGCAAAAAAAGTTTATATAAAGATCATGATTTATTATGATATAACTTTATCACGAGAAGTTGCTAAAACATCCAATATTCAATATGATAGATTAGTTATTTACATTAACAATCACAAATAACTTATACGTGCATTTATTAATTAATTTAAAGAATGTTCTTGCTTCCAAGGAAATTTAACATGCTGATGGTTCACCAACCCATATTCTATATTCCTTTGGTTAGACAAGGTCCCTTGCTTTATGGTTGGAGGTGACAATCTTCAGAAGACTTGAAACATATATTAACAATTAAGATATCATCATCAAAACGTATAGAAGGCAATACATTCAGTGTATTGCACTCACTTGATGGACTGCTCCTATTCTTAAAGTGTCTTTTATAATTTGGTTTCTAGAATGGTTAGATGCACGAGCACCAATTTAAAGTAGGTATACCAGTGGGTGCAACTATACCATGGATAATCACTGGTAGCAAACCAATAACATATTACTTCAAAGACTTTCAATGTGTAATTACAACTACCACAACCATTTGTCTTTAGGTCTGGTCATCTGGTTTTATAAAACAAGAGTCATGATTGGCGGACTTTATTTATAGTAAAATTAATATTACCCATGTACCAGATCATTTGACAAAGCTTAATCGAGAAAAAAGTAGCAACTTTGATACATAGGCAAGACTAGCACTTCCAATCAGGACCGCAAAGTAATTTATTTATTCTTTATTTTAGATTTAAGACATCCAGATTTATTCAATCTGGATTGGGAAATTCTCAAAGGTACCCTCTTGGAATTGGCTTTTCCAAATGGTACACAAAATAGTTTTGGTTTGCGGATGGTACCATTATACTATTATGTCATTCTCTATACCCCTACCGTTAACCTCCGTTTGTCAACTGTTATATTTTGGGTATCATTCGGAAAAGCCAGTTCTAGAAGTGTACCATTAATAATTTCTCTTAAATATAATATTATGATTTTTTTAATCCTATTATTTTGACAAATTAAACATATACGTAGTAAAGTAAATATTAGTTGTTAACGTTAGGCATGTCAATGGATCGGGTTCGGATCGGATCAACCTATATCCATGTCCATTTATTTTATCGGATTCAGATTCAGATTCGGATCAGATCGATCCCAGATTTTTATAGGCCGATCCATATATGGATCCGTTAGGATCATGGATCAGATATCCGCTCCGTTTAATTAATTTTATTTTATTTTATAAAATTTGACATATTATTAAAGGCTATTTATCATTATAATTTTATAATATTTCAAAATACAAACATTAATTTACAAAATAATTGTGTTTATAAACTCCAACATAGTCCGACTGCAATCGGCACAATGCTTTAATGAAATAATATACTAGTAATACCTAAAATATAAAGTTTGGCTAACGGAGGTTGACGGTAGGAGTACTGCTTGGAATGACATAATAGTAGAATGGTACCATTCAAAAGCCAAAACAATTTATGTACCAATTAGAAAAGCCAATTTTAAAAGGGTACCATCGAGAATTTCCCATCTGGATTTAAGAAAATACAGTAAATCCTATTCACAAGGGATCAAATTATCCTTAAAATACCGAGAATATTCAATCATGATTTTATATTTATCCTTTAGGTGGTGTTCATTCAAAATTATTTAAACTCCGTTAAATTCTCATGCCATTCAAAAACCAATGGCTCGCAAGGCTATGTCTTTCTCTTTCAGATTTTTTCAAACTTTATATATTGATTGATTCTTAGGGATGTGTTGGTGTTTTTTATGTTTTTCGAAATCCCTTCCTAAATCCATAAGATTTTAAAGAATTTGTGCCTAAATCTCAAACACTTTACATCAATTCTACTATATTTTGTTAGGTATCCGCTATAGATTGACATTAACCAAAAACAATAACAAGTACAAAAGTAAATAACACAAACAATCAAAATGAAAATCCTTCAAGGGAGGGTAAAATCACAACTACACTAGGGAGGGTAAAATCACAAATATACTAAATATGAACACATTACAAGATTGAAGTCGCCCACTTACTCAACACTATTGAATGCAATTACCTTACATTGATCATAAAAAAATTTGTCTTGTGTGTCTCTCACACAAACCTCTAACGTTTGCAATTAATAAAACCCCTAAAGATACACATAAATTCTAATCATAATTTATGTCAAATCCTAATTATGATAATTACCGTTTTCTCTTATCTTGGAAAAATACTTCCGCGACTAATATTTCGACAGAAATAAGACTACATCAATCATCATAAAAAAATACCCTCTCAAATCAATATTCTTCACTTAATTAAGGAATTTGGGGATCCCAATATATTTTATCTCAACTTCGCCAGAGTTCGCGTTAAATTAAAATCAACTACAACATAAATTATGCAATTGACTTAACCCGGAGAAGAAAAGAAAACGTAAAATATAGAAATGAGTAGCCCGGAAAGCAAGTAGAATAAAAAGATACCTGGGAACTAGTTACTTGTGATTTAAACTTGGATAAATGAGCATCTTGAGTCATGACAATCTACACAAGAACCCAGAGCAGAGTTTTAATGAAATAATATACTAGTAAATACAAGGCAAAAATGAAGAAGAGAGAGAAACCAACTTTTTCCATTTCAGCTTTAGAGAGAAAAGAATGAGCCACATTTTCTAAAGTATCATTTAAGACTTGAGTAATACAAGAAGTAATTGACTCTGCTTGCTTTGATGGCACACCCTCTGCTTCTAATCTCCTAACCTGTAGTACATAATTAACAACAAACACTATTAGCAAGCATATTATTTATTATTACAAGTAAGGTATAGATGATGATACTTACAAGGGCTAAAGTGTCAACAAGAAAGACACGGTTGCCATTATTAGATTGAACCAGCTTAGAAAAATGGTGGCTATTCATTCCATTTCTGATCGGAGGTGAAAGATTCAAACGGCTCCCCAATAAGGATGCTATTGTGTTTCTCGCCTCTTTACGTGTCGCCGCAAAACCAGCCATGGATTTAGATCCAGAGTCTGTCTCACTATTTTCTTCCTAAATTTATTCCATCAGGGTATCTCATATGTATGAGCTACAGGCACCTGTCAGCGAAATCGAACCAGAACTCAACTGTTTAAATTCGGATTATGTCCGGATCGAAAGGATTCGATCGCCTACCGTCTCGATTAAGCGTTAATCGGTGAAAAAATCATTTTTTTCTAAAAATCCGCCAAAATCGGGATTAATCGGTCAAAAGTGGGGATTAATCGGAAAAACTCGGTCAAAGGTCGGTGAATTTAAAAAAATTTAAAATAAAAAGTAAAAAAAATTTAAAATTTTAATTTTAAATAAAACAAAAGCCACGGAATTGACAAAACACATAAATTAAAGTTGTTTTTTTATAACTTTCCACTTCTTCAATATTAGCTCCTAAACTCTAATTACATAAATTTGCAATATCTTCCTTCGCAGATTCAATCAAATTCAAGTTTATATATGAGATGACTGGACTTGTATCATGTTTTGTGTTATAAAAAATCATCAATCTTTTGATTTTATATAACTATAAATTTATACTATATATAATTATATATATATATATATAATTATATATATATATATATATATATATATATATATATATATATATATAGAGAGAGAGAGAGAGAGAGAGAGTTAAGTTCTATGGAGTACATAAAAACATTGGAGTATTGGAGTACAAATCATAATTTTTTAGTTTGATCCTATATAATATCTTTGATTATCCAAATTTTGATATAATCTATCATTTATAAGTTGTCTTGCACATAATTGTCAATTAATCATTAATATCTTTCAACTTTAACAAGTATTAAGATTATTGTTCTGCTTATTAGTTATATTGCAGAACATAGAGTCCTATGATTTATAAAAGTAATTATTCTACCATTTGATCACGATGTTTATGTTGCAGAATATAATGTGCAGGTTGTCAAATATTTACAAATATTATTGGACAAAAAAAAATTGAAATTTAGATGACTAGATTACATTTTATCAAACTTTGTACTCCAATACTCCAAATTTTTTTGTACTCCATAGAACTTAACTCTCTCTCTCTCTCTCTCTATATATATATATATATATATATATATATATATATATATATATATATATATATATATATATATATAATTTAAAAAATAATATTAAATTGATTACGATTAATGATCCGATTAATCTCTGATTATCCGATTAATCATTGGGCGGTGCCTTCATCGACTAAGTCTGATTCCCACTTTTTACAACACTGTATATATTTGATATATATCTTATAAGTTATATAAGTTATGATTATAATATCTAATTTATAGATTTAATCCATCTTTGGTGAAGTTGTGGTGATTAAGTAATATTATTTTTTTTTAAATAAATCATGAATTTTAACTTTATTTATAATATAAATTTATATTTTAAAAGTAATTTTGATTCTTTTGGGTCGGACGGGACCTTCGGTCGACAATAAAATTTTGGTCTAATCGATTCAGTTCAATTTAGGATCGATGCTCAACCCTATTCATATCTAAACTAAATATTATTAATATGTCTTATAAATAAAAAAACACTAAGAGTTATATTATTTATAATAATCTAAAATATTAATAATATCTTGTTTTTAAAATATAGCCAATCAATATAATTTATTACTATTAAAGTGAATATAGAACAAAACGACGCCGCTAGAACCACGGCCACAAGGTTCAAGTGAGATAGACGGGCTGATTAAATTTTCAAGAAGTAAATTTCATGACAAGCGGGATGTGGTACTGTTAGGTCCGATACAAAGGTTAATTAAGTTAGAAGGGGGGTTGAATAACTTAATCACCAATTAAAAATTTATATCCCAATTTAAAAAGTTTATCTCCTTTTTAAATATGTGTATCGAAAGTGTAAGCAGTTATAATATTCGGAAGTATGCGAAAAGAAAAGGAAATACCACACGAGAGATTTTATCCTAGTTCGCGGTGGCTAACTCAAACCTTGGAGTCCACTCACCCCTAGTCCAGTCCTCGAGCTCCTCCACGGACTCGAGATTTTCTCTACTATAAAGAAACTCCTTTAAATTAGGCGGAGAAGCCTTTACAAATATATATCTTGGAGCGTAACTACCCGTTACCTCCTCACTATAAATGTAAACTTACAAGACTCTACTTAGAGCGTAACTCCCCGTTACCTCCTCAAAGTCGTTGTACTCCAAGTGTAGTCTTTGAACTTCTCAGCTTTTGCCGGTCTTGGATCTTAGGTCTTAGGTCTTGGGTCTTTTCTCTTCCTCACGGTGCGAAGACGACTAACTCCCCGCTAGCACGTCTAGGACTTGGGTCTTAGAACGAAGATCACCTCACTTCACTTTCACCCCACTGCAAATCTCAGAAAACAATATCTACGGAATATCCTTGTTTTATAAAAAGAGTTTTAGCTAGATTAACTAAGCCGAGTTTAACAATAATATTCTTGGTTGAAGAATATTAAAGATCAAGAGTTCTTTAAGCTTTCCGAAAGCTTAAGATCTCAAAAGTATTCTTTCTCGATAGATTAGTCTTTAAAATCGATGAATACGTTTATCGTACAAAATCCTTCGAATAAATAATATTCACGTGTCTTGGAATTTGTAGATAAAACTAAAGTCCTTTTAAGCTCTTTTAGCTATATGGACGAATATACTTGTCTTAGGACGAAGTATAAAAAGATACGAAGTGTTTTAGTATACAACTTCATTACAAGATAACTCCTCGTTTAATGTAGTCTTTGCGAGACTAATAAGTAATGTTTAGATTGAGAGAGAGTTCTTGAGAGTCTTTAATAATAGCACAAGTTCAACAATATTAGGCCAAAGTATCCGCGTTAGTACGACACGCAATATAGCAAATAATATCGTGCGGAAAGTAAATCACACCCCAACACACACGTTCGGTAAATAAACACGTAAACCACGTGGGTATTTAACCAACACAAGAAGGGTATGGGAGTGACGGGAAAGGGAGCACAAATATTTGTTAGAGAGCAAATAAGGTTGGTGTGACAGCCCGAGAATCCGGGGGTCTGGATTCTGACGTCACCACACAAAATCATTCTAAAACACTTTTGAAAACCTGTATTTTTGAAAAAGGTAATAAAATCAAAGGATTTAAAACCTGAAAACTTTAGTAAAAGATTTAAAAGAAAACACTTTAACCCCCTAAAAACAGGATCGCATCCAGGTTACAGTATTGAAATTAGAATCAACCACTATTAATAAACATTATCTTACAAACTCAAATCATCTTCGATAAGAAGAATCACTACCAGTCTACCTCAATTATGACTTACAACTGAATCTCATCAATACAATTCTATCTAGAACCAACCTTGACAATCTCCATGGACATTCCACTTGTCCTCTGGATATTCTATAACTCTGACTCCTCGCTTAGCCTTAGCCATACTCGCAACCTCAATCAAGCAATTCATCTCTAAGCTCTTCTGAAATGGTTAAAAAGGAATAGCAAGGGTGAGCAACAATGCTCAGCAAGTGTACATAAGCAACAATAGTCCTGAAATATCTTATCAGGGTTCACAAGTTCAGGATATGTAATTGAAAACTTCACAATTCTTATCAGCAATTGAAATCAGAATTCAAACTTACAGAAGAATTGTCGAATTGGATTCATCACATTTTTACTTAAAAACCAAAGGTTAGGCTGCTGATCAGTCACGCACTAACCCCGAACATGGCACACAGCCCTGTTCTCTATACTGGATCCAAGGCACACATTGGCCTATAATTGACCACGAATCTGGTCTGACCACGAATCTGGTCCACATATTTTATAAAAACTAATCCAATTCTAACAATTTAAAGCAATAGACAATTCAATCAACAAAACAGAATTATAATCATTATCAACAACAGAAATATTCCAAATCAACTTTTGAGGATCAACATTTCATAAACCACAGTCTGTTTTTGATAAATCATAGTTCAGGAAATTCCTAACTATTCAGTATCCTCCATTATCGGCTAAGCAACTGAATTTAGCCTGCTAAACCAGCATGACAATGGCGGGTTGAATAATTAAGAAGATCCCAACTCATTCTAGGTTCTAACTATCACTGAGCAACCCATGCTTCAATGACGGTCTGAACTTCGAATTAATTTGTAAAGCTGGTATTTTAAAATCTTGAGGTTTGGAAAGGATGGATCAGAATACTTGTAGTAGAAATTGAGAGTAATTAGGTGTTTGGCTTTTCAAAACTTGGAAGAAGAAAACAATCATGGGTTTCATTCCCAGAAGTAAGAGTTTATTTGAGAAGGGTTTCAGTATAAACCATATCATAATCTTAACAGAGTAATCAGAACATGCAATATAGATGAGGAAGGATTTAGGAAAACTTGCCTTAAATCCGATTCCAGTCTCATATCTCAATCTCATCTTTCCACTTTCACACTCTATGCATATCATAGTCTCTAAACCATCTTTGGTTATACTCTATTCGCCACACTGCTTCGTTTACTCGATTCGTTCCTTATTCGCTTTGTAACATCGTTTGACCTTCTGAACGTCTTCGATCGTATCCGTCTCGTCCAAACCCTTTACGAGAATAAGATACTACCATTATCACTAAATAATCTATTGATTCTTATCTCTACTTATCAACTCGGTAGCATAACCTATCGCATACACATATCACGTATATCGATACCCACTTATATAACTCTTTAAACTCATCAAATATCACTTAACACATAATCATGCTTTGACTCTACCATATAGTCTAATAATATTTCACATAACATATTATCAATTAAATATCATATAAATCTTATCGAAAATCCGACATCGTCTCGTCTATTTATTAGACTATCCACCTGTTATCCTATCTCAATCAACAATCAACCAACCAAATCCAATCACTATAATCCATATGCTTTTATCCGACATCTATCAAGACACGACACTATGTCATTTAATCATTTATCACATGTATGTAATACTAGAACAACCAGATAGTCCATGCAATCATCAATTAATAGCAATTAGATCACATATCATCATATTCTATACATTTAACAACAATTATTCACATTCTATATTCCACCATATTATTATGTCACATTAAAATAGACTTTATAAGCTTTAATCTCTTTTTCGTTTCACTCCATTCTGAATTACGAGTCAAAAGTTATGAACAAAACTGTTTTCTTACTCTTTATCAGCACATAACACATCAAACAGATAGCAGACAACATATTTCATATAAGGTCTCCCATCCCGATTGATGTCAAATCAAGTCTTGGGTTAAAAATGATTTTTCGGGAATTTTCTGGAATTTCTAGACATTTTTCGGAATTAAAACGGGTAAAAGAATCCATTTTTGAATAAATAATCAATTCCGATTGCTCAATATTGGATCCAAAATCATTTGAAATCAATTAACGAGCCTCGAACATATTTTAGAAAAATAATTCAAAGCTCGAAACTATTTTTCGGAATTTTTAAATCAAAAGGAACAATTAAATCTAATTAATTAATCAATTAAAATCAATTAATAATTAACTAAATTAATTAATCAATTAATATTTAAATTAATTGACCAATTAAAATAATTAATTACTAATTAAAATTAATTAAGAAACTAATTTAGATTTATTTTTGAATAAAGAAATAATTAAAAACTATTTTTGAAATTTAAAATAATTAAATAAAACAATTTTAGAAAATTAAATCAAAAGGTTTATTTTGTAAACTTTTGAAAGTTTTGGTCCAAGGTTTAAACTGTAACTTTTCAAAGTTACAGGGGCCAATCTGTCAGAATGCAAACTCCGGTGCAGAAACTTCACCACCTTCATAACTTCGGTGACCAAACAGCAATAAGCCGCCGGCCACCTTCTAACTCGCCGGAAAACTCGTTCCCGGCCACCAAACTCCACCCAACTGTCCAGATTACATACACACACTACCAGGAACCTATATATGTAGTTAAAATCAACAAACATGCAACGAAACGGTAGAAAATTCCAATCACAACTTCGCCGCCGGCGAAGCTTTGAAACACCATCGAGCTCTCATCCGAGCTCTCACACTGATTTCGATCACATCCCTCGACTCCCCTCATCAAGATGAACACATACATAACATCAAAAACTGCCCAGATTCACAGAATAAGAAACCCCCAAATTTCAATTAAAAAGCTTCAAGAACACTCAAGAACACAGCCTCAAGAATCAAACCCATGTTTCTATATGATACGGAAGTCAAAAATCGACATATAATATATGAAAACGAATGGCAAGAGATGCTCTACAAGATGGAATCATCAAATTAATCAAATAATCACGTTTGCAAAAATTCACTATTTAAATCTTAATAATTCGAATTTTCGAAAATTAATAATAATTTACCCGTGAAATCTGCAGTGTTACGGTTGATTAAACTAGATTCTACGCGTCGAGAGCTTCGTTTTGACTATTTATACGCCTCCATCGGTGATAGGGGTCGGAAATAATATTTGATTATTATTGGATATTAAAAGCCCATGAATACTAAAGCCCAGTTAAATAGGGCCTGAGATATTAATTTCGTAATTAATTAATAGAGGCTCGGTTAAAGATCCAGTTACAAGTCTAAATTCTACAATACATCTGATTCTAGCGGATAAACATCCCGGAGTTCGAATAAATATCAACAACGGAAGGATAAGAGTTCTATCTTATCTCTTGCCTCGAGGCATACTTCGATAAGAAGTCTGATACACGGAAACATACTTCCATCCGACTTCTGACTCCGAAGCGCCTATATAAAGGGCTCTACCCCTCGTAACTAGAACTACGTTTTGGACTTGATTCTTCTCCACGCAGAAGATACGTAGGCATCTCGCACCGAGACCAGTCCAAAGCACGAATCGCTCACCCCCGTTTTTAGTTCTATAACATTTGGCGCCGTCTGTGGGACCTAAGACAACAACCATGACGAATCCAACCGGACCACGTTCAGAAATCCATGTTCCACGCAGTCGAACCACCACCGGGGTCTCGACTGAATCAACCCCTGTAACTACCACCCTCCCGCTTGGTACGACCATTGCTCAAACTACTACTCCCCTGACTTTTGGCTCGCTGCCCCCTCTGACTCGAGTAATTGCAACCGTCACCGACGCCGGCACACATTACTCAACGGTCACTACCACCACCCGTGGAGGCACAAGAGATGACTATGTGCATGTAACTGACTACAACTCTTCCGAATCGGAGCAGGAGCATGATACACCCCCTCGAAGGAGGAGAGATGCTGATCGACACCGTCGACGCCGCCATAGGCAAGAAGCTAATGAGCCCCGGGGGCCAATAACTTATGAGGAAAGAATCCGAGCCTATGAAGAGGAAATCGCACGGTTAAAAAGAGACCAGGCAAGGATGTAACCCCCAGAATCTAGGGATGAAAACCCTCGTCAAACCGTGATGAATCAAATTCACTTGTTACCAGCAGACGATCCTGATAACCCGGTTCCCCCTTTTACGCAAGAAATCATGGGTGCAAGGATTTCCCGAAAATTCAAGCTCCCAACCATTAAAGCTTATGATGGCACGGGTGATCCCGCCAACCACGTTCGAACCTTCATGAACGCTCTGTTACTCCAACCCGTTACGGAAGCAATCAAGTGTCGTGCTTTTCCTCAAACTTTGAGCGGAATGGCTCAGCACTGGTACAGTCGCTTACCACCAAACTCTATTTCCTGTTTTGCTGACCTGAGCAGGGCCTTCATAGGACAGTTCGTTGGAAGCAAAACTCACGCCAAAAGCTCCGCCTCGTTAATGAATTTGCACCAGGGTAAGAACGAATCGCTCCGAGAGTATATGAATCGTTTTACCAAAGAAGCCTTGAAGGTCCCAGATCTAGATCAGAAGGTAGCCATGATTGCACTCCAACAAGGCACCACTGATGACAATTTTCGCCGATCTCTAGCCAAGAGGGCTCCGGACAATATGAACGATTTACAAGAGAGAGCCGGAAAGTATATAAAGGCGGAGGAAAGTTTGAGAAAATCCCAGAGCAATCAGGGACCGAATACCAACTTCAAGAAGCGTGGGAATGATACGGAGTATAATGCTGAGAATAAGTACTCCCGGAAGGAAGATGAGGAAAAATCGCCTGCTAAAAAGAAGATGGGGCCGAGGTTTACTGAGTATGCCAGGCTTAACGCCCCGAGGAGTCAAATCCTGTTGGAAATTGAGAAGGACGAAAGTGTTAGATGGCCGAAGCCTATAAGGACCGATCCGGAGAAACGTAACAAAGATTTATATTGTCGATTCCACAAAGACACAGGACATAAGACCGATGATTGCCGGCAGTTGAAGGATGAGATTGAGTTCTTGATCCGAAGATGCAAGTTATCCAAATTTACCAAGGATGGAGACAAGAATCATCGAGACAGTGATAATCGCGGAAGAGACAACGATGACAAAAGAACTCAGCCTCGAGGGCCTGTTATTAATGTAATCTCCGGAGGACCTACGGCTGCAGGCACGTCAAGCAATTCAAGAAAGGCTTATGCAAGGGAAGTGATGAACATAGTTGGAGAACCTCCGAAGCGGGCAAGAATCGATTATGCTCTAGCATTCGACAATATCGACCTCGAAAAGGTGAAATTTCCTCATGATGACCCTTTAGTAATTACCCCAGTGATTGGAAACTCGTCCGTAAAGAGAGTGCTTGTTGATAATGGAGCCTCGGTGGATATCTTGTTCTATGATGCTTATGAAAAGATGGGGTATTCTGATACTCAGTTAACACCCTCAGACATGCCTATATATGGCTTCAACAATGTGGAAACCAAAATTGAAGGCATGATCCAACTTCCGGTAACTATGGGTACCGAACCCAGACAAGCCACGTGCATGGTAAATTTCTTGGTCGTTAAAGCCTCATCAACCTATAATGCCATCCTTGGGAGGACTGGAATACATGCTTTTAAAGCAATCCCATCTACTTACCACATGAAGATCAAATTCCCGACTAGGAACGGAATTGGGGAAGAATTAGGAGATCAGAAAATGGCCCGAAGCTGTTATATTGGGGCATTAAGATCTGGAGGAGCCGGGGGGCAAGTACTACCCATAGAGGACCTCGATGTCCGAGAAAAGGAAGAAAGGAGGGGCAAGCCCGCCGAAGACTTGATTCCGATCTCATTGTATAATGAGGAACCCGAAAAGGTTACTTACGTTGGAGCCCTACTTCAGGAAGATTTGAAGCAAGAACTAGTAAAATTCTTGAGGAACAACCGTGATGTTTTTGCTTGGACAGCGGCTGACATGCCAGGTATTGATCCTTTATTCATGACTCATAAGTTGAATGTGAACCCTGATAGGAAACCGATTAAGCAAAAGAAGAGAAATTTCGCTCCCGAAAGGCAGGAAGCCATTAAACAGGAGGTCGATAAGTTGTTGGAAGCCGGGTTTATTGAGGAAATTCAATTTCCAGAATGGCTAGCTAACCCGGTTATGGTCAAGAAGGCCAATGGAAAGTGGAGGATGTGTGTAGACTTCACTGATCTGAATGATGCTTGTCCCAAGGATTGTTTCCCTCTTCCAAGGATAGACACGTTAATAGATGCCACCGCTGGCCATGAGATGCTGAGCTTCATGGATGGCTTCAGCGGATATAATCAGATCCGGATGGACAAGGACGATGTACCCAAGGTATCGTTTATCACTGACTTTGGTGTATTTTGTTATTTGGTTATGGCCTTTGGACTTAAGAATGCAGGAGCAACATACCAACGCCTTGCAAACAAGATGTTTAAACATCTGATTGGAAAGACTATGGAGGTATATGTAGACGATATGCTGGTGAAAAGCTTGAACAAAGCGGATCACCTTGAACACCTTAGAGAGGCCTTTGAAGTCCTGAGGACGCATAAGATGATGTTAAACCCGGCCAAGTGTGCCTTTGGGGTTGGGTCCGGGAAGTTTCTTGGTCTAATGGTCTCCAAACGGGGTATCAAGGCCAACCCTGACAAAATAAAAGCTATCCTTGACATGGAACCTCCCAAGAATGTAAGGGATGTACAGAAGCTAACAGGAAGGATTGCGGCCCTAGGAAGATTTGTATCCAAGTCGGGAGACAAATGCTTACCTTTCTTCAGAGCCTTGAAAAAGGTTAAGAATTTCGAGTGGACAGAAGAGAGCCAGGTAGCTTTTGAGGAACTGAAGAGGTACATGGCGGAGCCACCTCTTCTATCGAAACCCATTGATGGTGAAACCTTGTATGTATATTTAGCTGTCTCGGAACAAGCGCTAAGTGCCGTCTTGGTTCGGGAGGAATCCAAAGTCCAGAAACCAGTATACTATGTGAGCAAGGTTCTGCATGGAGCGGAGCTCAATTACTCAGTAATCGAAAAGTTTGCTTTGGCCATAATTACGGCCTCGAGGAAGTTGAGACCTTATTTTCAGTCTCATAAGATAGAAGTCCTGACAGACCAACCTCTCCGAAATGTTATACATAGCCCTAAGGCTAGTGGAAGATTGATCAAGTGGGCAATTGAGCTTGGAGAATTTGATATCCGATACAAACCCCGAACGGCGATTAAAGCACAGGCCTTAGCTGACTTCCTAGTTGAATGCACCATTAGCAACCAGGAAGTCGGGGGGCAAGGAGACAAGGTAGAAGAACCTACTAAGGAAGAAAAACCTAAAGAATACTGGCTACTATTTTTTGACGGGGCTTCAAAAACAAAAGGTAGTGGTGCAGGACTTGTGCTCCAAAGCCCTGATGGCTTTACTGTGGAATATGCTATTAAGCTAGACTTTCCGACCACCAATAATGAAGCAGAGTATGAAGCATTGATAGCTGGACTTGGCCTAGCCAGAACCTTGAGGGTGAAAAATTTGAAGGTCTGTGGTGACTCAAAGCTTGTAGTCTTCCAAGTGAATGGTGAGTTTGAAGCCCGTGAGGAGACTATGCTAAAATATCTAAGGATTGTAAAGACCCAGATGGCGCTATTCGAAGAATGCTTGGTAGAATATGTGCCAAGGGAGGAGAACACCAAGGCTGATGCCTTATCGCAATTTGCATCCTCCGATGATGAGGTATGCTCAGGAAGCGTTTATTATCAGGTTTTAAGAACCCCTAGCATCGAAGCAAAGTTAATTGCCCCTATTGACACAGGGGCCACTTGGATGGATGAGATTAAGTTGTATTTACAAAGCGGTCATCTGCCGCCTAATGCTGATGAAGCACGAAAGTTACAAGTAAGGGCCCTTAAGTATGTACTCATTGAGGGGGTCTTATATAGAAAATCGTTTGTGATCCCTTATTTAAGATGTTTGAGGCCGGATGAGGCTCGAGAAGCCCTTAGAGAAGTTCATGAAGGGGTATGTGGCCAACACCTTGGTGGAAGAGCATTGGCTCATAAAGTGACTCGCCTTGGATTCTATTGGCCAGATATGCTAAAGCACGCTCAAGACTATGTGAAAAGGTGTGATCGTTGTCAAAGGTTTGCACCTGTTGTACGACAGCCACCTGAGATGCTAACATCTATCCATACTCCTATCCCCTTCGCAATGTGGGGGATGGATATTCTTGGACCTTTTCCACTTGCTAGCGCGCAAAGGAAGTTTCTATTGGTAGCTATTGACTATTTTACTAAGTGGGTTGAGGCCAAACCACTGGCCAAGATAACCACCAAGCGGGTTGCTCAGTTTGTGTGGGAAAATATTATTTGCAGATACGGAATACCTCGAGTCATGGTTACGGACAATGGGACTCAGTTCAATAACGCCGAGTTTAAAAGTTATTGTGAGGATTACTCGATTGAGTTACGCTTTACTTCAGTTGCTCACCCTCAAGCTAATGGACAAGCTGAGGTGGCCAATAGAATAATCCTTGATGGACTGAAGAAAAGAGTTGAGAAGGCCCAGGGGTCATGGGTCGATGACATACTCCCTATACTATGGGCGTATCGAACCACTTGCAAGGTTTCAACTGGGGCAACCCCCTTTCAGCTGGCTTATGGAGCCGAGGCAGTGGTGCCACTTGAAATCACTCATACATCCTCCAGGGTCCAGCAGTATGAGCCAGAAGCCAATGAAGAAGGTATGAGACTCGCACTTGATATGATTGATGAGATTCGTGACGAAGCTCATGCTAAGATTGTGGAAAACCAGAAACGAGCTTCCTATTACTATAACCTACGGGTTAAGGAGCGATACTTCCGGGAAGGAGATCTGGTACTTAGAAAAATTGAAGCTTCTGGAGTGGGTCCCAAAGGCAAGATGGCTCCAAATTGGGAAGGCCCATACCAGGTTAAAGCTGTCACAGGCCATGGCTCATACAAGCTCCAGACCCTGGAAGGAGTTGAAGTTCCTAGGAGTTGGCATGCAACCAACTTGAAGACATATTACACTTGATATTTATTCTACAATGACAGAAGTTAGTAGTTACCACAAGAATAAGGTCATGTTGACCACTGCCATGTAGTTGATTTCCGAAAGTAGTTTATCTCCTTTACTATGATATTAATAAAGTCCTGAGGATTATCTAACTTGTTTATTCAAGTTATTCTTACTTGTATTTCCACTTGTGTTTTCTTCAATAGAAGTCCACGAGTTTCAAGTTTGAACTTACACGCTTAAGGCTAGAAATCCTGAGTACGAACCGCTTTGGATAGAAAGCTCATAAAATAATATACTGACTCGTAAGGGTTAAACCCCGCGGGGTGATTACAAAAATCAGAAGATCATTCTTAGACTTGGTTTCCCAAGTTTAATTTTAATCCAAAGTTAAGGATATTTTATTGTTAGTTTTATCCTAAACTAGATGCACGATATGCAGAAAAGCAGATAAAAGCATAAAACGGAAGTTAATCTAAAATATTCTAAGTAAGGAATATGGAATGCGCGATATGAAGCAAAGTTAACTTGAATAAATAAGTTAAAACCCCGAAGGGTATAAATATCCGAACGATTAAATAATTACAGAAAACAAGCCTCGCAGGGCTGAAGGAAGGCCTAGTCTAGGGAAGCCCATCATCAAAAATATCTTCTTGGGCCTTCTCTTGCTCTTGGGCCTCCTTCTCCTGGAGCTCCTCGTCTTGGGCCTCGACCCCCTCCTCTAGATCCTCCTCGACCCGCTTGGGATCCTCGATCACAAGAGTCTCGGTGGGGATTCCCCCATCTTGGGAATCAATTGGGTGCGAATCGCCGAGATCCTCTACCGCCATCGGAGAAGGGGTTTCCTCTCCGGGAAGTGTAGGAACCGGGAACCGCTCCAACGTGACCCCCTCGACTTGGGCCCCCACCTCATCTATGATTCTCTCCCAGCAGGACTTGAAAGTCTCGTGGAAGGAAGCGTCGTACTCCGCCGCGAGGAGGTCGGCGAACTCCGGCGACGCCTTGTAGTCCGCGATCGCCTCCCGGCGCACCCTTTCCAACTCGGCCTCCAACGACCGCACCTTTTCCTGCTCGGCCACCAATTCGGCCTCCGTCTTCCTGAACTGCTCGAAATTGGCGGCTGAGGCTTCGAAGTAACGATCACGGTCACGTTCCGCGATCGCCTTCTCTGCCCTCACCGTTTTCAGGTTGTGGACGGCCGCCTGGAGATAAGTGTTCACCTGCCAGGGAGCAAACAAAAGATGTCTAAGTAAGACAAAACGAAGGAAAAATTCCTAAGTAAGAATAAAACATCGAAAGAGAAATGGGCCTTACCGTCGCCACGGCTTGGGCCCCCAACATCTCTATTTGAAGGTCCTCTGAGGACTCGACCACGTGGGCCCGGTCGCGAGGGGTCACCACGTTCTTGGACCACTCCGCAGCGGCCCGGGCGTCGCCCACAATGGTGTCCTTGTTTAAAAGGCCCCATTGGACCACGTAAGGACTCGGGTCCTCATCCACAGTCTTGGGCCTTGGAGCCAAAAAGGTAGGAACCCTCTCCACTACCTCTTGGGCCCCACTCTTCCTGGGCCTCTTGACCCGCTGGACCTCGGACGGTACAGCTTTCGCCGCGGCCTTCTCCCTTTTTGCAAAGATTGTGTTCAATCTTTCCTGGGCTGCGAACACAAAGACAAGAAATAATTAGAACACATGATAAATAGATACGGCCCAAAAAAGGAAGGGGTAAAAGTAAAATACCCTCTGGGCCCAAATCGCTAAGCCCGTGTTCCTGGAGCGAGGCCTCAGAAACAAGAACGGAGCAGTGGTGGAGGCAGTCCCCGGTCAAGATTTTTATTGCGGCCTCTTCCTCCACCCCCAACTTTAGGGACCTAACAGGCCCATCTTCGGCTCTGCTAAAGTCCGAATAAAAATAGTCGGCCCAATTCCCCTCGTTCAAATACAAATAAAACCACTGTTTTTTCCAGTGGGGAAGTGAGTCAGGGGCGGTGCCTGAAACAAAGATGCTACGGGCCAAGGTCCTATATTGGATCTTGACCCAACCCTCATCGTTGGGCGCATTAACGAATTTGAAGAGGTATCTAAACACCGAGACACTGGGCTCGATGCCGTGCTTTTTACACTGGACTAAAAAGCAATAAATAAATTTCCAGCCATTGGGCTGGAGTTGGGTCGGACAAACGCGGGCCTCGGCCAGTAGTCTAAAAACGAACTCTGGAGGAGGCAATCTGAAGCCCGCGTAAAAAGTTTCTTTGTAAATTCTAATGGCCCCAGGTTTGGGATAGCAGGCTCGATCATTTGGACCTGGGGCCACGGCACTATAAGGCCCATTGATGCCAAAAAGATAGGCTATGGCATCAACGTCCTTTTGATCATATTTGGAAGGAAATTTATATGCATCTAAATGGAGTAAATTTGGAAAAGCTTGGCCGAATTCAGAAAGCAAGTCACGAAGAGAAAAAACACTTGCATGAACAAAAGATTTTTTACCTCGGTTGACCTTGGCGGTGGCCACAGGAGGCTGGGATAGCTGAGATTGTTGAGATTGTTGAGAGGATGAAGAATCCGCCATTGATCTTCAAAGAAATGAAGAATGAAAGCCCAGAAATTGAGGAAGGAGGATGAAGATTGAACGGGATCTGGGGAAATCTTTGAAGATTGCCCAGAAACTGGAAAAAGCTTTGAAGATTGGCCGGAAACTGCAGAAGAACTTGAAGACAGCCGGAAATACGCCTCAGAATTCGCCGAAAAACTAGAGGGTTTGAGAGTGTTTGGGAGGATTTTTTAGCTCTTAAACTTGGAAACTTTGGGTGAAATGAGAAATGAACTCTCAAGTCACTCATTATATAGGCGATCAACAACCGGTTCATCTACCGGTAAACCCTAAAATGAACTGGCAACAGCCCGTAGATTGGGCTTTGGGCCGGTCACCAAGCCGTGTCACAGGCGGGAAGCCCATAAATTTGAAAAATTCGAACCTATTCTAGAAGGGTCTCGAGAATTCCTGAAGACACTCACAAAAATAAAATAAAAGAATAATTCGAAATATAGGCCTGACAAGTTTATAGACTAAGGCCCACAACATATAACACGACTATAGTCCTAAAAATGACTCCTACGCATGGTACGCACAATGTTTCCCTGGCGAGGCATGCGACGCCCAGGGCACATTCACTCGTTCAACAAAAGCGTCGATTATCTCATAACCACGTATCCTTCGCGTTGGTCAAAAACCATGTTCCCTAAGCGCGGCATGGCACGCCTAGAGAACAATAACTTCTTCAACTTGTGATGGGCATCACCAACCCACGCCCAGGAGACGTATCTCCTAGGCCTGTCAAACAACGTGCCTCCTTGGCGTGGTAAGGCACGCCAAGGAAGCATCATCTTAATTAGCCAGGACAGGCCTCACCTATACACGCCCAGGAAACATGTCTCCTAGGCGTACTAGTAAACATGCCTCCTTGGCGTGCCAAGGCACGCCAAGGAAGCATCAACCTGACGAGCTATGATAGGCCTTTCTTGCCAACGCCCAGGAGACATGTCTCCTAGGCGTGGTTAAGAACATGCCTCCTTGGCGTGCCAAAGCACGCCAAGGAAGCGTCAACTTGGCAATCCAAAGCGGACATCATCCATCCACGCCCAGGAGGCATGCCTCCTAGGCGTGGCACATAACATGTCTCCTTGGCGTGTCTAAGCACGCCAAGGAAGCATTATAAGAATCAGCCTTGGCCGGCTTAATGCAACCACGCCCAGGAGACATGTCTCCTAGGCGTGGTATTATACATGTCTCCTTGGCGTGGCAAAGCACGCCCAGGAGACACATTCCATTCAAGGTCGGATTGATCAAATTAAAGAATTATTTAATTCTTTAATTAAATTCTGAGAATTCCTAAAAAGTTGGAAAAATACAAGAAAAATCCCTGGAAATTCAGGAAAAATAGTGAAATTGGGACTTTAATTTCAAAAAATATTTTGAAAATTATTTAAAGGCTCGAAAAATTCTGGAAAATTGGAATTTAATCATAAAAATTCCAATTAATTTGAATTTAGCCCTGAAAAAACACGGAAATGCTCGAAAGCACCATTACAAGCATATATCTGAAAAGGATACTTGTTGTACAAATAAAAAGGACTCGTATCTTCTGATATTCCAACAAAATATGAAATGCAATCCCAAAGGATACGAAACAGAGCTATCTTTACTATACAGTCAATTCAAATTATCTTTCGAATTATCTCAAAGTAGTCAAGATCGGTGGGATCCTTGCGCTATTTATGGAACTTCAGACCTTGGGTGATAAGAATTGACAGAAGTTAGCTTTCTCGCGTAATGAATGAAGCTCGGAAAGCCGATAAGGTCTCAGCAACTTTTGAAAAGTTTCTACGAAACTTGTCGAAAGTTGGGGGGCAAATGATAGGGGTCGGAAATAATATTTGATTATTATTGGATATTAAAAGCCCATGAATACTAAAGCCCAGTTAAATAGGGCCTGAGATATTAATTTCGTAATTAATTAATAGAGGCTCGGTTAAAGGTCCAGTTACAAGTCTAAATTCTACAATACATCTGATTCTAGCGGATAAACATCCCGGAGTTCGAATAAATATCAACAACGGAAGGATAAGAGTTCTATCTTATCTCTTGCCTCGAGGCATACTTCGATAAGAAGTCTGATACACGGAAACATACTTCCATCCGACTTCTGACTCCGAAGCGCCTATATAAAGGGCTCTACCCCTCGTAACTAGAACTACGTTTTGGACTTGATTCTTCTCCACGCAGAAGATACGTAGGCATCTCGCACCGAGACCAGTCCAAAGCACGAATCGCTCACCCCCGTTTTTAGTTCTATAACAATCGGATTCCAATAACGCCTTCAAATCCTCGTTTGAATATGAAGAACACGAAGAACACCCGTTCGTCTTCTCTCGGTATTCGTGCAGAGAAACTGACGAAATGATTGTACGTGCGAAATAAACTGGTAAAGGATATTTATAGAAGAAGATAAGAGAATATTCCTTGAATATGCTTTGGAATATTCCTTGAATATGCTTCACGCATTACGAGACAACCAGATAATTATTAACTTTAAAAATATTAATAAAACCGTACCGGATCATTTACGGGGCAAACCGTACTCCGGATTGAAAAAGTTAAAACACGAATATTGCTGAGAATGTCCCACATAGCCTAATGGCGAAATTTTCCCGAACGCCCACGGGGTTTAAATGTTAAATAACTATTTTAATATCATTAATAATTAAACGAAATTAAATCCATAAATCGATTATAAAATCACATAGCAATCCACAAATCGATATAAACATATCTAAATAAACTATATTTTATCCTGATCATATCAAAATTGAAATATCTCAAATCCGAACACATATGAGCAGTCAATTTAATAAATCCGATAACACAAACCTCACAAATATTCATATAAAATATTAATAATATCTTGTTAGGATCGATGCTCAACCCTATTCATATCTAAACTAAATATTATTAATATGTCTTATAAATAAAAAAACACTAAGAGTTATATTATTTATAATAATCTAAAATATTAATAATATCTTGTTTTTAAAATATAGCCAATCAATATAATTTATTACTATTAAAGTGAATATAGAACAAAACGACGCCGCTAGAACCACGGCCACAAGGTTCAAGTGAGATAGACGGGCTGATTAAATTTTCAAGAAGTAAATTTCATGACAAGCGGGATGTGGTACTGTTAGGTCCGATACAAAGGTTAATTAAGTTAGAAGGGGGGTTGAATAACTTAATCACCAATTAAAAATTTATATCCCAATTTAAAAAGTTTATCTCCTTTTTAAATATGTGTATCGAAAGTGTAAGCTGAAAGGCATATGTTAAGCCTATTTTTGTATTTAAGAGGAATCAACTCAACTCTGATAAGAAAGCAAGTAAATAGCAAGTACTGTTATCCGGAATCCGTACGAAGAACGTCAAATGATTTATTGAAGATTTTATGTCAGAAGAATTTCAGGATGCTGCTGCAAACCACTGAAAGAAGTTCATTAATATGATCAAGCCTCAGTGCACAAATAATCTTTTGTGACACGTCCAGAAGATCAGAAGGTATAAAGTTTCAATACTTTATTTATTCAGAAGATTCCATTATTGTGTCTACAAATGAAGAAGAACTAAGAAGACGAAGAATCGACGAACAAGTCACAGCTTAAATGTTTAAATGACAAGGAATATTTAATTGAGCTAGTTACAGATGAACCAGACAGTACATTTGTGTATCAGCTCATCTGATTAAATATTCTACGTCAAAAGAAAGTGGCCATTCGTTCAAGTCGAAGATCTTAATTGTTTACAGAAGACTGAAGACTCTGAAGAAGAAGAAAAGGGATAATTGATTATCTAATTATTTAATCCACTTCTCAAAATAATTATATATGATGTGTAATTTATTTATTAAATTAATTCTATCTCGAATTAATTTAATTTATGAATTTATGCATTTAATATAATTAAGTGGATGTTAATTGGTTAATTAATTAAAGAGAAATAAGCATTTGTCTTGTTGGAATCAAAAGGAAAGACAATTTCCTTGATTGTCTTGAGAAATAACAAGGTAAGACAATCAAACAGATTGTCTTACCGTGCCATTTCCCTCCTCCAACACACGGTAAGACAATCCCTCAGATTGTCTTACCGTGCCCTGCTATTGTCTTACCGCATGGTTGGCAAGACAATCATTCTGATTGTCTTACCGTGTGGCTCCAAAGACAATCAGGATGATTGTCTTACCGTTTGGAGTGTCAGACAATGTCCCAGATTGTCTTACCGCTTCCCAAAGATTGTCTTACCACTTCTGATTGTCTTACTAAGCTATAGACAATGCTTATGATTGTCTTACCTTATGTTTTTCAGCAAGACAAAGTGCCAAATTGTCATAGCAACCACTAGATTGTCTTTGCACCTTTGTCTTGCCTAGTTCTTGAGATTTGCCTATAAATATGGCTCATTCTCCTTCATTTCTAAGTGTTCAAAGTGCTTGTAAGCTTTCAAGTTGTGCTAAACTTGCTATTCGTTAAAACCACAGTTTACTGTGCTTTGATCATTCGGTTGTTTTGTTCCACCGAGTTAGAATACTTTCTGTCAAATTTATTCTACGAACTAGTGGACATTAAAACGAACCATATTAATTATATAACGACTTAAAACATTGTTATATTAATTAATCTTAATCTGATTAACAAGTTACATTCCAATCAGATTTATTCCGCCGCGATTATTTTGTGACGATTGTATTCAACCCCCCCTTCTACAATCGTATCTGGACCTAACAATTGGCATCAGAGCGGTTGATACCATTTTACCATATCAGATCCTATACAAACTCTGTAACGTCCAAATATTTTTTATTCGAATTAATTTTATTCCAAAAATTAATTTTGATTTAAAATATTTTTCTTTCAAAAATCCATTTCTCATCCAAACACTATTCACTTTAAATCCTTAAAAATGAGTACCCAAAAGATCAGTAGCATTAAAATCCCACCGTTCAGCCAAGAACACTTTGGCCTATGGAAAAGGCACATGTTCCTATTCCTCCGAACAACGAACAGAAAATACATCGGGATTTTGGACAAAGGTGTTACTACTCCGATGAATGTCATATTAGCACACGAAGAGGATGGTGTGTTAATACCTCATCAGGTCATTCCGAAAGAACTTTCTGAGTACACAGATGAAGAGAGTGAACAGATGAACTTAGATGACGCTCTTCAACTAATTTTGGTTGAATCTCTAAATCCAGTGATGTACAATGCTGTTGTAAATTGTACGAACGCCAAGCAAATCTGGGATACGTTAGAGATTATCAATGAAGGCTCAGAGGAAGTTAGGGAAAACAAGAAAGAGATACTGATGGCTCAGTATGAACAGTTTGGTTCCCATCCCGGTGAAGGGATTTCTGAAGTATTTATCAGACTTAATAATTTGATAAATAATTTAAATCTGAATGGGAAATTCTACGACAAGAAAGAGGTCAACATGAAGTTTCTCTTAACCCTTCCCGAACATCTGGAACACAGAATCACTGCCATCAGGGAAAGCAGAGATCTGAATGAGATTTCTCTGGAAAGACTCTACGGAGTTTTGAAAACTTATGAACTTGAGCAAGTTCAGAGTAAACAGAGATATGGCTGGGGTAAAACACAGAACCATTCGAGAGCTCTAGTTGTTGAGTCACCTGCACCGGAAGAAAAGAAGGATGTTGTTGTTCCTTCTAAAACCACTCAGGAATTTGTTGTACCTGAGATGGGTCAGACTGCTTCTTCCAGTAGTGACGAAGAGTTCTATACAATGGAAGAGCTAGAACAGTTAGAAGATCAATCTCTATCACTGTTTGCCAAGAAATTTGGAAACATGAGATTCAGGAAGAATTCCTCCTACAAGTACAAACCTACTGCCAACAGGTTTCAAAAAGGAGGTTATTCATCTTCTACGAGCAAAGGAGGATACAAGACTGGGATGGTGGATCGAATCAAATTTAAATGTTTCAATTGTGGTGAACCGGGACACTTTGCAACTGAATGCAAACAGCCCAAGGTTCAAGGAAAGAGAAAGGATTCGTACGACGAGCTGAAGCAGAAGTATGATGCACTAGTGAGAAAGCATCAGGGTACTTCTGGAAGTCAAAGTTTCAAAAGCAAGTCTTATCTGGCAGAAGGGAAAAGCTGGGATGATACAGACAGTGATGAAGAAGAGCAGATAGGGAATGTTGCTCTCATGGCTAATGCTGGATCATCTTCACCTCCTCCTGCTGGAAGCTTTCAGGTAGATCCTACATGCCCTAAACTTTTTATGCAATTAGGACTTGAAAGAGATGATGCTATTAAAAAGATGAAAACTGCCAATCTTAAAATTAATACTTTAGTCTTAGAAATTCATGCTTATAAGATGAATGAGATGAAAGTATTAAAACCTAAAATAGAACAACTGACTATGGATTTAGGATTACAATGTGCTAAAGTCAGAGTTCTAGAGAAAGGTGAGATTGCTTTAAGACTTCAGCTAGACGAAGAGAAAGTGAAATGTAAAGCCTTTAAGGATGCCTCCACTATAGTCAAAGAGCTTAATGATAAACAAGAGATCAAGAGAACTGTTGGAATAGGTTTTGACTATAACAAATCTGTAGGTAAGGCTAGTAACATTACTCCTTTTAAGAAGAGTGCTGAGGAGAGAGGGATTCCTTTTGTTTTGAAAGATTCCCCTAAACCTTTGTTTAAAACCTCAGAAGCTGAACCTCTTTTAGAGACTCCTGTTGTCATTAGATATGAACTCAAACAGGAAGACCTTAAATTGAAAGAGAGTAATGAGAAGAGAGATGAGATCTTGACATCACTGAAACCAATCAAAGTGAAAGGCAATGTTAGGTTGCCTAAAGCTGGTTTAGGTGTCAACTCTGAGAGAACTAAATTCAACAAGCCTAATAACTTTGTGAATAGTAAGAACAGAGACAATAGATGTCATTCTACTGAGAACTTTAAATCTGTTAACAAGGTTAGAGTAGAATCTATTGATGTTCCTGCTACTATGACTGATATGCCTGTTGCTCCTGTTTTTGATGCATGTCATAAATGTTGTGGTGTTGATAACTGTATGCTTTGTGCTTTCAATACTATGTCTGCTTATTTTAGAAATTTGCATGCTAAAAATGAAAACACATCACCTAGACAACACACAAACAATAAGCATGCTAGATCAAAGACTGCTAGTCCTTCTCATGTGAGAAAGGAGACTTATGTTCCAAAGCCTAAAACCAAGGTTTACAAGGCTGTTGTTAAGGAAGTAAGTTCAGTCAAGAGTGAGCCAAATATCAGTCCAAGAGGCTCTGTTGTATTACCTAATAGAAATCAATTCTTCAAGTCTGCTGGACCCAATCAAGTGTGGGTCCCAAAGAATGTCTAATCAAGTTGTCTTGTGCAGGGTGCCAGTGGAATTGTTCGTGTTACCTGGGTGCTTGACAGTGGAGCGTCAATGCACATGACTGGCAATAGATCCCTGCTAGAAGACATAAGAGAAGGAGCTGGCCCTACAGTCAGTTTTGCTGATAATAGCAAAGGTCGTACTGTGGGATATGGCAAGTACAAAATTGGAAAAATCATCATAGAGGATGTTGCTTTAGTTGAAGGACTTCAACATAATCTCCTGAGTGTCAGTCAATTCTGTGACAAGGGATATTATGTTCACTTTGAAAAGGAGATATGTATCATCAAACATATCAAGGATAAGCGTTCTTCACTATGTGGCGTAAGGAAAGGCAACATATACGTAGCTGATTTATCTTCAGGACCAGGAAACGAAGTTCACTGTTTCTACGCTAAAGCGTCTGCTGAAGATAGTTGGTTATGGCATAAGAAACTCTCACACCTCAACTTCAAAACCATGAACTCTCTAGTCAAGAGAGATCTAGTGAGAGGTTTGCCTTCCCTGGAATTCTCATCTGATGATCTGTGTGAAGCTTGTTAGAAAGGAAAAGCGAAGAGAGCATCTCACAAAGGCAAGACCATCAATACCATTACAGATCCACTTCATTTACTGCATATGGATTTGTTTGGCCCCGTAAATGTTGCATCAATTGATGGAGGAAGATATGCCTTGGTTATTGTGGATGACTTCTCGAAATTTACTTGGGTTTACTTCCTTACTTCTAAGGATGAAACTCCGTTGACAGTGATTGATCATATAAAGTTAGTTGAATTGGATAAAGGTGTGCCAGTCAAAGCTGTAAGGTCAGACAATGGCACAGAATTCAAGAATCAAACTCTAATCAACTTTTACTCTGAAAAGGGAATTAGAAGGCAGTATTCAGCACCAAGGACTCCTCAGCAGAATGGAGTCGTCGAAAGAAAGAATCGTACATTGATTGAAGCTGCAAGGACTATGATTGCTGAAGCAAAGCTTCCTCTGTACTTTTGGGCTGAAGCTGTGTCTACTGCCTGCTATACCCAGAATAGAACTTTGATCAATAAGGATCATATGAAATCTCCATTTCAGCTGTATAACAACAAGAAACCATATGTCAAACATCTTCATGTCTTTGGAGCCAAGTGTTATGTTCTCAAAGATGGAGAAGAGAACTTGAACAAGTTTGAACCAAAGGCATCTGAAGCAATTTTTGTTGGTTATACTAATAATGCTTATAGAGTTTTTGTAATTGATACTCTGTCAGTGAAAGTTAGTGTCAATGTTACATTTGATGACACTAAACTTCCAAGTATACAATCTGCTGATCCATCTGAATCTCTGAAGTTTGACAACTATCCCGATTCTGATTCAGATGATGATGTGCCACCTGAGGTTGCAACAGGTGATGTCAACAATGATGATAATGATCCAGGCAATGGTGGAGGAAATGGCAATAATGCTGGAGATTCCACTGATGCTAGTGGTGGATCATCAAGTCAACCTGGCAACAACTCAGGGGGAGCTGGTGGATCAACTAGTCATACACATCAGCTTACTGACAATACAGCTGAATCATCTAGGACACAACTTCCAAGGGAAAGGATTTGGAGCAGAGATCATCCCTTTGATCTTATAATTGGTGATCCTGATGTTGGTGTAAGGACTAGAAGTGCTACGACAAATGAATGTCTATTCTCTGGTTTTCTATCACAATTAGAACCAAAGAAAATAGATGAAGCACTTGCTGATCCTGATTGGGTTCTTGCCATGCAAGAAGAACTCAATCAATTTGAGAGACAAGAAGTCTGGGCCCTAGTTCCAAGGCCAAAAGGAAAGTCTACAATTGGAGCTAGATGGGTCTTCCGTAACAAGTTAGATGGTGATGGCATTGTTGTAAGAAACAAAGCCAGACTGGTCGCAAAGGGTTATTCTCAAGAAGAAGGAATTGACTACGATGAAACCTATGCTCCAGTTGCTCGTCTTGAAGCCATCAGAATTTTCCTTGCATTTGCTGCACACTCCAACTTCAAAGTTTATCAGATGGATGTGAAGAGTGCATTTCTGAATGGAAAGCTAGAAGAAGAAGTATATCTGGAACAGCCCCCTGGCTTTGAAAATCCAGAATTTGCTGATTTTGTTTACTTCTTATTCAAAGCTGTCTATGGGCTCAAGCAGTCACCAAGGACATGGTATGACACTCTCTCTGAATTTTTAATTGAAAACAATTTCACTAGAGGTGTCATAGACAAAACTCTCTTTTACAAATTGCATGATAATAATATGATATTTGTTCAAATATATGTTGATGATATTATATTTGGTTCTACTAACGATAACTTGTGCAAGAGATTTGCTAAGTTAATGCAGAGCAATTATGAAATGAGTATGATGGGTGAGCTATCCTACTTTCTTGGTCTTCAAGTAAGCCAAAAGGAAGATGGCATCTTCATTTGCCAGTCAAAGTATGTCAGAGATCTTCTGCGAAAGTACAATCTAGAAGACTCTTCTCCGGCAAAGACACCCATGGCCACTGCCACAAAGCTTGACCAGGATAAATCTGGTAAGAAAGTTGATATCTCAAGCTATCGAGGTATGATTGGCTCTTTACTCTATCTCACTGCTAGTAGACCAGATATTATGTTTGCAACATGTTTGTGTGCTAGGTTCCAAGCTGATCCTAAAGAATCACATCTTATAGCCGTCAAAAGAATCTTTAGATATCTTAAGGGTACACCTGGTTTAGGTATTTGGTACCCTAAGAATACTGGTTTTGACTTAACCGGCTATACAGATTCTGATTATGCAGGATGCAGGATTGATAGGAAAAGTACGACTGGAAGCTGTCAATTTCTAGGACGTCGGTTGGTTTCCTGGTACAGCAAGAAGCAGCATTCAGTGTCTACTTCTACTGCTGAAGCTGAGTATATAGCTGCTGGAAGCTGCTGTGCTCAGATATTGTGGATCAGAAACCAACTAAATGATTATGGTATTTCTGTCGACAAAATTCCAATATTTTGTGACAACACAAGTGCCATAGCCATTTCCAACAATCCGGTTCAACATTCCAGAACCAAGCACATAGATATCAGGTATCATTTTATTCGGGAACATGTCATGAATGGTACAGTGGTGTTACATTTTGTACCCACGGCTGATCAAATTGCTGACATCTTCACTAAACCACTTGATGAATCCACTTTCTCTAAGTTGGTTTGTGAGCTAGGGATGTTAAATATGACATGATTCTCATTGTATATATTTTAATATACTTTATATGTTTTTATATAATTTTGTGAATTTTCTGTGTATTTATAGGTATTTTATTAGATTTTATATGATTGTCTGTATATTATTTGATAATTATCTGTGTAATTATGCATGTCTATATATTTATCTGTAATTTTCTAAATGCCTGCTTACTCCCCTGTATTATTTTCTAAGCATTTAGATAATTATTTGTATTTATTTTGTATTTTTCAAAATTAATTAAGCATAAATATTTGAATTTAAGTTAATTCATTTTCATGGATTAAAGTTAAGTTCATAAGTATTTATATTTAATTAAAGTTGAATTTTACAAAATATTTGTGTATTATATAATATTGTTCTTATATTAGATTTTTGATTTAATGTGTAAAACATTTTATCTTTTAAAATAAATCAAAAATCATAATTTTATACTATTTTATGTGTTTTTCTGTTGAAAAACTCGGCAAGACAATCTGATTAATTGTCTTACCGAGCTCTTTTCCAGATTTTTCCTTTATTTTCTTTATTTTCCATGCGGCAAGACAATTTCTATCATTGTCTTACCGCTTTTTCTTATTTTCTGTATGTATACACGGCAAGACAATTTCGAAAATTGTCTTACCGTGTTAGCTTCTCTTGTACGCCTCTTTCTACACGGCAAGACAATCCGCTCGATTGTCTTACCGTGTCCTTCAGCCACTGTTTAAACTTCTCGGCAAGACAATCACTTAGATTGTCTTACCGAGATTTAAAACCCTATAAGACAATCCCTTCTATTGTCTTATCTCTTTTTCACTTCATCTTCTACATTCAAACACACTGCCATTGACAAACTCGCACACACACCTCGATTTTTCAAGTTTTTTCGCTTAAAACTTGCTGATTCTTGCTTGGTTTTTCAAGTTTTATGCTTAATAAACTTGCTGGTTTGGTTTTTAGTCCTAATACAAACGAAACTCTGCCGGATTTTTGACTCAAACTCGCGATTTTCGTTCCTGGTTGCTGCGATTTAGGGCTTAAAATTAACTGATTAAGGAGTATTTGGGTGTGTTCGAACTGATTTGAAGCAATATCTGCCAGTTTAATCACGTTTTTGAAGGTGGATTTCGAAACCCTCTTTCGGTGTTCTTGATATTTTAGGGGTTTTCGAGTTATTTGGTGGTTATCTCGAATCATTGGAGATATTTGGAGACTATTGGACTGATTTAATCCCTTGCATTACATTTTGGATTGAATTTTACAACCGTTATAAATTAATTAAATTTTAATTCGGAATTATTTAACATTTCGAATTAATAATTAATTAATTAATCATTAAATTAATTATTACGTGAAATTTGCGAGATATTTGAGAATTATCATTTTATTTGAAAAACTTCTCGCTTAATTCACCTTTTAATTAACAAAATGGTTGGAAAATTCAAAATTATGGAGACGAACTACAACGGATTTCAAGACCCTGAAGCAGTTGCTGCCCGGTTCAGACCCTGGGTCAAATTTCTGAACGAGCAATGCCTTGCGAGTACTGCAATCACTGCATCAGCTGAATTACAGATTCAACCTTTGTATGACTTCTACTCCACGGCTCTAAATACTACCCTTCTGGACAATCACAGGGTTACAGGAGATATAAGGGTAGGTGACGTGAATGGAAGAAGGACGATCACAATCTCTGCTGATGATGTGAATCGTGTGTTGGGTTTCCCCCGTGCTAACTTTGTTAATGCTCCTGAAGAACCTGAGTTGATGCAGTTCTTTGAGACTATCCAATATCAAGGGGAAATTCACTTGTCAAAGATGACGAAGGGAAAACTGAAGCCAGAATGGGAGATCTTCTTCGACACGCTTGCTAAGGTGTTCTCTCCCACTGACAGGAGAAATTTTCACAACATATCCAACATACTGCAGGTATTTGGAGTATGTATTGCTTTTAATCGTCAGATTGATTTTGGTACAATTATTCTGAAGGAGATTTTGAGGAAGATGGGACCACTTGGATGTCGAAACGTGGAATCTAATGATAAAGTTGAATGCTTTTATCCACGATTTCTGATGTTGCTGTTAAATGATAAGATGACTGAAGCCGACAAGAACTTCTACTTCAATGCTGAGAGACTCAATGTCAAACAAACCAGTCTCAAATTAATCAACAAGCTGGCTAAAGGAAGTAAGTACAACGCAGTACCACTTATTGTTACTCCATTTATGTTGGAAAGGTTCAATGCTCAAGTTGTTCCTTATCAAGTTCAAGTGGCTCAACAACAACAACATCAACAACACCAGCAACAAGATCAACAACCACCTCAACCTCAAGATCCACAACAACAACAACAATCACCAGATCAATCCCCTGACCAATCACCAGTTCAATCACCAATCCCCCAACGACAGTTTCCATCATTTGAAGATGAGCCTCTACCTTTTGACTTCTTCGAAGCTCAACCATCTTCATCTGCACCCACACAACCTACTGCTCAACCACAATACTCTCCACAAACACAATCAACCTCACAACCTCTGCCATCAGATTCAGATATCAATCCTGATCTTCAGGAATTCAGAGATAACTTACAGGTAGCTCAGGTACTTACTGACTTCTCATCTAACTTTAATATTGATATATCTGATTATGGTTGTAACTTTGACTTGTTTTGTCAGCCTGCCAGCAATGAACCTGACAACACACAGGTTCATAACCCTGCTGATGATTCATTTCCACAAACTGTCTCTTCTCCAAACACTTCAACCAACACTACTTCAAAACCTGTTAAGAAGGTTGCCAGAAAGAGGAGTTTGAGTAGTTTAATGGATCAACCCGCAGCTCTGTCTTCTCAAAAGAAACAAAGAGTCGAAGCCTCGGAGACAACTGCAGCCACTTCCTCGCCTTCCCAAAAGGGCTTGGACACTGAAATGGCAATACAGTCTCTGGATTCATTCTCTCAACAGAATGAAGCCATTGAAGTTGACCGTCCAGCCACGGTATCCTGTACAGAGTCTAGCACTGCTCTAGCACTCACGCTAGTGCAAAATCAAGCCAATACACAGGTTACTACACTTTCTGAGAGCACAGTTTTTCAAAATCAAATTACTATGCATGAAAACTTTGCTGATCACCCTTTCTTTCATGATCAGGAACTGCTTGGCAATGTGCGAGTAGATTTGCCGTCACTGGCTTCCGGAGGACAATTTGTTCCTCCACTACCTTTGAACCCATTTCAGGGAACATTGGTAGTATATACAGGTACATCTGGAGCTATGAGTGAATCGAGTGATGAAAGGCAAACACTGAGCGATACACATGCACGTGAGGCTAGTGAAACAGCTTTGAGTGTACGTGAGGTGAGTGCACACACTAACCCAGCTCTGTTCGAGGAACAAATTGCTAAGTTACAAGCTGAACTTGCCCGGATGATTGCGGAGAATGAGAAATTGAAAGGTGCACAACTGGTCACCTTAGAAAAGAAAGTAGAGGAGGAGCCATCCAGTACTTACAGGGATGAGCTTAGAGCTGATATCCAGGGTTTAGCTGTCGAGATGAGATCCAACCATGAGCTCTATATGTCTAAATTTGATGAAATCGACAGCAAACTGGATCAACTTCTCAGTAACTCCAAGTCTGATGATCCAACCTCCAGAGAGGATCCCTCAACTAAGGGGGAGAATAGAGACAAGGGAGGAGAAGACAAAGGAAACAGCTCCAATCAAAGCAATAAAGGGAACACTAACACCAATACTTCTGATTCTGCACCTGGCAGAGAAACTGAAAAGTCTAAAGGCAAGCAACCCATGCATCAACAGGAAGACAATTATGATGCCTTTCCTAAGGAAATGGATGATGATGATGTGTTTGATGCCACTTACTGCCAGAATCAAGAAGATGGTGTATTTGATGAAGCTTATCTGTTCCAGACAGAAGAGGAAGCTGTAGATCTTGAACATGAAGAGTTGGTGAAAAAGTTCAAGATGGAAAATGAAGCTAGGAAGCGAAAGCTCAGGGACTTTCAGAAGCTCCTAGAAGACAAGCTGATTACTGAAGAAGAAATCAAGAAGGAAAAACAGAAAATCTATGATGCTGCCTGTGTGCAGAAGAATCTTGATATTAAGCACAAAGTTGGTAAGAGTTGGGACATTGCACGGAGAATCATCAATGGACCTCAAAGGGAACCCTTCGACGACAAGAAGTTCATGTCTTTGATCTATGATCTAAGGGAGGTAAACCCTGATGAGGATTTATTTATGCATGCCCTATCTCTTGAGTTATGGTACATTACTGTTGCAGTCAGGAATCTGCTAGATCAATGGGAACTCATCATATACACAAGGAGAAACGGGACATTCAGACTCTCAGTTGAATTCTTAAAGTCATTTACAGTAACTGAGCTCTGGGTGCTTCGTAACAAAGTCAAGCGAAGCTCTAATTTGAATGAACTCCTTCGAGACAAGCTGATGGAACATGCTGATTTCAATAGCCCTCAGATTGTCAAGAATCCTTATTGTCTGAAGTTCATCAATGACGACGTCATTAATACCTTGTATCTGAATGATGAGTCCTTTCCCAAGTACCCTGTGAACCAACTGATCCTTGCATCTACTCTCCTGAGAACCAAGGGATTCGCTTCGAAAGAAAAGGCTGATGCTGATAAAGTTATAGCTGACTACTGTCTTCGGAATGGTATTTCCAAATATACAAGGAAGATGAAGCAAGTCGCAAAGACTCAGCCTGCTGACTTTCAGGAGGACCCTGTGGATTTGGAAGTTATGCACCAACTGGCTCTGGCTAATGAAAGGAAGAAACGTGGTGAAGCCACTACTGCTGCTCAGCCATCCAGGGAAGAACCTTCAACTCCTATTCTTCACAGTTCTGACACTGAAGAAGGAGAAGTTGATACTTAGATTATATAGGGTATTGTAATATATGTTCTAAATGAACACCCCTTTTGTAATCTACTTATTATGTTTGAATCTGGTAAATGTTTAATGAATACCAGAAACTTTTGCTATTTATCTTTCAATGTTTAATCCTTTGTCTTATCAGTTAGTTGAGTTATCCTCTCGATAATTTGCATGTTATGTTAACAAACAAATAGGGGGAGATTGAAAGGCATATGTTAAGCCTATTTGTATTTAAGAGGAATCAACTCAACTCTGATAAGAAAGCAAGTAAATAGCAAGTACTGTTATCCGGAATCCGTACGAAGAACGTCAAATGATTTATTGAAGATTTTATGTCAGAAGAATTTCAGGATGCTGCTGCAAACCACTGAAAGAAGTTCATTAATATGATCAAGCCTCAGTGCACAAATAATCTTTTGTGGCACGTCCAGAAGATCAGAAGGTATAAAGTTTCAATACTTTATTTATTCAGAAGATTCCATTATTGTGTCTACAAATGAAGAAGAACTAAGAAGACGAAGAATCGACGAACAAGTCACAGCTTAAATGTTTAAATGACAAGGAATATTTAATTGAGCTAGTTACAGATGAACCAGACAGTACATTTGTGTATCAGCTCATCTGATTAAATATTCTACGTCAAAAGAAAGTGGCCATTCGTTCAAGTCGAAGATCTTAATTGTTTACAGAAGACTGAAGACTCTGAAGAAGAAGAAAAGGGATAATTGATTATCTAATTATTTAATCCACTTCTCAAAATAATTATATATGATGTGTAATTTATTTATTAAATTAATTCTATCTCGAATTAATTTAATTTATGAATTTATGCATTTAATATAATTAAGTGGATGTTAATTGGTTAATTAATTAAAGAGAAATAAGCATTTGTCTTGTTGGAATCAAAAGGAAAGACAATTTCCTTGATTGTCTTGAGAAATAACAAGGTAAGACAATCAAACAGATTGTCTTACCGTGCCATTTCCCTCCTCCAACACACGGTAAGACAATCCCTCAGATTGTCTTACCGTGCCCTGCTATTGTCTTACCGCATGGTTGGCAAGACAATCATTCTGATTGTCTTACCGTGTGGCTCCAAAGACAATCAGGATGATTGTCTTACCGTTTGGAGTGTCAGACAATGTCCCAGATTGTCTTACCGCTTCCCAAAGATTGTCTTACCACTTCTGATTGTCTTACTAAGCTATAGACAATGCTTATGATTGTCTTACCTTATGTTTTTCAGCAAGACAAAGTGCCAAATTGTCATAGCAACCACTAGATTGTCTTTGCACCTTTGTCTTGCCTAGTTCTTGAGATTTGCCTATAAATATGGCTCATTCTCCTTCATTTCTAAGTGTTCAAAGTGCTTGTAAGCTTTCAAGTTGTGCTAAACTTGCTATTCGTTAAAACCACAGTTTACTGTGCTTTGATCATTCGGTTGTTTTGTTCCACCGAGTTAGAATACTTTCTGTCAAATTTATTCTACGAACTAGTGGACATTAAAACGAACCATATTAATTATATAACGACTTAAAACATTGTTATATTAATTAATCTTAATCTGATTAACAAGTTACATTCCAATCAGATTTATTCCGCCGCGATTATTTTGTGACGATTGTATTCAACCCCCCCTTCTACAATCGTATCTGGACCTAACATAAGCAGTTATAATATTCGGAAGTATGCGAAAAGAAAAGGAAATACCACACGAGAGATTTTATCCTAGTTCGCGGTGGCTAACTCAAACCTTGGAGTCCACTCACCCCTAGTCCAGTCCTCGAGCTCCTCCACGGACTCGAGATTTTCTCTACTATAAAGAAACTCCTTTAAATTAGGCGGAGAAGCCTTTACAAATATATATCTTGGAGCGTAACTACCCGTTACCTCCTCACTATAAATGTAAACTTACAAGACTCTACTTAGAGCGTAACTCCCCGTTACCTCCTCAAAGTCGTTGTACTCCAAGTGTAGTCTTTGAACTTCTCAGCTTTTGCCGGTCTTGGATCTTAGGTCTTAGGTCTTGGGTCTTTTCTCTTCCTCACGGTGCGAAGACGACTAACTCCCCGCTAGCACGTCTAGGACTTGGGTCTTAGAACGAAGATCACCTCACTTCACTTTCACCCCACTGCAAATCTCAGAAAACAATATCTACGGAATATCCTTGTTTTATAAAAAGAGTTTTAGCTAGATTAACTAAGCCGAGTTTAACAATAATATTCTTGGTTGAAGAATATTAAAGATCAAGAGTTCTTTAAGCTTTCCGAAAGCTTAAGATCTCAAAAGTATTCTTTCTCGATAGATTAGTCTTTAAAATCGATGAATACGTTTATCGTACAAAATCCTTCGAATAAATAATATTCACGTGTCTTGGAATTTGTAGATAAAACTAAAGTCCTTTTAAGCTCTTTTAGCTATATGGACGAATATACTTGTCTTAGGACGAAGTATAAAAAGATACGAAGTGTTTTAGTATACAACTTCATTACAAGATAACTCCTCGTTTAATGTAGTCTTTGCGAGACTAATAAGTAATGTTTAGATTGAGAGAGAGTTCTTGAGAGTCTTTAATAATAGCACAAGTTCAACAATATTAGGCCAAAGTATCCGCGTTAGTACGACACGCAATATAGCAAATAATATCGTGCGGAAAGTAAATCACACCCCAACACACACGTTCGGTAAATAAACACGTAAACCACGTGGGTATTTAACCAACACAAGAAGGGTATGGGAGTGACGGGAAAGGGAGCACAAATATTTGTTAGAGAGCAAATAAGGTTGGTGTGACAGCCCGAGAATCCGGGGGTCTGGATTCTGACGTCACCACACAAAATCATTCTAAAACACTTTTGAAAACCTGTATTTTTGAAAAAGGTAATAAAATCAAAGGATTTAAAACCTGAAAACTTTAGTAAAAGATTTAAAAGAAAACACTTTAACCCCCTAAAAACAGGATCGCATCCAGGTTACAGTATTGAAATTAGAATCAACCACTATTAATAAACATTATCTTACAAACTCAAATCATCTTCGATAAGAAGAATCACTACCAGTCTACCTCAATTATGACTTACAACTGAATCTCATCAATACAATTCTATCTAGAACCAACCTTGACAATCTCCATGGACATTCCACTTGTCCTCTGGATATTCTATAACTCTGACTCCTCGCTTAGCCTTAGCCATACTCGCAACCTCAATCAAGCAATTCATCTCTAAGCTCTTCTGAAATGGTTAAAAAGGAATAGCAAGGGTGAGCAACAATGCTCAGCAAGTGTACATAAGCAACAATAGTCCTGAAATATCTTATCAGGGTTCACAAGTTCAGGATATGTAATTGAAAACTTCACAATTCTTATCAGCAATTGAAATCAGAATTCAAACTTACAGAAGAATTGTCGAATTGGATTCATCACATTTTTACTTAAAAACCAAAGGTTAGGCTGCTGATCAGTCACGCACTAACCCCGAACATGGCACACAGCCCTGTTCTCTATACTGGATCCAAGGCACACATTGGCCTATAATTGACCACGAATCTGGTCTGACCACGAATCTGGTCCACATATTTTATAAAAACTAATCCAATTCTAACAATTTAAAGCAATAGACAATTCAATCAACAAAACAGAATTATAATCATTATCAACAACAGAAATATTCCAAATCAACTTTTGAGGATCAACATTTCATAAACCACAGTCTGTTTTTGATAAATCATAGTTCAGGAAATTCCTAACTATTCAGTATCCTCCATTATCGGCTAAGCAACTGAATTTAGCCTGCTAAACCAGCATGACAATGGCGGGTTGAATAATTAAGAAGATCCCAACTCATTCTAGGTTCTAACTATCACTGAGCAACCCATGCTTCAATGACGGTCTGAACTTCGAATTAATTTGTAAAGCTGGTATTTTAAAATCTTGAGGTTTGGAAAGGATGGATCAGAATACTTGTAGTAGAAATTGAGAGTAATTAGGTGTTTGGCTTTTCAAAACTTGGAAGAAGAAAACAATCATGGGTTTCATTCCCAGAAGTAAGAGTTTATTTGAGAAGGGTTTCAGTATAAACCATATCATAATCTTAACAGAGTAATCAGAACATGCAATATAGATGAGGAAGGATTTAGGAAAACTTGCCTTAAATCCGATTCCAGTCTCATATCTCAATCTCATCTTTCCACTTTCACACTCTATGCATATCATAGTCTCTAAACCATCTTTGGTTATACTCTATTCGCCACACTGCTTCGTTTACTCGATTCGTTCCTTATTCGCTTTGTAACATCGTTTGACCTTCTGAACGTCTTCGATCGTATCCGTCTCGTCCAAACCCTTTACGAGAATAAGATACTACCATTATCACTAAATAATCTATTGATTCTTATCTCTACTTATCAACTCGGTAGCATAACCTATCGCATACACATATCACGTATATCGATACCCACTTATATAACTCTTTAAACTCATCAAATATCACTTAACACATAATCATGCTTTGACTCTACCATATAGTCTAATAATATTTCACATAACATATTATCAATTAAATATCATATAAATCTTATCGAAAATCCGACATCGTCTCGTCTATTTATTAGACTATCCACCTGTTATCCTATCTCAATCAACAATCAACCAACCAAATCCAATCACTATAATCCATATGCTTTTATCCGACATCTATCAAGACACGACACTATGTCATTTAATCATTTATCACATGTATGTAATACTAGAACAACCAGATAGTCCATGCAATCATCAATTAATAGCAATTAGATCACATATCATCATATTCTATACATTTAACAACAATTATTCACATTCTATATTCCACCATATTATTATGTCACATTAAAATAGACTTTATAAGCTTTAATCTCTTTTTCGTTTCACTCCATTCTGAATTACGAGTCAAAAGTTATGAACAAAACTGTTTTCTTACTCTTTATCAGCACATAACACATCAAACAGATAGCAGACAACATATTTCATATAAGGTCTCCCATCCCGATTGATGTCAAATCAAGTCTTGGGTTAAAAATGATTTTTCGGGAATTTTCTGGAATTTCTAGACATTTTTCGGAATTAAAACGGGTAAAAGAATCCATTTTTGAATAAATAATCAATTCCGATTGCTCAAGATCGGATCCAAAATCATTTGAAATCAATTAACGAGCCTCGAACATATTTTAGAAAAATAATTCAAAGCTCGAAACTATTTTTCGGAATTTTTAAATCAAAAGGAACAATTAAATCTAATTAATTAATCAATTAAAATCAATTAATAATTAACTAAATTAATTAATCAATTAATATTTAAATTAATTGACCAATTAAAATAATTAATTACTAATTAAAATTAATTAAGAAACTAATTTAGATTTATTTTTGAATAAAGAAATAATTAAAAACTATATTTGAAATTTAAAATAATTAAATAAAACAATTTTAGAAAATTAAATCAAAAGGTTTATTTTGTAAACTTTTGAAAGTTTTGGTCCAAGGTTTAAACTGTAACTTTTCAAAGTTACAGGGGCCAATCTGTCAGAATGCAAACTCCGGTGCAGAAACTTCACCACCTTCATAACTTCGGTGACCAAACAGCAATAAGCCGCCGGCCACCTTCTAACTCGCCGGAAAACTCGTTCCCGGCCACCAAACTCCACCCAACTGTCCAGATTACATACACACACTACCAGGAACCTATATATGTAGTTAAAATCAACAAACATGCAACGAAACGGTAGAAAATTCCAATCACAACTTCGCCGCCGGCGAAGCTTTGAAACACCATCGAGCTCTCATCCGAGCTCTCACACTGATTTCGATCACATCCCTCGACTCCCCTCATCAAGATGAACACATACATAACATCAAAAACTGCCCAGATTCACAGAATAAGAAACCCCCAAATTTCAATTAAAAAGCTTCAAGAACACTCAAGAACACAGCCTCAAGAATCAAACCCATGTTTCTATATGATACGGAAGTCACAAATCGACATATAATATATGAAAACGAATGGCAAGAGATGCTCTACAACATGGAATCATCAAATTAATCAAATAATCACGTTTGCAAAAATTCACTATTTAAATCTTAATAATTCGAATTTTCGAAAATTAATAATAATTTACCCGTGAAATCTGCAGTGTTACGGTTGATTAAACTAGATTCTACGCGTCGAGAGCTTCGTTTTGACTATTTATACGCCTCCATCGGATTCCAATAACGCCTTCAAATCCTCGTTTGAATATGAAGAACACGAAGAACACCCGTTCGTCTTCTCTCGGTATTCGTGCAGAGAAACTGACGAAATGATTGTACGTGCGAAATAAACTGGTAAAGGATATTTATAGAAGAAGATAAGAGAATATTCCTTGAATATGCTTTGGAATATTCCTTGAATATGCTTCACGCATTACGAGACAACCAGATAATTATTAACTTTAAAAATATTAATAAAACCGTACCGGATCATTTACGGGGCAAACCGTACTCCGGATTGAAAAAGTTAAAACACGAATATTGCTCAGAATGTCCCACATAGCCTAATGGCGAAATTTTCCCGAACGCCCACGGGGTTTAAATGTTAAATAACTATTTTAATATCATTAATAATTAAACGAAATTAAATCCATAAATCGATTATAAAATCACTATAAACATATCTAAATAAACTATATTTTATCCTGATCATATCAAAATTGAAATATCTCAAATCCGAACACATATGAGCAGTCAATTTAATAAATCCGATAACACAAACCTCACAAATATTCATATAAATATCACATACTATTCATAAATTATCAGGAAAATACCCAAATGTTCCATATTTTATTCTGAGAATATGAAAATTGAAAACTCGTGATTGCAACATATATAAGCAATCAAAATAGAAAACTAGTTATCAAATAATTTACCAAATATTCAAATAATATTCGTAAATAACCATAACTGGTTACACGACCATTACACACGTAACACTTAATCATGTAATACATATATTCACATATCAACCATCTAACTTTTGCATAACTCATCTCTGTATTTTCAGAAATAATATTTGAAATAAGTTTTGAAAGGATATTCATATATCTATATATAAATCATTTGAAAATATCTAAATTAAATATGACTCAGTCTGATAATATCAATAATTAAACTCACAGTTCTGGCACGTATAAATAACAATTACAGAAAATCAATTCACACCAAAATTCATGCAATATTCACATTTATTTATTATAACTAATTAAACTCGCAATTCACATGCAGCACTTAGCCATGTAACAATAGCAATCTTTTAAATCTTTAAAATCAATTATATAAAATATAATTTTGAAAAGACAACCCTGTATTGATAAAACAATAACCCGGAATTTAAATATAAAATTTTGAAAACACATTAAACTAGAATAACATATTAAACTTTATTCCTCTCTTTCTAAGAAAATTACTTTTATAAAGATAAACAATCTTTTCGAAAAATCCGGGTCGCTAAAATAAACGAAATCACAACAGAAGAATGCATCTTCCGTCTTTAACCTTATAATTCACATCACAATTATACTCATATTACACAGACCGTTCATCTTATCAGAAAGAAATCAATTAAAGCCAATAGTAATATTCAAAAATTTATTTCTATATTAATAAACTAATTCTGAAAATCTGGGATGTTACATTCTACCCCCCTTATAAGGATTCTGTCCTCAGAATCCGCGAAAAGAACGAAAATGTACATCCTTCGTACTATCATCCTCCCACCTTCGTTCGACCTTGGCATACCTTTGACTTTGAAACAAATAAGAGTATTAAAACTTTCACCATTACAGAGCTCAGTTCTTGGAATCACTCTTTAAGAACTTAGAATGGAACAAAAGGTTTTCAAAATAGGTCATGTTTGAATAAGAGAGTGACTGAGAGATCAATATGATCAAACGAACTTAGTGTTGCGTGCCCATATTAGACACTACTAAAGGTTGTTAACCTTCTTGTAAGTACAACACACACAAGTGATGGCGTCCCATCCAACTCCTATCACCCAGACAGGTATACCTTGTGTCCCCTATACATAGGGTTGTTCATCCCAATCATATGGAAGAAATACCAAGGAATCTCAAAGAATACCAAAGAATATCAAGAAATATCATTGTCTTCTCACAATAACCTTTATTACACACCAAGACTCAATACCAATATCAATAATTAATACCAATGTTTTCTCGTCATTCGAGAAATAAGAAATCTCATTTATCAAAACTTTTGTAGAAAAGATATCCCAATAAGGACTTAATGATGATGAGAAGAATTAAAATAAGTTTTTATTGAAGAAAGATATTGCCAAGGTCTTCTCAAATTCTTGCTCTGCTCCCATAAGCCGTTGTTCAAGGTATGTCCTCTTCTCGACGTTCTCGCTCGTGATAGCTTCGTAAGATCCCTTGTAAACATTATCGTTCGCAATGAAGTTGGCTCATCTTGATATCAGAAGAAATCCCGGTTAGCTTGAAGCGTCGTCGTTAAGACTAACGTTCTATCTCACTCACAATATCACTTCTGATAACTAGACTCAATTCCACATACTCTCTATCATTCACATCACATCTATCTACAAAACTCTCTTTCTAATTCACAATATCTCATATTCAACACCCATTCTTCTACATCTCAATTCAAACGATAAACCACTTTCAAATATGTAACATGGTCAGAATACTCCAAACCATGCATCTTTATCATTCTTAACTTAATCATTCATTATTAATACTCTTTTGACTAGGTCTGACTCTGACCCTTATCACAATTCACTATTTCAATCAGTCCCCATACTAGAAACCAAGTGTCTAGACTTAGGAACCATGATCCATCTAAACATGTACCCTCAACTTAATTTAACTATCTAGATTCTATTCCGATTACCTCTCTAGACTATCCCCAGACAGTCTCACAATACCTCTATATGAGGTTACTGACCACTTCTTCTCTATAAACTTATAATAACAACCTATATTCTAATTTCAATAACTCATAACCTGTTGCTCTGATACCAACTGTGACAGCCCGAGAATCCGGGGGTCTGGATTCTGACGTCACCACACAAAATCATTCTAAAACACTTTTGAAAACCTGTATTTTTGAAAAAGGTAATAAAATCAAAGGATTTAAAACCTGAAAACTTTAGTAAAAGATTTAAAAGAAAACACTTTAACCCCCTAAAAACAGGATCGCATCCAGGTTACAGTATTGAAATTAGAATCAACCACTATTAATAAACATTATCTTACAAACTCAAATCATCTTCGATAAGAAGAATCACTACCAGTCTACCTCAATTATGACTTACAACTGAATCTCATCAATACAATTCTATCTAGAACCAACCTTGACAATCTCCATGGACATTCCACTTGTCCTCTGGATATTCTATAACTCTGACTCCTCGCTTAGCCTTAGCCATACTCGCAACCTCAATCAAGCAATTCATCTCTAAGCTCTTCTGAAATGGTTAAAAAGGAATAGCAAGGGTGAGCAACAATGCTCAGCAAGTGTACATAAGCAACAATAGTCCTGAAATATCTTATCAGGGTTCACAAGTTCAGGATATGTAATTGAAAACTTCACAATTCTTATCAGCAATTGAAATCAGAATTCAAACTTACAGAAGAATTGTCGAATTGGATTCATCACATTTTTACTTAAAAACCAAAGGTTAGGCTGCTGATCAGTCACGCACTAACCCCGAACATGGCACACAGCCCTGTTCTCTATACTGGATCCAAGGCACACATTGGCCTATAATTGACCACGAATCTGGTCTGACCACGAATCTGGTCCACATATTTTATAAAAACTAATCCAATTCTAACAATTTAAAGCAATAGACAATTCAATCAACAAAACAGAATTATAATCATTATCAACAACAGAAATATTCCAAATCAACTTTTGAGGATCAACATTTCATAAACCACAGTCTGTTTTTGATAAATCATAGTTCAGGAAATTCCTAACTATTCAGTATCCTCCATTATCGGCTAAGCAACTGAATTTAGCCTGCTAAACCAGCATGACAATGGCGGGTTGAATAATTAAGAAGATCCCAACTCATTCTAGGTTCTAACTATCACTGAGCAACCCATGCTTCAATGACGGTCTGAACTTCGAATTAATTTGTAAAGCTGGTATTTTAAAATCTTGAGGTTTGGAAAGGATGGATCAGAATACTTGTAGTAGAAATTGAGAGTAATTAGGTGTTTGGCTTTTCAAAACTTGGAAGAAGAAAACAATCATGGGTTTCATTCCCAGAAGTAAGAGTTTATTTGAGAAGGGTTTCAGTATAAACCATATCATAATCTTAACAGAGTAATCAGAACATGCAATATAGATGAGGAAGGATTTAGGAAAACTTGCCTTAAATCCGATTCCAGTCTCATATCTCAATCTCATCTTTCCACTTTCACACTCTATGCATATCATAGTCTCTAAACCATCTTTGGTTATACTCTATTCGCCACACTGCTTCGTTTACTCGATTCGTTCCTTATTCGCTTTGTAACATCGTTTGACCTTCTGAACGTCTTCGATCGTATCCGTCTCGTCCAAACCCTTTACGAGAATAAGATACTACCATTATCACTAAATAATCTATTGATTCTTATCTCTACTTATCAACTCGGTAGCATAACCTATCGCATACACATATCACGTATATCGATACCCACTTATATAACTCTTTAAACTCATCAAATATCACTTAACACATAATCATGCTTTGACTCTACCATATAGTCTAATAATATTTCACATAACATATTATCAATTAAATATCATATAAATCTTATCGAAAATCCGACATCGTCTCGTCTATTTATTAGACTATCCACCTGTTATCCTATCTCAATCAACAATCAACCAACCAAATCCAATCACTATAATCCATATGCTTTTATCCGACATCTATCAAGACACGACACTATGTCATTTAATCATTTATCACATGTATGTAATACTAGAACAACCAGATAGTCCATGCAATCATCAATTAATAGCAATTAGATCACATATCATCATATTCTATACATTTAACAACAATTATTCACATTCTATATTCCACCATATTATTATGTCACATTAAAATAGACTTTATAAGCTTTAATCTCTTTTTCGTTTCACTCCATTCTGAATTACGAGTCAAAAGTTATGAACAAAACTGTTTTCTTACTCTTTATCAGCACATAACACATCAAACAGATAGCAGACAACATATTTCATATAAGGTCTCCCATCCCGATTGATGTCAAATCAAGTCTTGGGTTAAAAATGATTTTTCGGGAATTTTCTGGAATTTCTAGACATTTTTCGGAATTAAAACGGGTAAAAGAATCCATTTTTGAATAAATAATCAATTCCGATTGCTCAAGATCGGATCCAAAATCATTTGAAATCAATTAACGAGCCTCGAACATATTTTAGAAAAATAATTCAAAGCTCGAAACTATTTTTCGGAATTTTTAAATCAAAAGGAACAATTAAATCTAATTAATTAATCAATTAAAATCAATTAATAATTAACTAAATTAATTAATCAATTAATATTTAAATTAATTGACCAATTAAAATAATTAATTACTAATTAAAATTAATTAAGAAACTAATTTAGATTTATTTTTGAATAAAGAAATAATTAAAAACTATATTTGAAATTTAAAATAATTAAATAAAACAATTTTAGAAAATTAAATCAAAAGGTTTATTTTGTAAACTTTTGAAAGTTTTGGTCCAAGGTTTAAACTGTAACTTTTCAAAGTTACAGGGGCCAATCTGTCAGAATGCAAACTCCGGTGCAGAAACTTCACCACCTTCATAACTTCGGTGACCAAACAGCAATAAGCCGCCGGCCACCTTCTAACTCGCCGGAAAACTCGTTCCCGGCCACCAAACTCCACCCAACTGTCCAGATTACATACACACACTACCAGGAACCTATATATGTAGTTAAAATCAACAAACATGCAACGAAACGGTAGAAAATTCCAATCACAACTTCGCCGCCGGCGAAGCTTTGAAACACCATCGAGCTCTCATCCGAGCTCTCACACTGATTTCGATCACATCCCTCGACTCCCCTCATCAAGATGAACACATACATAACATCAAAAACTGCCCAGATTCACAGAATAAGAAACCCCCAAATTTCAATTAAAAAGCTTCAAGAACACTCAAGAACACAGCCTCAAGAATCAAACCCATGTTTCTATATGATACGGAAGTCAAAAATCGACATATAATATATGAAAACGAATGGCAAGATATGCTCTACAACATGGAATCATCAAATTAATCAAATAATCACGTTTGCAAAAATTCACTATTTAAATCTTAATAATTCGAATTTTCGAAAATTAATAATAATTTACCCGTGAAATCTGCAGTGTTACGGTTGATTAAACTAGATTCTACGCGTCGAGAGCTTCGTTTTGACTATTTATACGCCTCCATCGGATTCCAATAACGCCTTCAAATCCTCGTTTGAATATGAAGAACACGAAGAACACCCGTTCGTCTTCTCTCGGTATTCGTGCAGAGAAACTGACGAAATGATTGTACGTGCGAAATAAACTGGTAAAGGATATTTATAGAAGAAGATAAGAGAATATTCCTTGAATATGCTTTGGAATATTCCTTGAATATGCTTCACGCATTACGAGACAACCAGATAATTATTAACTTTAAAAATATTAATAAAACCGTACCGGATCATTTACGGGGCAAACCGTACTCCGGATTGAAAAAGTTAAAACACGAATATTGCTCAGAATGTCCCACATAGCCTAATGGCGAAATTTTCCCGAACGCCCACGGGGTTTAAATGTTAAATAACTATTTTAATATCATTAATAATTAAACGAAATTAAATCCATAAATCGATTATAAAATCACATAGCAATCCACAAATCGATATAAACATATCTAAATAAACTATATTTTATCCTGATCATATCAAAATTGAAATATCTCAAATCCGAACACATATGAGCAGTCAATTTAATAAATCCGATAACACAAACCTCACAAATATTCATATAAATATCACATACTATTCATAAATTATCAGGAAAATACCCAAATGTTCCATATTTTATTCTGAGAATATGAAAATTGAAAACTCGTGATTGCAACATATATAAGCAATCAAAATAGAAAACTAGTTATCAAATAATTTACCAAATATTCAAATAATATTCGTAAATAACCATAACTGGTTACACGACCATTACACACGTAACACTTAATCATGTAATACATATATTCACATATCAACCATCTAACTTTTGCATAACCCATCTCTGTATTTTCAGAAATAATATTTGAAATAAGTTTTGAAAGGATATTCATATATCCATATATAAATCATTTGAAAATATCTAAATTAAATATGACTCAGTCTGATAATATCAATAATTAAACTCACAGTTCTGGCACGTATAAATAACAATTACAGAAAATCAATTCACACCAAAATTCATGCAATATTCACATTTATTTATTATAACTAATTAAACTCGCAATTCACATGCAGCACTTAGCCATGTAACAATAGCAATCTTTTAAATCTTTAAAATCAATTATATAAAATATAATTTTGAAAAGACAACCCTGTATTGATAAAACAATAACCCGGAATTTAAATATAAAATTTTGAAAACACATTAAACTAGAATAACATATTAAACTTTATTCCTCTCTTTCTAAGAAAATTACTTTTATAAAGATAAACAATCTTTTCGAAAAATCCGGGTCGCTAAAATAAACGAAATCACAACAGAAGAATGCATCTTCCGTCTTTAACCTTATAATTCACATCACAATTATACTCATATTACACAGACCGTTCATCTTATCAGAAAGAAATCAATTAAAGCCAATAGTAATATTCAAAAATTTATTTCTATATTAATAAACTAATTCTGAAAATCTGGGATGTTACAGTTAGTGCACAGATATTCCCGATAATAACGAGCGGCCAACTCGAGTGCTATAATATTGAAGAGAGCTTATTAAAAATATCTTTTCCTCCGAGATAATAAAGTTAAGATTATGAGGATTAAGATCAAGCTATTTTGGTGTGTATAAAAATAACACCAAACTCCGTATATTTTGGAGTACGAAACTTTGTTCGTTAACCCGAATATTTAGATCGGGTAACTAATCTTTCGAATATATTGTTCGAAAAGATAGATCCGTATATGAAGAGCTTTAGAGATGAAAATATATATTTAAGTATGAGCTCTTATATAGGAAAACAAATCGGTCGGTTAAGACTCGAATATGAAGCTAAGAAAGTAACCACTTACGAAAACTAACGAAAAAGTTCGTCGGAGGTTCGATATGATTTGAGCACACGGACGAATTTGGGCAGCCCTTCGGGAGGCCGAAAACATGTGGTGGAGAGCTTGGCTAGGTGGGAAAAAGCTTGGTTGGGTGAAACAAAGCTTTGGTGATTAAAACCTTGTGTATATATGAATATATATATAAGAATGAGAAGGTTTTAATGGAGAAGTAGATGAAGAGAGATATTGAGAGAGTGTTTACTTCAAAAATCCCAGCAATTCTTTGGCTCTTAGCTTGAAGAAAAGAGTTGGGTGATGGCGGTATTTATAGGAGAAGATGAGAGGGTTTAGTGAATTAAAATTAATGTAAAATGCCGTATTAATTTGAATTAAAGTGGGTGGGTTCCACACTTGTCATCCATTGTCCCTCATGTGCTCAACTAGCATTTATTGCATAGTTGACCAGCATCTTGTCACAAAATCTCAGCACTAGAGGCTCTAGAAAGTGGCACGCAAACTGAGAAAACGGCTAAACGTTACACCAAATAATGCGATTTTTCGAACGACTTCGAAAAATTCCAAAAAAAATATTAAAAATCTCAGAATATTGGAAAATGACATCCTGCCAAATTTGGTAATTTTTGGTCAACTCTAGATAGGTCAAACGCTCAGTCTAAGGTCGGGTCAACAGGTCGGAAAATCTCACCAAAATGAAAGTTCTCGAAAAATTACAAAACTTTCACCATGCACTAGAAATAATATTTGATTCGATAATCTCAAGTTTCAAGTCATTTCGGCAAGTGGAAGTATTTTATTTGGAATTAGAACGATTTAACGGTTTTCGGGTTCCAAATACGATATGAAAATTATTTTGACAAACCCAAGACGAGATTTTCCCCAAGTATAGACTTGAAAAAATACTTCAAATATATTCCCTCAAAGATAAAACACTTTTGAGATTAGGGAACTATTTTAGAGTATTAAACCCAAATATTCTTCAATGAACGATGTTCGTAAAACCGAAATAATTCGTCTTTAGTCAGAACAAGTAGACTCTTTGACGATCTTTTTGGCTCCAAAATACTTATAAAAAATGATGTTCATGAGAAATCATGAATTTGACAATTTTGAAGTGATTTCTAAGTATCGAAAATATATTTCTCCGAAAAATACTGAATTTGAGAGACCGAGAAAAATATTCCAGAAAGGGAATCAAAGACGATATTAATATTTTCAAGACAAATATTAATAAGGAGATGATCAATCCTTCCATAGAAAAATACCAATATAGGAGTGTGAATGATTTATTAATTTTGAGAGATTTAACATAATTTATTCCGAAGAAGTAAAATGGAATAAATTACTTAAAAAAATAATGTCACATGAGTGATTTGAAGAATATCATATGTAGATGATACCTCATCCAGTCTCATGTATTTAATGTTGCAATAGGAAAAGAGAGGCAATCGTAGAAGTATGAAACTCCACAGCATGCCTATTGCATAATGAATATTTTCTTAAAACAGATTTATTTTAGTACCAAGAAAATATTCAAAGATTTTGAAATAACTTGCCAAGATAACCTTTCACTTTTAATTAATCAAATAAATCAATGTCCTATTTGGGAGGGTTACTAAGTGAATTTAAATTTAATGTTCGTCATAAATACCAAAACAAATATATAATTAAATATATATTGAAGATATCCTTTCAGGTACTTATTGGTCCCTGAAGGCTGAAAGTATTGCAGAAGGGGGTTGAATGCAACACTGATGAATTCGGATCTCGAATCAACAACGAATTCAAGATTCAAACTTATCGATACTCTAGATTAAGAACTCGTAAGAAGACTTGAAATTAACTTCATAAGATAAATATTTATTTATTTTCTTTCAGATAATCAATCTGTCATGACCTGCAACTTGCTGTCTTATAACAATTAATGGTAACTCTTCCTTTATTCTTGCAGTCATATTCTTGTACATCTTGATACACGAACAAATGAATGAACTTCTTCGAAGTGTATACTTTTTACATGACAGTTATTAATGAAAGTACAAAGACATACTTTGGATGTGACAATATGTTTTACTTAGAATAAACTACGTAAATTACATCTAGTTAAATTGTATGAATTCGATCACCCATAAATCCTAACAGTACTTCGTACCATCTGCAACCGATTTGTTTTTTTTTAGGGGGGGGGGGGGTTGGTGGATTGTTTTGCAATTTAGGTTTCGTTTTGTGTCATCGTCTATGGGTATTGTAAAATAAAGTAATTTCATGTCCAAGAGAAAATTACATTTGGATTTCAGTAACTCCTATGTGAATAAAGTCGTAGGTTAAGGTTTGTTTCAACCTATTTTTACATGATATCATCAATTTCTACACTTTTGATATATTGTACACATGCACGCTGTTAACGGAGAAATCCGGTTTTGTTAACAAAGATGAGGTTCTCGGCGTGAATCAAGATTTGTCGCTGCGATTGTTCGTCGGAATAGGGGGTGGTGATGATGTGTTTTTTGATGTGGCTGAGATCGTAGGCATAGGGTTCAAGATCGTGAAGAAAACTAGGGGTCTATTCACCGGCCTCTCGTTCCCAAGATTTACCCATGCCTACGATATGCCTATGTACCCATATATATAGGGGATCAAGCCGGTACGTAGTTCTTTCTCCTAAGAAACCTAATTGGATTAGGCTTCCCCTTCTGCTGTCTTCCACCTGAAAGGGGCCCAATACGATGAGGCCTAGCCTTGAGCCTTGTAGACTCTCGAGCACCCAAGGCTTACCCCAAATGAAAGGATGCTTATCTACTCCCCGACAGGGACAACCCTCCAGACTACAGAGATAGAGCCTTCCATGGCGTGTCTTTGAGAAGGTTCCACAAGCTCCCCGACAAGGACAACTCGCCAGACTACAGAGCAAGGCCTCCTCTAATCTTCATTCTCTATCTCCCAAAGAGGTCAACTCCTTAGACTACAAGGTAGAGTCTTCGACATGTTAACAGTAGAGCCCATATACACCTAAGGGCGTCCCCCTAGGTAAAATATGTCTCCTCCTGCCCTTCAAATGACAATCTTTCTCTGTAAGCTTCAACTTGGCGCAACCGTCAAGGCTAGCAAGCGCAAGAAGGCTGGGTAGATGGAGTGCGTAGGTCTCTTTTAGGTCTCTTTTCGACTGCTTCAGGTGTTGAGATTGAATGATGTCTGAGGTATGTAGACGCGCCTTGGCCGAACCATTTCTTCACATGAGCTGCAATCCCTCAAATGCGGAGAAATTGAAGACAAGCCTGGATGCCGCCAACCAAGAGAAGGACGAGTTGAAGCGAAAACTAGACGCTGCTGAGAAAGACAAGTCCAACTTGGGAGAGTATGAGACCAGAGCTGATAGAGGCCTTCCAAGGCTGAGGAGATAAGAGGCTAAAAATTGATCTTGAAGCTGCTTCCCTAGTTGAGACGCGCCTTGATGGTGAAGACGTGCCAATGAAGATGCCATAGATGTGTCCAATCAGACTGGTCTTCAGGATGATCCTTCAACTAGATGTCGATGTGGCTTGATATCACGGCGCGCCCTATGTAGCTGTATTTGCTGATATAATAGCCCTTCATGAGAGGATGCCTTTTTTGGTTTTGAACTTGTTTTATCTTTGATCTGTTCAGTCATGACTAAGGGTGTTCATCAAACCGCCCACACCGCATAAACCGCCCGCACTGCTCCGCACCACACTGCAAAATGCGGTTTTTTTTTCGTGGTGCGGTTGCGGGTTGAAATTTTAACAAACCGCGCGGTGCGGTGCGGGTTGCGGTTTGACATTATACAAGCGCGGTTCAAACCGCACCTTACCACTATTTTGTAATATATAAAAATATATCACATATAATTATAAATATATATTATATAGATAGATTATTTATTATGATGTTATCTCCTATGTGTATGTTCAAGTTACTCAACTTAATTTTAATAATTTTACAATACAAATTAAGGTTAGTTTTAAGACGACAAATTAAATATTATAATTATATTTGTTTTCTATAAAACAACTTTTTAGTGTTAAAATCTTTTCATCTTCATCATTATCATACTCATATTTTAGTTTATATTTCTTTTGATGAGTAACTCTAAATTTGTGTGTGTGTGTGTGTATTATAAAATTAAAAGTACACATAATTTCAAATTATATTTATATTGTCATTCAAAAGTATAAGTTTTTTGAATTTATAAACCATGCAAACCGCATGAACCGCACCACACCGCACCGCAATTTTGTGGTGTGGTTTACGCGGTTTTTATATCACGCGGTGCGGTTGCGGTTTACGAATTTTCCCAAACCGCATATGCGGGTTGGTTCGCGGTTTTAGGAAAAAACCGCACCGCCCGCACCGCGAACACCCCTAGTCATGACATTGCTCCCATACGTTTTAGTAGGTTCATGATAACGCAAAATCTTCTAAGTGCTTGTAGACTTGGCGTGCCTTAGTGTGCGCGCCCTGGAGCTATTGTTTTTGACAAGGATTTCAGATCGGCAGACGCTTGAGTTATAGACGATTCGGGCGCTCCCTATGTTTAGGCGCGCCTAATGTTGGATTTTGGGTGTAGCAACTACTACCCGTCGGTTCCGACTTGTTTTGAAGATGCAGGTTGGAGTTCTTCGAAATTCTGCTTCTACAACAAGCCTTTTACCATAAAGTTTATTCGTAGGAGTGCACCGCATCTTTGTAGTTTTTGGATCATTGACCAAACATATGTTGCTTTAAATGCTTCTAAGACTGATAACTTGGATGAAGCTAAAACTCTGTCCATGGTCTAGGTCTTTGGCGGAAGATATGTAGGGTAAGCCGTTGACGGTTGACATTTATGATGGATGGAGATGTTGGCAGGATGAGTGAAGTATGACCTGGTAGATGTATGGGTGTGCCGTTAAAAGTTGAAGATCATCTGTCTAGAAACTGTTGAAGATTGACGAAGAAAGTATTGTGAAGATGGAGTTCCCAGGATGGACTAGAATGTTGGACGTGTCCCTGTACACAATTACATATATATATAATCATATTTAGTAAAATAGTAAGATTAGTATTCACCTTATGTCGCTCCCTTCTAGGGGAAGGCGCGCCCCGTTTTCTTTCCTTTGCGTTATCCCCAGCTCCTTCATTTGTCTTTAGCCAAGGATTTTGTTCCACCTCCTTATATGCTTCATCCTTGAGACCTGCAATTAGAAAATTGTAATGTCTTACCTGTCGCCCCTTTGACGTTTGGAGATTATGTCCGTGAAGCGTTTAGAGTAAGTGTGGAGAGCCATGGTACTTCTGATCTGATGTTGTGTCCTTGGTGTGTTAGGTCCAATCAGACGTAGAAGGGGGGGTTGAATACGTCTATACCAATTTTATTCGATTTAATTTAATTGCGGATAATTCTGTTTCAGTCCATGTTAAATCAATCGTAAATAAACAACTCCAGCAAGTCGGGGAATATTCTTTGTATTAGAAATAATCCTCGGGTGCTACAAATTCCAACACAAGTGTCGGCTGCAGAGACTACAATCACTCTAATACAAACTCTCGATAAAAACGATATTCTAATTTAACTCTCGAGAATGTGTATAGTGTGTGCACTTACAAAGTGTGTAGTTGTTTTCAAATGAAAACATCAAGCTCTATTTATAGGCTTTCCAACAACTAACCATGGTTAACGAGTTCGTCCTGGACGACTTGAGTTCGTTCGGGACAGATTCGATTTATAAAAAATAAATCTAACTCAGGTGCATACAAGGAGTGGCGCCACTTTCATATACATATATATATAAACATATATATATATATATATATATATATATATATGAAAGTTGCGCCCCAAATACACCCATTCTTCAATGGAAGTCAACCGTGGTCAAATCTTGCGCTTATACAGTGTTCTCATGTGGCTTCCCTGTGACTTAGATTCTTTTTAATCAACCAAACTTGCGCTTTGACTTAGTCAAGGGCTGCGCCTTGACTAAAGTCAAGAGTTGCGCCAAGAGAGTGTCCACTGTGTAGAGTACTTAGAGAATTTCAGAGTTGATGAACTTGCGCTTTGACCTTTGGTCAAACATTGCGCCTTCAGTACTTCATTGAGTGAAGTTAGAGAGAATTGCCAAGTCCAGTAGTGATATCTTAGCGCAGGTTTTAACTAAGTCAAACCTTGCGCTAAGAACCCTTCTCCAGTGTTCACAGGAATAGATACTTAAAAATAATCTAAGTGTCGAGACCAACTTGCGCCATTCTTCAATGATCTCCCTTGATATCTCTCATAAGACTGAGAGTTGACCTGGAGAGGCTTTCCATAATATATATATATATATATATATATATATATATATATATATATATATATATATATATATATATATATATATATATGTGTGTGTGTGTGTGTGTATGTATGTATGTATATTTATAAGTTATTAATTGATTTGATAATTACTTGAATTAATTTCTTATTCAAGTAATAATCAATTAATATCACATATAAATATAAATATATATAAATCTATATTTTAATTTTAATTCCTTTAAGCCACTTTCAGGAATAGCTCATTTGACTTGATCAAATATTCGTTGATCGAATCCACTGAATACTTTCGTATGTCCTGACGTCCTGTGCACTGGTCTGGTTCACGAACGACTCGAACTGAAATAATTCCTTGAATTCTTTTGCTTGATAATATACTTGATCAGTCATTCCGGGTTAGATGTTGCTTCGATAAATTTGATTATAAATAATCAAAATAGATGTACTGGAATCTTTTGGTCTTTGATACTTGATATTCAGGCAATCTGGATAGCATAAACTGATTACGCTTTATTCTTCACTGAGGCTTGAACATGTAAATGAACTTCTTCCAGTGGACGGATGCTCGTCTCAGATATCTTGATTGTCTTTGTCTGTTCGTATCGAATCTCCAACCTGTAGATCCCTGTATTATACTTACGTATTGTTTCCTGTCTTTTGTTGTGTTGAGTTATCGTAATTACATTTACGTTACATTATGCTTTACAATCTCCCCCTATTTGATTGTTAAAGTTCGACAAGCAAATCCTTTAAGAGGATAACTCAACTGACACAATGAAAAAGCACACTAATTTAAACAGGAAATAATACTAAGTACAGTCTGGATTATATCTTACAATTTCCAGAAATCAAAAGTAAATACAAGCAGCCATTGTTCCTCTAGCCTGAACTAATCTCTCCTTGGCTTCTTGGCTCTTGCATTCATCAGATTAAGCTCAGCTCTCCTCTTTGCAGCTTCCTCTACTCTCTTCTGAGTGAGTTTATTCTCAATCTCTTCAATCCTTGCAGTTATGGTACTCAGTGCCACTTGCTCCAGTGTATTCTCAGGTGGTGGTTGCTCCAGATTTTTCTTCATCTTCTCTAAAGTTTGTAGATGGACCATCTTCTTCAGCTTCTTAAAAGTGATATTCAGCTCCATTCCTTCAATTTTCATGATGATTCTTGATGGATGAGCACGAACCCTAGAAGTGTTGTGAACAGTCTCTACAGCTTTCCTTATCTCCAGAAGATCAATCACATCTTTGAGCACACTCTTGTCTTCTTATACTACTGACCACTTAACAGCAGCAACTGCACGAATAATTCTTTTGGAGGAGAATTTTCCAATCTCTGTAAGTGGTATAGCAGTGGCCTCAGAGTCTTTTTTCTTTTTGAATATAATGGATGTTGGATTGTAAGTGACAACAGGAGCATTTGGATTCTCAGGTACTTCAGGGTTGAGTGGAGGCAATGGATATGGTGGTTGACGATTGATGGCTGATAAGTCCAAGTCTCTAAGAGCAGCAAAGTTCAGACGATAAGCATATAGCAGTTCAGCAATTAGTCTTCCCTTGCTTGTCCTTGAGCACTTTTCTCTGACTTGAGCTTCCAGATATTTCAGTATACGAGGATTGTAAGTTGACAATGCTTCATCAGTGAGTCCAATACTCTGAATCATACCATCCTTGAAATACTTGATAACTGAAGGCTTGTCATGAATTTCTAGTCCAATATTAGTGATCCATTCTTCCACCATATCTCTGAATACTTCATTGTGCTTCTTCCCTGTTGAAATGACCTTATTCCTTACCACAAACAACTCAGTCAGAGAGAGATTTCTGAGAAATTGACTTGACACATGTTTGAGTCCATGGTCTTTAGCTCAAATGATATGTTGACCATCCATCCTCTTCTTGGAAGAACAGCAACTGACACAGTAGAAATGATATCATTTAACACCTCGTGATAATCATGTAGATCCTTGTAGTTGTTTCTGAAGGAGTCAAAGATATCTTTTACTTCGTCATCATTATTTTCCTGAGTGACCTCTGGGAAATCAAACACAGCCCTGGCAATATCCCATTCATCTCCATCTTTGTGTAAGTTGGCAAGTCTCCTTTCCCTACGAATCCGTCTTTGGTTTTATAACTTCTCCCTTGCTCTCCTTTGCTCAGCAAAATCCCTAGAGACATCAGCAATATCTTGAGGATTTGCAATTTCAAACTCTTCAGGAGGGAAGATGTCATTGTGATATGCAAGTTCATCAGCAAAGACTTCATTGTCTGGGATTTCTCCTTCTTCCAGATCATCATCCTCAGCACCAACCATCCTTATCACCCTGTCATCAACAAACTCAGGGATGTATTCATCATGACTGTAACTGAATTGACCTCTAAGAGCAGAGTCAATCAATTCTTCAGACACCCCTGTGATCACCCTTTTTCCTCTTGCTTTTTGTGCTGCTCTCTTCCCCTCAGTTGAGTAATCCTCTCTGGAAGGTTGAGATGCCAGCAACTTAGCTTCGAGAGCAGCCAACCTTTGCTCCATTGTAGATTTGATCTCCACCAACTCCTCCCGTAGAACAAGATTCTCAGCTTCAAGATGTTGAACTTTAAACTTCAGAGCTTCAAATTCTGTCACAGATACAGTTGAAATTGTAGATTCAATTGTAGGTTGGGCTGTTGGGTTCTCACTTCTTCGTTCTGTAGGTGTTTCTCTCGTTTCACTCAAAGCTAGAACACTCAGTGGGTCAGAGGGTTTCTGTATAGCAAGTTCTGTAGGTGTTTCCCTCTCACTCAAAGAAGTTTCAGCATCCATAGATGTACCTGCAGAAGAAATCTTCTTAGCCTCTTCTAGAGAGGTCACAGAAGGTGCAATGAAGGTTCGTGAGCCTTCGTCCTCAGTTTCCTCGTCAGATGAATTTGAGTCATAAGAAACAAGTTGCCAACTACTCGAAGGTAGTGAGTCCTTAGTTGGATCCTGAGTTGGAATCTCAGGGTAGGTAGACACAGGGCTCGAAGGATGTGATCCTTGAATTGGCGAAGCACCCTGGTTTCCCACAACTGCCTTTGACGGCGAATGACTTTGTGACAAGTCCTCAGTAACTGGCACACTTTCTGATATGAAGGGCTCAGAAACAGATTGTCGTTCACCTTCGAGAGGTGAAGAGTCCCTTAGGGGATCTGGGAATGTTCCTCCCAGGGGGGTAGACAAGGATGGAGAATTTGGCAATTCATCCAAGTTTCCCCCAGAAGCCTGTGAAGGCACTTGATCCTGAATAGGATCAGAAACAACAGTGTCTATCCCTGACATGGACGACAAAGTGTTAGCAACCGTCAATTCTTCAATCGTGTGTGCAACCTCACTGTGCATTGGAATATCATGTGGCTGAGGTGGTGAAGAAATAGACATATCTGCAGTTGTCTCAGGTTCTATTCTGCTTTCCTGACTAGGAGACAGAGCTGCAGTTTCAGAAACAATCTCCTTGTGTGGTGCACTTAAGGCACTTTCTCCCTCTCTCTCAGAAATAACAAGTGGTTGGCTGAGGGGTTGAGAAGTTTCTGCTTCATGGATTTGTGAAGAAATGCCTTGGTTATGAATTTGTGGGTTTTCAAATTCACTGGCATGTGTGATAGGTGGTGATAGCTGATTGGAATCCAGTAGATTCTGAACCCAATCAGGTGCACTAAATGACAAGTTGTCAGAGTCAGAAGGGATACCTGACTGAAGCAGTGGATTGTAGGTGTTGGTGAAAAGCTCATCAATATCCACCATGGCATCATCAGAAGGTGCAGCTACAGTGGTTTGAACAGGACTCCCTTGATATCTCTCATAAGACTGAGAGTTGACCTGGAGAGGCTTTCCATAATATATATATATATATATATATATATATATATATATATATATGTGTGTGTGTGTGTATGTATGTATGTATATTTATAAGTTATTAATTGATTTGATAATTACTTGAATTAATTTCTTATTCAAGTAATAATCAATTAATATCACATATAAATATAAATATATATAAATCTATATTTTAATTTTAATTCCTTTAAGCCACTTTCAGGAATAGCTCATTTGACTTGATCAAATATTCGTTGATCGAATCCACTGAATACTTTCGTATGTCCTGACGTCCTGTGCACTGGTCTGGTTCACGAACGACTCGAACTGAAATAATTCCTTGAATTCTTTTGCTTGATAATATACTTGATCAGTCATTCCGGGTTAGATGTTGCTTCGATAAATTTGATTATAAATAATCAAAATAGATGTACTGGAATCTTCTGGTCTTTGATACTTGATATTCAGGCAATCTGGATAGCATAAACTGATTACGCTTTATTCTTCACTGAGGCTTGAACATGTAAATGAACTTCTTCCAGTGGACGGATGCTCGTCTCAGATATCTTGATTGTCTTTGTCTGTTCGTATCGAATCTCCAACCTGTAGATCCCTGTATTATACTTACGTATTGTTTCCTGTCTTTTGTTGTGTTGAGTTATCGTAATTACATTTACGTTACATTATGCTTTACAATCTCCCCCTATTTGATTGTTAAAGTTCGACAAGCAAATCCTTTAAGAGGATAACTCAACTGACACAATGAAAAAGCACACTAATTTAAACAGGAAATAATACTAAGTACAGTCTGGATTATATCTTACAATTTCCAGAAATCAAAAGTAAATACAAGCAGCCATTGTTCCTCTAGCCTGAACTAATCTCTCCTTGGCTTCTTGGCTCTTGCATTCATCAGATTAAGCTCAGCTCTCCTCTTTGCAGCTTCCTCTACTCTCTTCTGAGTGAGTTTATTCTCAATCTCTTCAATCCTTGCAGTTATGGTACTCAGTGCCACTTGCTCCAGTGTATTCTCAGGTGGTGGTTGCTCCAGATTTTTCTTCATCTTCTCTAAAGTTTGTAGATGGACCATCTTCTTCAGCTTCTTAAAAGTGATATTCAGCTCCATTCCTTCAATTTTCATGATGATTCTTGATGGATGAGCACGAACCCTAGAAGTGTTGTGAACAGTCTCTACAGCTTTCCTTATCTCCAGAAGATCAATCACATCTTTGAGCACACTCTTGTCTTCTTATACTACTGACCACTTAACAGCAGCAACTGCACGAATAATTCTTTTGGAGGAGAATTTTCCAATCTCTGTAAGTGGTATAGCAGTGGCCTCAGAGTCTTTTTTCTTTTTGAATATAATGGATGTTGGATTGTAAGTGACAACAGGAGCATTTGGATTCTCAGGTACTTCAGGGTTGAGTGGAGGCAATGGATATGGTGGTTGACGATTGATGGCTGATAAGTCCAAGTCTCTAAGAGCAGCAAAGTTCAGACGATAAGCATATAGCAGTTCAGCAATTAGTCTTCCCTTGCTTGTCCTTGAGCACTTTTCTCTGACTTGAGCTTCCAGATATTTCAGTATACGAGGATTGTAAGTTGACAATGCTTCATCAGTGAGTCCAATACTCTGAATCATACCATCCTTGAAATACTTGATAACTGAAGGCTTGTCATGAATTTCTAGTCCAATATTAGTGATCCATTCTTCCACCATATCTCTGAATACTTCATTGTGCTTCTTCCCTGTTGAAATGACCTTATTCCTTACCACAAACAACTCAGTCAGAGAGAGATTTCTGAGAAATTGACTTGACACATGTTTGAGTCCATGGTCTTTAGCTCAAATGATATGTTGACCATCCATCCTCTTCTTGGAAGAACAGCAACTGACACAGTAGAAATGATATCATTTAACACCTCGTGATAATCATGTAGATCCTTGTAGTTGTTTCTGAAGGAGTCAAAGATATCTTTTACTTCGTCATCATTATTTTCCTGAGTGACCTCTGGGAAATCAAACACAGCCCTGGCAATATCCCATTCATCTCCATCTTTGTGTAAGTTGGCAAGTCTCCTTTCCCTACGAATCCGTCTTTGGTTTTATAACTTCTCCCTTGCTCTCCTTTGCTCAGCAAAATCCCTAGAGACATCAGCAATATCTTGAGGATTTGCAATTTCAAACTCTTCAGGAGGGAAGATGTCATTGTGATATGCAAGTTCATCAGCAAAGACTTCATTGTCTGGGATTTCTCCTTCTTCCAGATCATCATCCTCAGCACCAACCATCCTTATCACCCTGTCATCAACAAACTCAGGGATGTATTCATCATGACTGTAACTGAATTGACCTCTAAGAGCAGAGTCAATCAATTCTTCAGACACCCCTGTGATCACCCTTTTTCCTCTTGCTTTTTGTGCTGCTCTCTTCCCCTCAGTTGAGTAATCCTCTCTGGAAGGTTGAGATGCCAGCAACTTAGCTTCGAGAGCAGCCAACCTTTGCTCCATTGTAGATTTGATCTCCACCAACTCCTCCCGTAGAACAAGATTCTCAGCTTCAAGATGTTGAACTTTAAACTTCAGAGCTTCAAATTCTGTCACAGATACAGTTGAAATTGTAGATTCAATTGTAGGTTGGGCTGTTGGGTTCTCACTTCTTCGTTCTGTAGGTGTTTCTCTCGTTTCACTCAAAGCTAGAACACTCAGTGGGTCAGAGGGTTTCTGTATAGCAAGTTCTGTAGGTGTTTCCCTCTCACTCAAAGAAGTTTCAGCATCCATAGATGTACCTGCAGAAGAAATCTTCTTAGCCTCTTCTAGAGAGGTCACAGAAGGTGCAATGAAGGTTCGTGAGCCTTCGTCCTCAGTTTCCTCGTCAGATGAATTTGAGTCATAAGAAACAAGTTGCCAACTACTCGAAGGTAGTGAGTCCTTAGTTGGATCCTGAGTTGGAATCTCAGGGTAGGTAGACACAGGGCTCGAAGGATGTGATCCTTGAATTGGCGAAGCACCCTGGTTTCCCACAACTGCCTTTGACGGCGAATGACTTTGTGACAAGTCCTCAGTAACTGGCATAAGACTGGCACACTTTCTGATATGAAGGGCTCAGAAACAGATTGTCGTTCACCTTCGAGAGGTGAAGAGTCCCTTAGGGGATCTGGGAATGTTCCTCCCAGGGGGGTAGACAAGGATGGAGAATTTGGCAATTCATCCAAGTTTCCCCCAGAAGCCTGTGAAGGCACTTGATCCTGAATAGGATCAGAAACAACAGTGTCTATCCCTGACATGGACGACAAAGTGTTAGCAACCGTCAATTCTTCAATCGTGTGTGCAACCTCACTGTGCATTGGAATATCATGTGGCTGAGGTGGTGAAGAAATAGACATATCTGCAGTTGTCTCAGGTTCTATTCTGCTTTCCTGACTAGGAGACAGAGCTGCAGTTTCAGAAACAATCTCCTTGTGTGGTGCACTTAAGGCACTTTCTCCCTCTCTCTCAGAAATAACAAGTGGTTGGCTGAGGGGTTGAGAAGTTTCTGCTTCATGGATTTGTGAAGAAATGCCTTGGTTATGAATTTGTGGGTTTTCAAATTCACTGGCATGTGTGATAGGTGGTGATAGCTGATTGGAATCCAGTAGATTCTGAACCCAATCAGGTGCACTAAATGACAAGTTGTCAGAGTCAGAAGGGATACCTGACTGAAGCAGTGGATTGTAGGTGTTGGTGAAAAGCTCATCAATATCCACCATGGCATCATCAGAAGGTGCAGCTACAGTGGTTTGAACAGGACTAACCACTTCATCATCAGAATCAGTGGAATTATCCTGTAATGAATCCTCTCCTTCAGATTGAGCATTGTTGTCAGAGGATGTTTCTGCAGCATCTTCCACTATCACCTCTTTTTCAACTGGAGTAGTTTGAGCCTCAGGAATATTGGCTTGAATAAGTGGCTCAGTGACTGTCTCAGCTTGTGCTTCAAGGGTCTCTTCAGCAACCTCAGGAGGAACAACATTCTGAACATGAGGTGGAGGCAAGTTCTGGAGATTAAGAAAGTCTTGCATCGCCTCAGGAAGCACCACATGTTCATTGTTGGTGTAGTTCTGATGACTCTCCAGCATTGAGATTACCCTTGTGGTCATGAAAGAACAAATGACATTGTCGATATTTGGATAGACAGCTCTTTCAGCAGGGGTCAGCATCTGATTCAGCACTATCTGGAAGAATCAAGGATAGAGAAGTACATGTCTGTTCTTCCTTAGAGATTCCTGAAAAGCTCCCATGATCAGATGACCCAGATTAATCCTTGTGTTCTGTGCTATTGCAATCCCAATTTCCTGGTTGAAGGTAGTGATTCCATGGAACCCTCCAGTCTTTGGTGCAAATACATGAGAGATGGAATTAAAGAAGAAATTTCATTCTCGAGGTAAGTGCTTGACATACATTTTTGATGGAAGATCACCAGTTGGCTCCCTTTGGCAGTGGATAGCAAAGAAGAAATTAGCCCTTTCAGCTCTATCAGGAACTGCTTCAAAGTCCTCTGTTGGTAATTGGAGAGCAGAGTTCAGGGTGTTCTCAGTAATTGACAGTGTTCGTCCCTGAATTTGACAAGTAAGACCAAGTACCTGTCCTGCGTTCACAACAGAAAAAGAAGACAAGAAATCTCGTAGAAGAGATTTGTTAAGATAAACAGACTCTGTCATAGCAAATCGTGCAAATGAAAATTCAGACATATATCGAACTCAGCGTCGATAATTTGCTTGCGTAATTAAATTATTATTCTCAACAATTGTGAAATTTGTTTTCAGAATATCAAAATTTGCAGCCATTTTTAATTAGAATTAAAAATGATTATAAATTTCATTTCCTGAATAATTACGAACAAATTGTCACTTATGTTACGAAAATAATTAATTAATAACACTCCGTAAAACCCTAATTCCAAGAATTTCAGATTTCGATGAAATTAACGTATGTTGTTCCTCTCGAAATTCTAAGAATTATGGGATCGGTTATGCAAATTATTGACACTTAGATCACGAACAAATCAGTCCTAGAATATGAAAAGGCTCGAAAAAACCTCTCGAAAAACCGTAATGGATCGTGAAAAAGCTTATATGAAAGTGTAGGTCTCGACTCAGGGATTCCAGAACTAGTTTCAAAACGCAAAATGGGCAAGATTTTGTCGGTAATTTGTTCGATTGAAATAACAAGAACTCGGCAGTTTGAATGAAAAAGGAGAGGTGCGTTCGTGTGTATGTATTTGTGTGTATACGGCTGAGAGATGAGAAAAGAAAACACAAGTCGTGCATATATACACTCACAGTATACCGAGGCGCAACTTGGTTATTTACCAAGTTGCCCTCCATGGGTCACACAGAGGGACGAGAGAGGCGCAACATGTGAATTTACTGTATTGCCCCTTATACACAAACAGTGTATAAGTGGCGCAACTTGGGACTTAGACTAAACAACTAAGTCTAAAGCCACAGTAGATACATAAGAGGACCCTAGCGCAGCATTTGACTTAGTCAAATGTTGCGCCTAGCACAGTGGCGCCCAACTGATTAGAGAGGAGTTAGAGTATATTGCATATGTATATATATGTGTTAATCAGGGGCGCAACATTTGACCAGGTCAAATGTTGCGCCTATCAGGTGTTAACATCAGTATGTATATATACTTGGACAAATAATAAACGAACACTCTCAAAATCATATCAATTTTTTAAACGTATTTGATTAAAATCAAATGTTCTAACAAATTGATATCACAACTAAATTAAATAAAATGTAACTAAATTAAAATAATTTGAATTGCTTCAACTCCATTAATCAAATATAATTAAAATACGAATCAAATAAACACTAATATTCATTAACTGAATATAAGCACTTAATTAATTCAAGAAAATTAATTCTAAATATCTACCACTTAGCAAATAATCACATAATCACATAAAATCATGCAAATCATATAAATCATGGCAAATAATTAAAACTAATTAACAGATAATTATGTAAAATACTGGACGCTCTTTGTAAATTCACAAGTCCTGAAAATATGTACATTTTAAAACTTGTGAACTTACGAACAAATTGCAGTTATCTCTTGTCTAATTAATTAGACATATTTAACATCCCAAGTTCACCAACCAATCTAGAGAAAGTGGATTCGTCTAGTGGTTTAGTGAAGATGTCTGCAATTTGTTGATCAGTAGGTACAAAGTGTAACTCTACTGTTCCATTCATGACATGCTCGCGAAGGAAATGATACCTGATATCAATGTGCTTTGTCCTGGTGTGTTGAACAGGATTGTTGGCAATGGCAATGGCACTAGTGTTATCACACAGAATCGGAATTTTATCCAACATGAGTCCATAATCTTGTAGTTGATTCCTCATCCACAAGATTTGAGCACAGCAACTTCTAGCAGCTATGTATTCAGCTTCCGCTGTAGACGTAGACACGGAGTGTTGCTTCTTGCTATACCATGACACCAACCGTCGTCCAAGAAACTGACAGCTTCCTGAAGTACTTTTCCTATCAATCTTACATCCTGCAAAGTCAGAATCTGTATAGCCAATTAGATCAAAACCTGTATCTTTAGGGTACCAAATCCCTAGATTGGGGGTTCCCTTAAGATACCTAAAAATACGCTTAACAGCTATAAGATGAGACTCTTTAGGATCAGCCTGGAATCTAGCACATAAACAAGTTGCGAACATGATATCTGGTCTACTAGCAGTTAGGTACAAGAGAGAGCCAATCATACCTCGATACTTCGTGATGTCAACTGACTTACCAGATTTATCCTGATCAAGTTTGACAGCAGTTGGCATAGGGGTTTTGGCAGGAGATGCTTCTTCCATTCCATATTTCTTCAGAAGATCCTTGATGTATTTAGATTGGCAGATAAAAATACCGTCAGCTTCTGAATAACTTGAAGTCCTAGGAAGAAGGACAATTCTCCCATCATGCTCATCTCATACCTGCTCTGCATCAGCTTAGCAAATCTCTCGCACAAAAGATCATTAGTAGAACCAAATATAATGTCATCGACATATACTTGTACAAGAATTATATCATCCTTATGCTTTTTATGGAAAAGAGTTTTATCGATGATACCTCTGGTGAAACCATTTTCAAGCAAGAACTTGGAAAGAGTGTCATACCAGGTTCGAAGGGCTTGCTTCAGGCCATAGAGTGCTTTGAAGAGAAAGTATACGAAGTCTTCGAATTCCTTGTCTTCAAACCCAGGGGGTTGTTCAACATAGACTTCCTCTTCCAGATCACCATTCAGGAATGCAGTTTTCACATCCATCTGATATACTTTGAAGTTGGAGTGTGCAGCAAATGCTAAGAACATTCTGATTGCTTCAAGCCTAGCAACTGGAGCATAGGTTTCATCATAATCAATTCCTTCTTCTTGTGAATAACCCTTTGCAACCAGTCTTGCCTTATTCCTCGTAACAATACCATCTTCATCCAGTTTGTTTCTAAAAACCCATCTAGTGCCAACTATAGATTTTCCTTTAGGTCTTGGCACCAGCTTCCATACTTTCTGCCTTTCAAATTGATTGAGTTCTTCCTGCATTGCAGATACCCAATCTGGATCACTTAGAGCCTCTTCAAATTTCTTTGGTTCTGTCTGAGACAAGAATCCAGCAAAGTTGCATTCATTCTGAGTTGCTCTTCTAGTCTGCACTCCTGTGTCTGGATCACCAATGATTTGTTCAACAGGATGGGCTCTACTCCATACCCTTTGTCTTGGCAGATTCAATCTTGATGATTCACCATAATCATAGTTGTGTTGAGTGTGATGACTAGTAGATCCACTTTGACTTGCTCCCCCTGAGCTGATGCTAATTCTATTTGATGATCCTCCACTTTGACCACTGTGATCATGATGATCATTTGTATTGTTGCCAATACTTCCTCCAGATGGTTCAGGATCAGCATTTCCTCTATTTACATTAGGTTCCCTAGCATCAGCTTCAGGTACATCTTCTCCTATATAGATGTCTTCTAAATTCTCAAACTCCAGAGAATCAGATTCATTTTCCTTTTGGAGACTTGGGAGCTTGGTATCATCAAATCTTACATTGATGCTTTCAATCAGCTTGTCGTCATTGATCAGATAAACCCTGTAGGTCTTAGACTCTAAAGAATAACCCAGAAAGATGCCTTCTTCAGCTTTGGCATCAAACTTTCCCAGATGCTCTTCTTTTAACACAAAGCATTTTGCACCAAACACAGGAAAGTAACTCAGTGATGGTTTTCTGTTGGCCATTACTTCATAAGGAGTCTTATCCAAATCCTTGTTAATCAGGGTACGATTTTGAGTGTAGCAAGCAGTACTTACAACTTCAGCCCAGAAATAGATTGGAAGTCTTGATTGACTAATCATAGTCCTTGCTGCTTCAATCAAGGTTCTGTTCTTCCTTTCTACGACACCATTTTGTTGTGGAGTCCTTGGAGCTGAATACTAACGAGAGATGCCCTTATCAGTACAGAAGTCATTAAGAACAGCATTGCGAAACTCTGTTCCATTATCTGATCTGATTGCCCTTACTGGCATATTTGCTTCCTTTTCAATCTTCTTAATATGATCAATGATGACGAGTTCTGCTTCATCCTTTGAATGTAAGAATAATACCCATGTGTATTTTGAGTAGTCATCGACGATCACAAGAGCATATCTTTTCCTTGATATAGAAGGAATGTTGACTGGTCCAAACAGATCCATATGAATCAGTTGAAGGGGTGAACCAATGTCAGTCATGCCTTTGCTCCTGTGTGATGCTTTCTTTGACTTCCCTTTTTCACATGCATCACAGAGTCCTTCTTGACAGAATTCTTTCTGTGGCAGACCTCTCACAAGTTCTCTTTTGACTAAAGAGTTCATAGTCTTAAAGTTCAAGTGTGAGAGCTTCCGATGCCATAACCAACTATCATCAGCAGAGGCCTTGCTGTAGAAACACTTGACCTCCCCCTTACTTGCTGAATCTATGTCGGCTATAAACAAACTTGATTTTCTTACACCACGGAGTGTAAAATCCTTGTTCTTCCGGTTCTGGATCAAGCAAACTTTCTTCTAAAAGATTACGTCGTATCCTTTGTCACAGAACTGACTGATACTCAGTAAGTTGTGCTTGAGTCCTTCTACCAGAGAGATATCTTCAATGATGACATTTCCAACTTTCAGCTTACCATATCCCGTTGTAAATCCTTTGCTGTCATCTCCAAAGATTTTAATTGGGCCGGTTCTCATCACCACATCTGTGAGCAGGGACTTTTCTCCAGTCATATGTCTTGAACAACCACTATCAAGAACCCACACAACTTTACTTTTCTTTCCTGTGCCCTGCATTCACAAATGGATTAAACTTTCTTTGGTACCCAGACACTCTTGGGTCCAGGTGGTTTAGTAGAAACAGGATTATCAACAGAATCTGTTTTAACATGTGCTTGTTCAGGGGTGACTAGACTCTTCTCCTTTTTAGTCTTAGCAGAAGTGCTTTTAGACTTGGAGTTTGGAGTTTCCTTCTTCTTAGAAGGACTAGCAGTCTTTGCCACAGGGGCAATAGAAGGTGCAGGCATATTCATATTCATGGTAGATGGTGCAGAAAAAGATGCATTTAACATGGTAAAACATGCAGACATCATATTCATAGCACATTGCATGCAACCTACTCTACCACATGGCAAATGAACAGCATTCATGTTAACAGTATTAGGCATGCTAGTAACAGAATTATCTACTTTAATCACTTTACATGCATGAGTAAGATGATTAGTAGAATTGCAATTATTACAAACCTTTCTAGCATTAGAATTCCTAGAGTTGGTGTTCTTAGGATCTAGCTTGCCATTTCTGTTGTTCTTCTTTTTGTTGGAACTAGTACTTCCTAATCCAGTTTTATCTGAATCTTCTCTGACTTGGGAATTAGAAGGTACATCATGTGATTCCTGTTTTACTTGAGGCTTAACAACTTCCTCATTTTTCAACTCTTCCTTGATGACAAGGTCTTCTTCTATCAGAGGTTCTGTTTGTGCCTTTCTAAAGATAGGGGTCTTGGTGTTCTTTAGAATTTTAGGTACATTTGTTCCTTCAGGAGCATTCTCAGTTCCTGCTGAAACAAATATGCCTTCATTCTCTTTTCTCTTCTTTCTTTTAGCACTTTCCAAAGAACTATAGTCAAGGCCAATAGCAACCTTCTTATCAACCCGTTGACTATCCAAGATCTCTTTCTGTAGAAAAGCAGAATTCTGATAGGCCCTAAGCTTAGTTTCTCGGTCAGCAATCTGAGACCTAAGGGATTCCTCAATTTCTGCACTACACTTCTCCTTATTCTCTAGATATTCAATTCTATCTTTAAGGTTAGTGTTCATGAGTTTCTCTAAAGCTAATTCATCTACTCGTTCTTCAAGTTTAGCTATCTTTAGAGAGAGACTACAGTTGTCTGATTCTGAAGCTAATAAACTAGTGTGCAAGTTATACATCTCTTGACCTAGTTCATTTATAGTCTTTTTATAATCAGCAGTAGTCATGTCATCAACAGAAATTTCAGGAGATACCTGAGATAGAGATTCCTCGACAGTGTCAGCCATTAATGCAAATGCATAATTGCTCTGGACAGGTTCATCATCAGAATCTGTGTCATCCCAGCTTTTTCCCTCAGCAATGTAAGCCCTTCCTTTATGCTTGGCCACCATTGCTTCCAACTTAGCTTTCAGCTTTTCATTTTCTTTTTTCAGATCCTCAGAAGAATTCTTCTTATCATATGAGTTCCTTCTTTCTTTGACAGGAGCCGCTTTAGGTTTCCTGCATTCTGTTGCAAAGTGCCCTAAGTCATTGCAGTTGTAGCATCTGACCTTGCTCTTGTCATACATGTTTGATTTGTAACTGCCAGTACTCTAAGACCCTGACCCTGAATATCCTCCTCTACCCTGAAACTTGTTCCCTGAAGTTTTCTTGTACCGGGGGTTCTTCCTGAACTTGATATGCTTGAACCTTGCAGCCATATAAGCCATAGACTTATCTTCCAGCTGCTCCAGCTCTTCCTGAGTATAGAACTCATCCTCCGGTTCACCAGAAACTTCATCAATTTCAGCTTCTACAATCTCAGTATTTGTAGAAGGATAATCAGCTTTGATGGATGAACAATTACTCTGAGTAACAGTGTGATCATTAATACCATATTCAACTAATTGTTGATAACCAAAGTATGGTTGATCAGCAATAAGTGCAGTGGTCTTTTGTAAGGCCATACTCTTGGCTTCAGATGATCCACCACCATAGATGATCTTTCTTTGTTCAAGTTCCATCTCAAACGTCTTCAGTTTTCCAAACAGCTTTTCCAAAGTCATAGTTCTGAAGTCGCTTCTTTCCCGGATGGTCTCAGTCTTTACAACTAGATGGGGTGGCATCACAAATGAGAACTTTCTGTTAATCTCTTTCTGTGGATAAGTCTTTCCATGCAGGGTGAGTTCATTCAACAGCAACATGAACCTTTCATAGATTTGAGAAATGTTCTCTCCAGGTATTGCCTGAAATGCTTCATATCTGGCAATTAGCATATCGTATCTATTTTCCCTGACTTCTTCAGATCCCTCCATCAATGCCTCTATAGTATCCCACATCTGCTTTGAAGTTTTCAGACTCAGTATCAGATGTGTCATAGTCTTGGTCATTGATTCAACAATTATGAGTTGCAGATTATGGTCATGTGCAATATATTCCTTATCAGTCTCAGTGTATTCGCTTTTCTCTTTGGGAACAGACTTCTGTGGAATACGAACACCATTTTCAACAGATTCAGGAATAATCTTCATAGGCATAAACGGACCATTTTCCAGAATCCCAATGTACATGGGATTAGCAACTCTGATGTACAGCAACATCTTCATCTTCCAGTTGTTGTAGTCATCTTTGTCAAATGGAGGTACTTTGATTCCTAACTTGTGTGTCCACATTGTTATCAGATAAAATTACGATTGGACGGACAGCTAGCTTTTCATATTGGTAACGGATCTCAGATCTGTATATCGATCAGCGTCGCTCTGATACCAATTGTTAGGTCCAATCAGACGTAGAAGGGGGTTGAATACGTCTATACCAATTTTCTTCGATTTAATTTAATTGCGGATAATTCTGTTTCAGTCCATGTTAAATCAATCGTAAATAAACAACTCCGGCAAGTCGGGGAATATTCTTTGTATTAGAAATAATCCTCGGGTGCTACAAATTCCAACACAAGTGTCGGCTGCAGAGACTACAATCACTCTAATACAAACTCTCGATAAAAACGATATTCAAATTTAACTCTCGAGAATGTGTATTGTGTGTGCACTTACAAAGTGTGTAGTTGTTTTCAAATGAAAACATCAAGCTCTATTTATAGGCTTTCCAACAACTAACCATGGTTAACGAGTTCGTCCTGGACGACTTGAGTTCGTTCGGGACGGATTCGATTTATAAAAAATAAATCTAACTCAGGTGCATACAAGGAGTGGCGCCACTTTCATATACATATATATAAACATATATATGTGTATATATATATATATATATATATATATATATGAAAGTTGCGCCCCAAATACACCCATTCTTCACTGGAAGTCAACCGTGGTCAAATCTTGCGCTTATACAGTGTTCTCATGTGGCTTCCCTGTGACTTAGATTCTTTTTAATCAACCAAACTTGCGCTTTGACTTAGTCAAGGGCTGCGCCTTGACTAAAGTCAAGAGTTGCGCCAAGAGAGTGTCCACTGTGTAGAGTACTTAGAGAATTTCAGAGTTGATGAACTTGCGCTTTGACCTTTGGTCAAACATTGCGCCTTCAGTACTTCACTGAGTGAAGTTAGAGAGAATTGCCAAGTCCAGTAGTGATATCTTAGCGCAGGTTTTGACTAAGTCAAACCTTGCGCTAAGAACCCTTCTCTAGTGTTCACAGGAATGGATACTTAAAAATAATCTAAGTGTCGAGACCAACTTGCGCCATTCTTCAATGATCTCCCTTGATATCTCTCATAAGACTGAGACTTGACCTGGAGAGGCTTTCCATAATATATATATGTATATATATATATATATATATATATATATATATATATATATATAAGTTATTAATTGATTTGATAATTACTTGAATTAATTTCTTATTCAAGTAATAATCAATTAATATCACATATAAATATAAATATATATAAATCTATATTTTAATTTTAATTCCTTTAAGCCACTTTCAGGAATAGCTCATTTGACTTGATCAAATATTCGTTGATCGAATCCACTGAATACTTTCGTATGTCCTAACGTCCTGTGCACTGGTCTGGTTCACGAACGACTCGAACTGAAATAATTCCTTGAATTCTTTTGCTTGATAATATACTTGATCAGTCATTCCGGGTTAGATGTTGCTTCGATAAATTTGATTATAAATAATCAAAATAGATGTACTGGAATCTTCTGGTCTTTGATACTTGATATTCAGGCAATCTTGATAGCAGAAACTGATTACGCTTTATTCTTCATTGAGGCTTGAACATGTAAATGAACTTCTTCCGGTGGACGGATGCTCGTCTCAGATATCTTGATTGTCTCGTTGTAGACGGAGTGTTCCTCGGAGCATGAATATTTGCTGATGAAGAGGCGAGAAGAGTTGACGATGTTGGAGCAGGATGATTTGCTGATGAAGAGGCAAGAGGAGTTAACGATGTTGGAGCAGGAGGATTTGCTGACGTTTGTTGTCGAGTTATGTAGTTGATATGAGCATTGAAGTGAAGCGAAGCACGTCCGTGCCTAAGGTGCGCCATGTAAGAAGGGAGGCGTACCTTCCAACATACATCCTTCCGGCCAGGGATACAGTCTACAACAAATCGTATACAAGCATCAAGAAAGAATATTTACCTTAAGGCGTGCCCTGTTAGGGGGAGGCGCGCTATATATTCTTCCTCCCTACAAAGGACCCGACTAACACAATATACCGTACACATGTGCAAGAAGATACATTGTGCCAGCCATGGGACTTGCTTCCTTCCGAAACCCTTAGAAAGTCTCCAGATCCGAAAATCACGTTTCCCTCATGTATTGGCCTTTGGAACCTTCGCTCCGATCTTGCCTTCATCTTTCGCCCTCAAAACCTTGCCCTTGTTCAATATCGATAACAAACAATCATGCTTACCATCGTCTTTCCCCTCTGAACATACTTCTCCATCGAACCCGTCTTCTTTTTCTTCACAACGGGCTTTTCCTTCGATCCCGTCTTCTTCTCCTTCATAACGGACTTATCCTTCGATCCCATTATCTATCCCCTCTAAACGTACTTCTCAGATAATTCATCGTTACTCACCATGATTGGCGGCGACTGAGCGATCGGCCGTCGTAGATTGACGTTTTCTCCATCTGTTATCACAATTGCCTGTTCCCGGGGGGTGTTGCCGACCGTGGTGTTGTCCGTTCGTCCGGTGTTGCTTGTCTTTCCGACGTTGTCTCTTCTGGATCTTGGATCGGGTTGTTGACTACCGCTAGGGATCGTATCGCCGCGGTTCGACACCTTTCTCCTCGATGGAAAATTCTCTAAAGCCCTCCTTCTAGCGCCAATTTGTTAATGGAGAAATCTGGTTTTGTTAACAAAGATGAGGTTCTCGGCGTGAATCAAGATTTGTCGCTGCGGTTGTTCGTCGGAATAAGGGTGGTGATGATGTGTTTTTGGATGTGGATGAGATCGTAGGCATAGGGTTCAAGATCGCGAAGAAAACTAGGGGTCTATTCACCGGCCTCTCGTTCCCAAGAGTTACCCATGCCTACGATATGCCTATGTACCCATATATATATAGGGGATCAAGCCGGTACGTAGTTCTTTCTCCTAAGAAACCTGATTGGATTAGGCTTCCCCTTCTGCTGTCTTCCTCCTAAAAGGGGCCCAATACGACGAGGCCTAGCCTTGGGCCTTGTAGACTCTCGAGCACCCAAGGCTTACCCAAAATGCAAGGACGCTTCTCTACTACCCGACAGGGACAACCCGCCAGACTACAGAGATAGATCCTTCTAGGGCGTGTCTTTGAGAAGGTTCCACAAGCTCCCCGACAAGGACAACTCGCCAGACTACAGAGCAAGGCTTCCTCTAATCTTCATTCTCTATCTCCCAAAGAGGGTAACTCCTCAGACTACAAGGTAGAGTCTTCGACAAGTTAACAGTAGGGCTCATATACACCTAAGGGTGTCCCCCTAGGTATAATATGTCTCCTCCGGCCCTTCAAATGACGATCTTTCTCTGTAAGCTTCAACTTGGCGCGCCTAATCTTCTTGAAGTGGTCCCTTCTGACTGACATGGCTAGTTTGGGCTTGGTCCAATCTTGAGCCCATCATGGTCTTCTTTTATGGGCCAGGTCTTCATGGTGATTTTTGCGTATAACACACACATAAGCCGGTGTTTTTCGGGAACCATACGTTTTACCCTCTCCATATCCTGCAATATGCGGGATTTACCGAGTAAGTTTGATTTATTTGGAAAAGATACACAGATTCGGGCAAGAGAATGATTGGTTGCCTTAGTCAGTGGGCTGATCAATTAAGTTTGGACATGAGAGTCTTAAATCTCACGAGTGATATGACATTAGGTAAGAAAGATTGAAACATTGGAGACAGTGTATTGAGGCTTCGTCTCTTGATTTTTTATACATGTTTTGAGGGTTATGAAACTTTGGTTTAGGAAAAAGACTCAAATCATTCGTTAATAAAGGAGAGTTTCGTGACTAAGGGGAGTCTTTTAGAAAATCATGGCCAATGTACTTTTTACGTATATATCACAAAATACTTTGTCTTGCACTAAATCAGATATTTTCACAGAAATAGCCTCCCTGCTCTTTCAGAATAAGGACATGATCCGCACATTACACTATGTTAGGGTTCTTCATGAAAACAGCATCCCTGCTCTTTCGTGGCATGGTCCGCATACATTTTACCATCCCAAACCGACCCTGCGTGATACAGAGTATATGTTATTTGGATTATTCAATAGTGAAATGAAATATTTTATTTGCTTGTTCTTTAAATTGAAGGAACTGAAATTAAATGATATGAAATTGAACTCAAAAGTTGAATATTTTATATTACAAAAGCAAGTATAGGCTATAATCCTGAAATTTATGCAATAACAACTTCAAGTTTCCTCCTTTTTCACTTCTAAATTTATCTTCTAGTACATGCTCCGAAACCAAGCAGGAAAACTGGGACAAATCTTAACTGCTGCAAAGAAATTTAAGAATAAATACAATAATAATAGCATCGGTACAAGTTGATCGTTGCTACTTTATCTACCCCGTTTTCTTTGATGATTTCGAAGCCCTGGTCATCATTACTTTGGGCGTCGATGGTATGGGTACGAAACCTCATCAATAGTTGATTTCAGTTGGTTGCCTACTTTACGTAAATTTTTTGCAACCCCGTTTGCTACCACACCAGCATTTCTCGAAAACCTGAAATGTTTGAAGAAAAATCAAGAAATGTAAGCTGAACATCAAGTACACGATTATCAGCACTGCAATGAAGAGACTTTAAAGACAAAAGACCACTAACGACAATGCTTGCCTTTCTAAGAACTCATCACCTACGGACTGTGTTGGCTTTTGCGTCCTAGGTTGTGGCAATCTACTATTATCTTCAAGAAAACAACAATTTAACAACCAATAAGAATGTGATCTATATATAACGATGCTAAAAGGTGAAGGATCCACATAGCAAAAACATACACCAAATTAGAACAGATGGATGAACTTCAACACAAAAGTTTTATGCACACATATAAATACAGTATTTAAACTACCAATAAAAACAAAAGTGCATGCAGAGAATTGACGAAAGCACCCACTTTCCAACTCCTAAAAATATTTCCATAAAATTTTTGATTAATCCACAAGTAATATAATATAATGAAGCTAATCAGGAAAAAGCACAGTGCAAACTTACGATTGAATGCATCACATGTGGTTCTTTACCCCATATACTTATTGTATGGAATTATGAATAATAATTAAGCGTTCAGCAAATATTTAAGGTTAGTTCGCTAAAATATTGTTATTGTCGTACAAATGCCTATCTCTTAACCATCAGTAAGAAACATGGGGCTTCCTAATTACTATTTCTATATATACTTGTCGGGAATTAATATTAACTTCTCACAAAGAGAATCGACAGCCATGAACATGGCACTTCCTTGCATGAGAAAATATGACTGAGTATGTCATATCTTAGCTCTTACATTCTAAGATATCGGTAGTTTAACTAAGATTTGGAATCAAGTTATGTATTTGTTTAGGTAAAACTGACATGCTAATGATAATATGCGCATTAAAATTATAATGTATCTAGGTTTTATATAGATTGTAAATTAAGCCAATGCAGACAACACCCATGCAGCGGCATCCCTAACTAAACTGATCGGAGATCCATCAATCACAGACGGTATCTAAGCCTTGCTTCTTCTGATCGGCTCGTATTAGCCAGTGCTTTTGCAAGAAAATCAGTGCTAAATAGACCTACTCATGTTTACATAAATAACAAATTAGGGAGATGACAACCTCGATTCCGATGCATGCAGGAAGCTCTGATTTTTTATCGCGCACATCTCTTTGACCCTTTCGATCTGAGCAGACCGAGTAACCAACACAACCATACTTGAAATATGCAAAGTCCTTGTCCTTCTCGTTAGCTTCCAGCTCAGATTTTCCAACTATGTTGCAAGGTACTAGTAAAAAAAACTCAATATCATTATTTGAACTGCTTACAATGAAAATGAACTGCTTACAATGAAAATCAACAGGCAAAGACATGCATGCATGCAAATTACAGATGAATTCTAGACATTGTGGTATTGTACTCTAGCCATATACTTCAAAGATAGAGAGAAGAAAACATAAAATATCAATATTCATGCATTCATATGGAAAAGAAGTGTCGTCGCATCACAAGATAATTCTCCGCAAAGAAAGATCTTTCATGCAAACACTTTATGACTAGGAGCCTCTTTGTCTCAACTTTAAGTTCATGCAAACACTTTATGACTAGGAGCCTCTTTGTCTCAACTTTAAGTTCATGCAAACACTTTATGAAGGAGCATGGTTGTCTCGACTTTAAGTCAGGAACTTAAAGTTGTTTCTGACTTTAAGCTAAAAAATGTCTGATTGTGTAATAAGCCAAAAACTGACTTAAAGTCAGAAATAAGCGAGAAACTCACTTAAAACCAGAAGTTAGTTTGAGGTACTTTTTTCTTCGACTTGCTTTTTTTTGGATGAAAATTACTCACAAGTCATAAGTTACCCATAAATCACTTTTATTTTATTATTACATTCTAAATAACCCGTAAGTCATTAATAAGTCAAAGTTACCCAAACTGACATTTTAAGCTCCCGGACATTTTAAGCTTCCAGCTTATTACATTAAATCATAAGGAGCAAGCAAGTCTTAGGATCACAACACACGCACACACATATAATAATGATTATAAAAGGTACGCATCTATAATAAAATCTTAGATATATAGAACAGGCTTACGCTCAAAGCTTTTATCCGTGTTTTACAATAAAAAGACTAAACTTAGCATATCCAAATCAGTAAATGTCACAACTTGGTGTAAAAAACTAAAAATCAAAAGTAATTAAATGAAAATGCCAAATCTATAGTCTACATATTTTTTTTAAATAGACAGGGATTGTAAAAGACCTCTTCCATTAACATTGAGAGATCTCCCTTAAGAGGCAGCAGAACCAATAATACAAGACTGAAGAAAAAAGAATCAAAAATTTAGGTATACACATAAGAACTACATTATCTAATTAAATCTTTAAAAATAAACTTTAGAAACCTTCTGACCTATACAACCAAGTGGTGACCCACAATTTTGCATTCTTCCAAACATCAACTAAACTCCAAACATCAAAAAAAGAAGAAAACTTTGCTGATCCTTTCTATCCAAATAACATACAGTAAAGTATTAGTCTCAATCCTACTTAATCTTACCGTATTAAAAATGAACCACAAGAAAGTGGCATACATGATGACAACTCACTGAGAACTTTTGACCAAAATATTCTAGCAAACTCACATTCCAAAGATGTATGACTCATATACTTGTCTGCATCTCTACAAGCACACCCCCAACGACAGATAACTAAAAATCGTCATGTTTTGTAAATACTCAGACTGTTAAGCTTGTGTAAAAGAAAACCAACAAACCTAGAACTGTAATTTTGAAAGGAGTTTAAATCTTCCACCAGGGTTTTGCCCACCAGACCTCCAAACTCAAGGAGTCGGTAAGCTTGTGATAGGTTGATCTACAAGAAAGAAATCCACTTCTGTCTGCTTCCAGGAACCTCCTCATAATCAGCACTAGGCACATATTCGACCAAATGAAGCAATTATCTAGAAATAAGCATTGCCCTAACACAGAGAAGCCTCCTAAATTTAGAAGCCTTTCACCCATTATCCCACCTTTTCTCTTGAAATAATATGACAAAATACTAATTCTTAGCCAAGATAAATCAAGAAATCAAATTGTAAGGCCTCCTCTTCTAACCAAAATGTCTTCCCAAGATCCAATGCCATCTGTAAGACCCATCTTGTTGAAATAAATCATGCTTAGAAATTCGTCATAGAATGTAACAATGTCTCACCAAGGCTTTCAAGTCAAAGGCCTCTTAATGGTATTACTGTCCTATGGCTACCAGCCAAACTATATATTTGACTAGTCAATGTAAATATAATTTCTATACTCCAATGTGTATGTGCACAATACTACAAAACTGAAACTTAGCAACATACATAATCCTTTTTCATATATTGTAGTGACAATATGATTGGGCTGGTGATATTGGAATGTGTTGATATATTTTTCAAATATCATTATTAGATAAAAAAGAAGGCGATTTCAACATTCCTAGATTCATGCTCTAAAGTTTTAAACATGAATGCATACTAGGGGCTCAATTGGAAATGACATGGATATCCCAACCCTTTTGTACGATTTATAAGGATTTTATGTGAATTATTTTTGTTACAACGTTTTAACCCCCTCATTACTCATCCCTGCATAAATGACATAGTCCTAAAGGAATAAATCGGAGAATTGAGAAGTGCCCGAGTAGCGTTGCCAAAGGTGCTACGCAATACAATCAACTTGCATGTACTCATACACATCATAGATCACTTTGCAAAAACAGAATGGGTGTTGCAAAAACCTTACAAAACAAAACACCAAAGAATTGGAAAAAAGCTAAAGACAAACCTTAAAGCCTAGACCTTAATGTTGTGTTTGGTTGGGGTGAATGATTCCGGAAGGAATGGAATAAAAAAATAAACTAAAATATGGGCAATTGTTAACAGATTTCATTCTTTCCTCCATTCCATTCCTTACATTCTATGCTAGAGATCATATCTTCAATTTGAGATGGAATGCTCCATTCTCTCCTACCCCCAATTTCTTCTCAAATCTCATCATAGCAATTTTGCACTCCCTTAAATTATTTCAAAACTTCCCTCATATCTCTATTAGTTTCAAGTAATTTTACTCATTTCATTCCATTCCATTCTCTCCAACCAAACACAACATTAAATCAAATTAAAACAAACCAAAGTGAATCAAGAATCAAGTAATATAGAGAACCCATTTAAATCAAATGAATAATCTTTGATAACAAAAGAAACCCATAATCTTTGTTGAATCAAGGCTGAATCTTTAACATACAAAAAGTAGAAATTAACCTTGAGGAAGAGAACGAGTGATTCCAATACAAAGGGGATTTGAAGAATGAGATTTGAGGGCAGAAGAATAATAGAGACAGCCTTTGCAGGATTTGGCTTTGTGGGGATTTGGGTTTGTTTCTCCTCCACCATCTTTGGTCTTGCTGGTGGGAATCTCATCATCGTCATCTCTTTCTCTCTCTTTTCTCTTTCTCTTTGTATCTCTCTCCCTTTCCGCCCTCTCCATTTGCCTCTCCTTGTCTATATCAATTACTGCATTTCTCTTTTGGGACCAGGTCCCTGGTATACGGCTGCCAGGGATTGGTTAACCAACAATCCATTTCCTGGCCGTTGGATGCATATCCAGCGGCCAGGATCATATTAAAACTTTAATGTGTCCAGCGCTTTTTTAGCGCTGGACAGGGATTCCCACGTCCAGCGCTAAAAAAGCGCTGGACATGGGAATCCCTGTCCAGCGCTAAAAAAGCGCTGGACACATTAAACTTTTAATAAGATCCTGGCCGCTGGATATGCATCCAACGGCCAGGAAATAGGCTGTTGGTTAAGCGGTCCACAACTTCTCTTTTTAGTTTCTTCATTCCAATTGACACATTCACTAGAACCTACGGAAACCAATAAATTTATTAGGTTGATCACGTACCATTTCTTTACAAAAATTTTTGGCTAAATTTTTTTACATGTTTCTGCCAAGCGTCAGGGACCCATTAATTTCTTTAATTTTATAAATACGTGAACTACCGGGAAACGATACAAATATTTCACATTTGTGTTTAGACTTTTTGTACACGGCACGAAAGTACACGATCTTAGTTGTGTCAATTTTGGATTTACCCACAAACACACGACACGAAATACATAATATAATTAATTAAATATAACAATAGATAATTAATAATATATAGTAATAACATAATTTATAATATATAATTTAATTTAAATAATAGGTTTTATAAATAAATATATAGTGGCACTCTAGGGAGGGCTCCTTATATGGAGTTACATAGCATACCCCAATCTAAACCATTGATTTCATTAAAAAAATACACGGCAAGATTAAAAGATATTATTGTATAATTCAAAACACAATTACAACTCTCCAGACAAAACACAATTACAACTCTCCAGACAATATATACAGCGATACACACACATACACACGAAGCTCTCGAGATTAAAGATCGAAGAAACAACTTCACAAGAACAAATCAAGTTTGCTGCAAAAGCAAATCGAAGCTTTGAAGGTCAAAACCAAAGATATTCGAAGGTAATCTATATAATTTTCGTTCTATAAAGTTAGGGTTCTAAAAAGGAGCATTTAGATTCGTGTGTTATTAAAGATGTTTATGAGATTCATACCTTTCTTTCATTATTTCAGGTCAATTGAAAAGACGAGTCATAATTACAAGCTGCTCGGATGAATAGGTAAGAAAAGAAATCTTTTCATGTATGTTTTGTATGTGTGTTTTTGTATTCCATAATAGAATAGATCTAATTTTGTGCGTATCGTGTATAATTTTTAATTCTACTGTGAATTTGATACTATTGTGGAATCATGATTTATTCAGTTGTAGAATATATTAAAAATTTATTATATTATTTACATGTACTCTTCTGTAGAATATATGTGACTTATATGGTTGAGATGTATTTGGAGTTATATATCAGCAATTTGCTAATATATTTTGCATATATATATTTTTTAGAAGTTTTGTGTAATGTAATGGTTCTATAGTAGACTCAAGTATTCGTATATTTTAACATTTTTAAATAATTTATGGGTAGTTTGTGATTCTGTTGTAGAGTATATAAGATTTCATGTATTTTGTTGTATAGAATTAAGTTTATATAGTGGAATCATTTATAAATTTGTTTAAGTATTTTGTATCAGTGGATGCACTGGTGAACATCTATTATACAATAGAAAACTATTTTTGAGCGATACCTGGTAATCCAAGCATGCATGTTGCATGTATTTTGCATATATTCTATAACAGAATTTTTGTTTATATTATAAAGCAAATTAGTAGTGTATAGTGAATGTTTTATGCATATGTTCTATATTATAACAATTATTGTGTTCTAGTACTGAATTTAAAATGCAGTATAAAATTAAGTTTACATAGTGGAATGATTTATGATTTCATTCAAATATTTTGTATTCTACGGTGAATGCCCTATTCCTCTTATTTATGATTTCTTTTGTGTAATGTGTTCCGTAGTATTAGCATTATTTGTTATGTTCTGTATTAGAATATTTTTATTTTCAGTATTATAATAAAAAAAATTATGATTAAGAAGCAAAAATTATTTATCTGAGATGATTTTGGGTTTTAATACTATGTTTGAAATGCACTCCAGAACTAAGTTTCTATAGTGAAATAATTTTTTGGTTGTGCTTTCTTCTTCTTTAAATTAGTAAATTTGCATTTAATGAATGCGTATCCCCTAGATTGTGGAAATTTGACATGGTGTTGTTTTGAATATATTTGTTCTATGTTAGTTTTACTCAAAAAATTCTTATGACTGTTGATGATAATAGTTAGTAAAGTACAAGTCATTTTGCCTCCCTGTTAATTTGTGAATTTATGAGATTGTAAGCCCTGTAGCTGGCTAAGGGATCACTTTAAGTAATTCAATTCTATAAAATTCCTTTTCAATATAGTATGTTATGGTTTAGACCAACCTCTTTACAAGTTCTACATATACAATTGAGGAGTCTTGCATGTGTAACTTTTTAATTCTCTTGATCATGACAGGTACACACCCAAGATGGAACAAATATAGATTCTAAAGATCGGGATCAATGAAAGATACTACGGAATAGTATGTACTGCCTTTGAAAACCTTAGAAGAGTAGTGATAGATATATACGTCCCCACAGTCAAATAATAACCAATTTTAGCGTCTGCCAAAAAGCCACCAAGGCGTCCAATGATTTTTAGAGTGACCATGAAGTTTGTCACTATATTTGAAGATTTTGACGAAGATAGATGCAATAGAATTGTAGTTAATTAGTTACTGGGCAGCTGCAAAGAAGAGACTATGTATATTGTATATGTAGGAATGGCTAAAGAACAAGAGTGAGAGAATATTCTTGTAGATAGGATTGCTCAGGAATTATAAAAGTTAAAATATCTCCTCATGTTATGTTGACTCGTTACGTCTTTTGTACTATGCAAATCAAGTTGAATGCAAGGACCATCATTCTGTGGCTAATTTGCTTCCGCCCACAACTAGTATCAAATTGGTGAATGACTTAATATAATTATTATATTGAATTTACAATATCCAAGGGATCATCAGATTATCTTCGTTGTTACGAAACTTAAGTAAATTATAGCAAGCCCTACATTCATGTATATTTTGTAAAGTATTGTGAGCTAGTGTTTGCATTGTGTTAATTAATATTAGGTACTTTGATAATGCTTTAATTTTCCTTAATATGCACCCGATGAATCCTTTTTAATCTATATGAAATAATAGAAGCGCCTCTATGATGCACCTTTGTATGTATTTAGAATGGAACCAAAACCAATTTACAATAATTAACTAAATAAAGTAATAAATTAAAAAATTAAGTGTTTGTATTTCGTAGTAGAAGACAATCATTGAGATTAAACATTGAATGTCAATAGTTGAATTGATAAATTCTGGTTGATTCAAGGATAACTTCGTTGTTTATGATCTTCTAGCTAGCCAATTGAGACGTCAATTTATCCTTGCCCCTTTTAAGTCAAGGATTCCATCTATTTTTATCAAAGAGTTGAAAACTACACCTTGCTCTTCATAAGCACCTGATAGCAAAAAAAAATCAAAGATATTATCATATTGCAAAAAACTTGATGACTCATACGAGATTTAGAGTAGTCGATAATCCATGACAATTAGCATTAAGCGATTACCCAGAAGCAATTTTTTTAAGAGGTTATGTAGCAACTTGGAGTTGTTTCATTGAGTTGTGCTTAGACCAAAAGCTCAAGAAAGTAAGAGCACCTTGAATATTATGATTAACTTGCTGCTAAAAATACTAGAGGTCATGAAGCTAAGAAATAGGAATACTTGAGTAGCTTTGCATGTAAAATTTTCAAGTTTTAATCATAAACTTACACCATCTAGCTATAAATAGAGATGACTAATACTATCAGAGCGCTCACGCCCTCATTGTTTACATTCATACATATTGACTGAGCAGCACGTAGTTTAACATCAAACTACACCAAAAACTTAAAAGAAAGTGAACATATACAAGGACTGGATTAAAAATTAGGATTTCAGAAATTCGCATGTGCTCGAGGGAACATATCATCCACCCACACGATTAACAAGAAATTGTATAAATTGTATAGATTATAAGATACTATAGAGCATATTACTCAGATACACACATGATCCATGATTTTGAATGAGAAAATCATATATCATTATACTTTTAAGAGACTAGACTAACTTTAGAGTTGTTACTCAATTCCATCAAATTTAACTTTTCTGAAAATTAATATGCTAAACTAGAATAAAAATATTACACTAGAATTAATATAATAAAATAATATTATTTACATTCTATAGTAGAATCATAATTCCTAGTGCATAAGATTTCATAAGTCCATCATCCGATTCTATAGTAGAATTAGTTTTTTTAAATAAATTTACAGTAACAACTTTGTGAATATTGTTTTTAAAATCTTTGTATTAGAATCAATAAAATAAATTAAATGCTAATTTTGTATTCTACAGTAGAACCACAATGCCTATCTAAACTTTCAAAGTTAAGAACACTCAAAAATTTCAAGTTAAGAACACACTACTAATATAAAAAAATAACAAATATGAAGCACACATTTAATATGAAATAGTCATTAGAACTGAAATTAATGAAAAAAGAGACTAACTTTAGAAAAGCTTATACATATTATTTATTCTACAATAGAACCAAAATCTGTTGGTCAGAATCTACTAAATCAATTGATAAATTAACGAATTGAGTGTTTAACTGTTTATATTCAATAATAGAATGACAATTAATCTGTAAAGAAAAAAGTTCATAGATGTATAATCATATTACAAATTAATTATATCTTACAATTAAAATAGTAATGAAAAAAGAGACTAACTTTAGGAAAGTTTATACATATTCTAATTCTATAATGGAACCAATATTCTAATTCTACAATGGAACCAAAACCTGTTGGTCAGAATCTACTAAATCGAAGTATTAATTAACAAATTCAGTGTTTATATTCCACAATAGAATCACAATTACAATCAAGATCTGTAAAGAAACAAGTTCATGGATGTATAATCATATTACAAAATTAATTATATCTTACAATTAAAATAACTGGAAAAAAAACATGATTAGGAATAAAAATCTGATTAACATTGAACATCAAAAACTGATTTGCTAATCTCAGCTTGATTCGAAGAAGACTTAATTGCTTGTCGCGCGTGAGAGAAGGGGGAGAGAGAGGGTGTGGTAGAGAGAGACGAGAGAGTGATGTTTCAAGATAATTGTTGCTCGTAAGAATGACAGGAGAAATTGTTTTATTTTTTAAAACATTTAACAACCGTTAGATTAACTCCTGACCAACGATCGAGATTAAATATAGGGTGTACTGTTAAACTCCATATAAGATGGACCTCCCTAGAATTTTGGCTTATATATATAATATCAAATAATACTCGGCTCGGGATGTTCTATTCATACTATTCATAGCGCTCGGGCGCTTGGGCTCGTTGAGCTCGATTTAGAGCATCTCCAAGGATAATCCCTATATTGCTTACCTAAAATATAATAAAATAATGGTGACCTAAAATATAGGTAAGTAAAAAGTTGTTTTACTCCAATGGTATTACCTATACCTGTTACCTATAATTTAAAAACTAGTATTTATTCAATATTTAAGGTAATATATGTGAGAAGAGGTAGAGTTGGAGTATATCTATACTATACTATAAAAAGCCAACATGGGTATAATTTGTAGTCGTACAAAATTTTGGTTTGGTACACTCCTCTAAAACTAAAAGTCTGCAACATGTAGATATCTATTAAACAGTTTCATATACTAAAAACACTCCTGATGTATATTAATATCTTTTAAATATAATTTATAATTAGTTGAAAAAAGGTGAAACTATTGTTAATAACATATATTAATATTAAAAAATACTTATAAATAAATGTATAACTAATTATAAATATACAATTTTGAATATCTTTTGTCTAAAATACATATAAATAATTGAAAACGCTACTTTTTAATTATAACGTATTCTACTCGAAATTTAACTCTAACATGTTATATTTCATTACAAATATGAACCATTACATAACATATGAAGATATATGATATATGAAAATTTTGATTTAAAATTAATTGAATAAAAAACTGTCACATATCAATATCAGAAAAATATTTATAGATAGATAATAAATTGTGAAAGCTAAATTTCCGTTATAAGATATAATCAGTTGGTTAATATAATTTAATTAGAATTCAATTTATTAATACTAAAATACTAATAAAATGGCGTTACGATTTAAATTATAATTAAGAATTATATACGTGCCCGTGCTTTGCACGGGTTAAAGGCTAGTATATGTTATATTATAGGTGATATTGATGATGTGGCATTATAGAGGTTGGCTTTTTGCTCCCTCAAATAAGGGGATGGGTTTTCTCTCCCCTAAAATTTTGGGATAAGGAGTTACGTTGGAGGACTATTTTTTATCCTAACCCCTAAATCTTGTCCACCTAGACCAAATATGAGTAAGGAGAGCTTGCATTGAGGTTGCTCTTAGCACCTCATTGGACGTCCAGGTCAATTTGTGGGCTCAAATGATCTGAAAAATTATAAAAAAGTTTTATGATAAAATAAGAAACTATAAGACAATGGTGAGTTTTTTCAGGGTAAGCATTTGGAATAACATGTGAACTGCAACTCTATTATACCGTCTAAATATGTGTAATCTTAAATTTTTTTATGATGAAAATCATAGGGAACCATGATGAAAAGATGGAATGAGCATTCCTTTTAAAATAAATGAGTTTGATTTTAAGTTCAAGTAATTTCAAATGATGTGATTCACGAAATTAAAATTGTAAACATTTTCTCTAATCAACTCAAATTTATAGTACACATTTCATTTTATTTCATTTCATTCAAATAAATGCACCTAATGTAAACAAAAGAAAAAACTGTACACCACAATCCTACTTTGTGAAAAATCCAGCTTAGGTAATTGCAACAGCTAGCTCTTGCTTTAAACTTCCTCCTTTAACTATGATGGATGCACGTCAACCGTCATTAACTGTGTCTGTGTGTGTCATGAAAGCAACTCCAACTTATGCCGAAGATAAATCCTTATTCTGATTCATGTGAGCGGCATTAAAAGCAGGATAGTAGGAATTAAGCTCAAGCTGTTCTAGAATCTGTTGGGTAGCCCAGAGATAAGAGGAGTGACCCTCAGTCATTTCTGTTACATCTACCTGCAGAGAAACTTATCTGTCACATCCATGTATGAAGAACATAATTTCGTAGCAACAATTTATGATGTCTGAATGCTTACATTCTCAATTCCTGGGATATCGACTGGTTGAATTCCAGCTAGTCCTCGAGAAAGGAGACTGTGGAAATATGATAGTATTAGTAAACAAGATGCATCGTACCGCGTCTTGCACGACAGACATGGAAAAATTTCTTTTATACACAAGAAGGTAAATTATAATTATAAACTTAAAGTGGCAAGTTGTCATGCTGGTGCATATGAAAAGGGGTATTTTAGTGTTATTAGTCCCAGCCTCACCATATAAACTATAAGCAGCGATCAGACAATGCAGAATTCAAACATATTGAATTAATTGATCATCTCAAATATAAAACTAAAATTGAATTGGTCGAAAATGTTCCCAACATAATTTGTCAGTATAGAAAAATATACTATGAAAATTTTCAAGCATCAAAACCACCGAGAGAAAGTGAACGTACTTGACATCTTACAAGATTATTAGTTTACAAAAAAGAAAAAGAGAATTAGATTAAGTAACACTAGATCAGAGATAGGGCATCTATGTTAATGGTTCAGTAATGAGCAGAACACTTGCCAACATAATATCGTGCTACAGCTTTTTGTCAAAAAGGCCATCCCAACAATTATATATGTGGAATTCAACACATTTATGAGTAAGCAAGCAACATTGAACAAGTCAGCAGAGGATGAGGTCTCAAGAACGCCTAAATATAAATAAATAACTAGCCAAGGGGCGGATATTTCTTATATTTATTCCACATCATTATCAGAATAATATTTTTAATATCCCATCTGTGAGAGAATGATATCAGGTGGTACATATTCGAAATGTGTATACGCCAGTTCCTGAATTCAATCTATAACGTTCCTCATCAGATGTTTGTGTTATAAAACATAGAGTATTAAAGTTATTGAGGTATATGTTTATAATAATATAACTCAAAAAAGTAAGGTCACAAGGTTTTAAGACAATACAGGAAGTAAAAATTCAATGTGGAAGTGTATACCTCGCTCGGAAGGCAACTCCAAGCGTCCAATCATTTGTCGAATAGGCGTTCACAAATCTACCAGACACCGTCTGCAAAACAGCCATAACTAGCTTCTGAATGCAATGTGGAAAGACTAAAGGATGCAAAGAACACATCTTAAAATGGTTTGAAAACATTAAAAAAAGACAGTAGCAGTGCAATACCTTCCTTACAGCCTCCCAGTTTTCATCTTTGATGGCAATAGGTGACCCAAGGAGAACAACTCTCTCTACAAGCCCGGCTGCAAGTACAGTTTAATTGCCATTAGAAAGTTCAACAGAATTAAATAGCACAATCTTTTGTTAATCTGGGAAGTTACCATTATTTTCAGATTTAGAGAGAATCTGGAGACACTTGAATATGACTCTCGCTCCAAGTGAAAACCCTATTAATGTAACGGGCCTAACAAAGTGCGTGCATTCAAAGCAGTATTATGAACAGCCAATCAAACAACTTGACGAAATCAATAACAATAATTTCTTCTCTGCTTCTATTTCTCTTAGGAAATCAACAATAATATCCATAACACTGAAATTGAATATTAACCTGTGTCCTTGCAATCCCTTCAGTAAAACTTCTTCAGCAAGCAGTATCCCAGCCTTGTCAGATCTGCCAAGTCAAAAAATAAAATAAAATAAATAACATTTAAAAGGAATCAAGGTGAACAGAACATATAGAAACAATATTGTTTCATTGCAGAACACGTCAAATAAACTTTTCATGCCCCTTGAAAATGAAAGGTTGCAATATTAGTAAGAAAAGGTCATCTAAGGCATCTAATATATGTTTGGCTACACTTACAAAACTGTATTTGATGTGGTGGTAGAAGTAAATTAAAAAAACAGACATAAATGAACTTCCTATTCTGGTTGGACACAATTAGGTTTACATACTGCAAATGTTGTCACACACTGATGTTACCTTAGCTTTAATTTTGCAATGAATAAATTTATTCTCCAACTCACAGAGCAAAGAAAACAAAACAAGAAACTTTTAAAGGTTGTTGCATGCATTCACACAAGGATACACATATTTACACTAGTTTCTTTCTCTGTTATCTAATTTTAGGTCATTAACAAAAAAACCTGTCTACGGCAATAGACCATTTGCTGTCAATGAAATCAGTAAGAGTAAGTAATGCTGCTGGCCACACCAATGCTGTTAAGAGACCACTTAACACAGTCATCATTGCACCTTGCTGCATCAGTGTCATTGCAAGTTCTGTAGCAGGCAGTGGAACTGTCAACATCATACATGATACAACATATCTATTATTCCACTAATCAGTTAAGAACGGTATGACTTACTTGATTTCAGCCAATCCTGAATTGCAGTGCTAACAGCAATCAGATGCTTAGACTCCCATTGTAGTGCATACCTAAAAAGATGTTCAGATAAGAATTCTGTAAATTACAATCAGTCCCGTTATCCTACTTACACCTTTATCCCTTGGATGTATATGCAGTATAAAAAGGGTCCCTTCATATGTTAGAGATATAAATTTGGATAAAATTCTGAATAGAATGTATGGAGATGATAATCTGCCCAGTATCTTTCCCAGACAATCAGACTCTAAATTCATCAGAGGCTGGTGCAATTATTGGTGTTGTACAAATGTCATGCATGTTCAACAAAAGCCTAGAGCTCAAATTAATTAACACTCTTACTTACCAAACTACTCAAAGAAAAATTACTAGAAGTAGGCCTCTAGGTCAACGCTCCAGAACCACTGTACTACGTAAAATACATGTCATCACTATCAATCCTCCTAGTTCTCCTATGTTTTTATGAGATGTTTCTTTTACCATTAACACTATCCAATCTCATTAACAGAATTGTTGAACAGGAATGATGGTAGTATATCATCACCAGAAAATGTGGTCAGTTTTGGACATGTCTCATTTAAGAGACAACAGTCTGTTCGTTTATCCCACAAATTGAAAGATGCGCAAAAACACACATTTCTCATCAATATGTTTGCAATCTGTTTTCTTAAAAAAATAAAATAAAATAATTATTCATCCAAGTGTTGCAGTGAGAAAATATCAACAGAACCAACATTTATCTGTACCAAAAAGTCGTAATACAATTTAAACTAAAGACTCTAAACGAACTAATTTATCACGGGTATATGGTAATCTTTGCTTATAAAAGTGGTACTCTGAGCTAATTACTTGGAATATAGTAATTTTATTGTTCAAACTCTGATGGTATTCTTGCTGAGCATTAGTTCGCTCATTCTTGAAAAGTATTAGTTCGCTGATAACAAAAGTATCATTCAAACCGCTGCAAATCCACTATATCATGAATGCAAAAAACATATTGAAGTTGATTGCCATTTTACTATAGATACTCGTGGTGTTAATAAACTTCTTCGTGTTAATACTGATCATCAAACAACAAATGTTTCTACAAAAACTTTGACGCACCAATGACAGAAGTTTCTTAGTGGCAATTGATGCTGTTCGATTTACCAACATCAATTGAAGGGGTTGTCAATATCTTAGGTATTAGTGTATTACTGTACAATAGTTGTAAATTTAATAGCAGTAAAACTATGATATCTGATATGTAATAGCCAACTTTATAAGCCTAATCAAAGGCTGATAATAGGTGATTTGATAGACTGATATTAGCAGATTTTTAGGCTGATATGAAGGGATTTCAAAACTGATTTGTACCTCTAATTAGCATTGATACCTATAAATACAGGAGCCTATTTGTATGGTAATTTTTTTAGAACTAAAGCATTTTCTTATATGTCTGTCGAGCATTATATTATATTATATTAATATGTATAGTAATTTGTCTGCTGATGGAGCAAACAAGTGGATTGTGATTTGTGACGCCTAAATCCATGGCAAGAGGCCAGGACTTAGGACATCCCAGTTGGTACTAATCATGCTATACAAACTGATTAAAAAACTACATTCTTCCGCTGAGCAGCATTATTTATCTATTCATTGTTTAAGAATTTTCCAATAATAGAAGATGAAAATATGAGTGTGGGAAAATAGAATTGTGTACAGATTTATTTCATCCCAACTGAAAATTTCACTTGACAGATCAGGGAACAACATGCGCGATGGTAAATTTTAATTTCTGGAAAGGTGGCAAATGTAGTACTCCCTATGTCCCCCTAGGTTGTTTGCCTTGAGGGACGGGGGCTTGGCACCCGTTTTAAGACTCCTATAAAATGTAGTTTCACAAATTATTTTAAATTTTTTTAATTCTGAATGAAAATTTAATGTTTAAATATTTTTACAAAAAAGGAAAATTTTAAAAATAAGTTATGAAACTATATTATGTACACACCTTAAAATACGTGTCAAGCAATGCAAGAAAATGTAAAGAAATGAGAGGGAGTATACCTTTCTGAGTGATCAGTATGTCCTTCCCAAGGTCTTACAAAATCTTCTTCCTCAAAAACAAATCCCGAGATCATCATTTCGACAGCCAGTCTCTGAAAGAAGAAGAATTTATGATAATAGATCCTCGTATATATCCAAAAAAAAAATTGTCGGCAACAATAGTAGACATCAGAAACATAAGAATACAAGAAAGTTAAACTTGAAACATCATCCCCCGCAACACGTCATTACTCTTGCTCACACCCCACCCAAAAGAATAAATAATATGCATGCCATAGACTCAAAACAATTCTGAACAAATTGGGAGTCTGAATACTAAATAAAGAATTATACTCACGCCTTGGTTATGGTTTTCTCCTATAGCTTTAAACTCAAACTCATCAATGCTTCCGGTTCTCCTAGCCATCTTTGTCCCAGTTAGTCCAGCTCCAGCAGCTAAGTTGATGAAATTAAGGGTTGAAACATATTGAATTAGCAGTACATATGACATATAACACATAAATATAATGTTTTCCTTTCCTGTATGTTAACCTCCACATATTAACTAATTCCGTGAATTGCTGCAACAAATATAAGTCAACAACTAGCTACCAAATATCACGAAACCTACTTTTATGACCAATTTAAAATGAGTGCAAAACTTTATACAGTACACATTGCACCGACTAGATATTATTAGTGTCTATCAATCACCCCAGGGTGCAGCACACATCACCTTATATATCAAAGGGTATGCCTCTAAAGGCAACCAAAAGACCTCCTATAGTGATGACATATATGAGACGTAAGAACAGGGGGTAACAAGGGAAACACAGAACAGGAGTAATAAGAAAATAAACAGTAGAATTCAGTTGGTCATGGGATTGGAGAAGGTTAGCCAACGGTAAAAAATGATTAGAAGTAGAGGAAGGAGAGAAAAAGAAGTAGCTACTGTGAAAACTGTGAGCCACCTCGAAGTGAGAGGAGTGAGAGTAGTGATTCAGCTGCTCAGATTGCTTATATATATATATATATATATATATATATATATATATATATATATATATATATGCCATTATTTCATAGAGAATCATCTTATATAGAGTCCGTAGAGAACCATTTGAATCTACTTTAAAATCTCATAACTAATATTAAATTAATCATACTTATGTACAAAATTTGATCCAATGGAGAATACTAGTCATACACATACATATACATATAAATATATGCATATATATACATATATATATATATATATATATTATATATACATTTATATTTACATATATATATACACATATACATATATATACACATATATATAGGCTAGTGATCAAATACAAACCACAACCACTTAATATAAACCTTAAATACAAACCTAGGGAACTAGTCCTATATGACACCCCTAGATGATATCACCCACCCGGGATCCACCCCCGACCCCACTCAATCCACCTCAAGCCCACTAAAGCCTTACTAAGACTTTGAACAGGCCTCAAAGGGGCTCCAAACAAGCTCAAGAGCCAATATTTGACCCCGCCCCTGCCCAGTAGACCCCACCTAGGCCTTGCCAACGGCCAGCTCGGGGTCCATCCTTAGGAGCCACAAACCTCCTCATCCTCTTCAGAGCATTGGTTTGAATTTTAGTTTGTATTTAGTAGTTTGTACTAGAGTAAAACTCTCTCTCTATATATATATCAATCTTAGTTTTTTTCCTTGTGTAAATTGTCAGGTTTCAATATTCTTTTCCTTAAAACATAAGGATAATTGTTTCAACCTTGTTTTGGAGTTCATACCAAGTAGAACCCCAGAGCAACAACATTAGGCTACAGCTTTAAATCCCCCCTACTATGGTCTAAAATCAGCAATTAGTAGAACAATTAAGGAGCATATTATTAAGAAAGAGAGTGCTGACTTATAGTGAGATATGAACTATATTCAACAGGGTATAATTCTGACCTCCAAATGATGCAGCAACTGCAACAGAACCTGCAACACTACCTGCAGCAGTTGCAGCAGCAGCAAAGCCACTTGCTCCAATCACAGGGATAACGGCACCTAGAGTAGGTGCTAGAGCACCAAATCCTGCAGCAATTGCTGGAGCAGCTAAACCTGTACATAATGTGTAGGCTGATTATGAGAATCTTTCAATTCCTTATTAAAGCTTCGTTGCAAGAGATAAAATATTTCACGAAAATCCTCGGAAATAGAGATAGCATTATACCACCAGTAATCGCCATTAAGGTTCCTCCAGTTACAGCAGCTGCACCAATGATACCTCCACGCTTCCATTTAGCCCATTTACTTTTTGGAGTATGCGCTTCCTCCTGCTTTGCCTCTGCTTCTTTTAATATGGCCATTGCCGAGCAAGCAACTATGGTCTCAATGGCTTCCTGCAAAGACAAAACATGAAAGGAATAGTTATTAGAATTTGTTTCATAACTTGCTTAATTCAATCTATCAATGTAGCATAGAGGGTAATTACAAATAACGCAAATTCAATTAAAAAAAGGCTAAATATTAAAATAGTCACTGAAGTGAAGGTCATATATCACTTTGTTCATCGGTCTTAACTGGATATCATTTGTATCATTAAAGTCGCAATACATATCAAACAAGTACTTCTAAATATAATATTCTTGAATGTTACCACAACCAAGTAAAAGTTTATGAATTTTGTTATTTATGATAATATATTTAGATTCTATCAAGTTTATTTACTATTTACTTCTAATTAAACCAAAGAAAATAACTATATAATAAAAAATAAATAGTAAATCAACTTAATAAAATCTAAATACATTATCATAAATACTACTCCCTTGGTCCCCCTCGATTGTTTATACTGGGGGACGGAGCTCGGCATAATTTTTTTTCCTTCTGGATAAAAGTTTTTTGTTTAAAGTTTTATACAAAAAAAGAAAAAATTTATAATAAGTTATAAAACTATGTTCAATATGCGCCTTAAAATGCGTGTGAAGCAATAAAAAAACTGTAAAGAAATGAGAGGGGCAGAGGGAGTAGAATTCATAACCTTTTACTTTGTTGTGATAAAATTAAAATATAATGTGTAGAACTTAACAAATAATATTTTTACTCGTTGAACTCACTCATATTTAGAGGTACTTGGTTGATATTTATTGTGACTTTAATGATTCAAATGATATCCCGTTAATATCGGTGAACGAAGTGATACATGACCTTCACTGACTTCAGTGACCACTTTGATGATTAACCCCAAAAAAAATACTCTTGTTTCATTATAATATTAGATCTGCTTTGGTATATGTCAGTTGTCCACGAAAGAAGTAAGACACAATATTTTATTTTATATAGGAGATAAATTTAGAATAATAATACAATTCCAAAGATGTATTATAGGACATGATGGGCATTCTCTCACACATCACCTAGAAGCAGAACGAAGTCTTCCTAAGTTGTGCAAACTTCTGTTTTCACTTGTTAGATTCTTTGGGAATGATTATAGAGATTCTTAGGGCAAGTTTCAGGGAGATTCTTTTGTAGTTTAATTTATTGTTTAATTGACAATTACTGCAAAGCTGCAACTAGTGTATACCCTCCTAATGTTATATGTGCCAAGTGCCCCAAGTCTCAAATTAGTACTCAACTGTTCATTATTGTGTCCTTGAAACTTTTGCACTGATATAAATTGAATACTTATGTGCAGATATAAATTTAAAGGCTTAAATACCATACGCAGAATAATTACACTGAGTTTTTGATAAGATAAAATTTTCGAAGATGAAAAGAGAATATGAAGCAGATAAGAAGTATTCAGTTTTATTGGGTGATTCTAATTATTAATAAAATTCTTAGTGGAATCCTATTTTCTTTATTTGCTTCATTTTTTATTTCATCAACATTCAACACTTTATATTATTTTTGTAAGTTCACAGAATGTGCCGCAAGTAAACTATTTCTTCAACAACAAAAGGTTGAATATGACAGCTACGTATTGTGTATTGTCTACTGGAAAATGGCATGTTCAAAAGGGTTATAAATACAGTTCAAGAAAAACAAGAAGAAGCTTAGTACATTAAGTAGATGAAAACTAACCATCTTAATCCACTCGATACTAAACCATGTTGACAGCAGGCGCAGAGCCACACGATGTCGAGCATCATAGCCATTTCTTCGCCGGTTTAGTTTTTTGTCAAGTTGAGGTGTTACTGCCAGACAAGCTGAAAGAAGCTCATGTAGAACCACCACTTTCCTCTCGTAGGCAAGCATGGTTAACTCTTGAAAGGGTTTTGCATACGATAGACTGCCAGACCCAAGAGATGCATCTTCAATGACAGATGGCTTGCCTTGGGCATCCTGCTTATTTAAAAGCTTGTCATCTTTCACTTGAGGCTGTGGTTGGACAGCACCAGAAAATTTATCCCGACAGGCTTGTTCATAATCACGGATGTTATATTTTTTAGATGCCAAATCTGTTGATGATTCAATGCTTGACGCCATATGGTCAACAGCTTTGGACAATGCGTGCTCCTGATCTTTCGTTTCAGAAGAAGTGTCACCACTTTCTTCAGCAAGTAGCATCAAGAACTATGATAACAAGTGCAACCGATTATTAGCAGCAATTGCCAATAATTCATTTGTTTGGCTGAGAAGAAACAGAGTACATACAGATTCAATGTGGTGGTTGGCAAAACAAGTACCAGCTGTTTCCTCAAGACCCAGCCAAGCCTTGTCATCAATTTCTAAAAAGCTGAAGACAAATAATTAAATCTAAAATGACAGAGAGAGAGGGGGGAGAGGGAGAGAGAGGGGGGAGAGGGAGAGGGAGAGGGAGGGGGGGGGGGAGGGAGAGGGAGAGGGAGAGGGAGAGCGAGAGAGAGACAGAGGGGAAGCGAGAGAGAGAGAGAGAGAGAGAGAGAGAGAGAGAGAGAGAGAGGGGAAGAGAGAGAGAGAGAGACAGAGGGGAAGAGAGAGAGAGAGGGAGAGGGAGAGAGAATAATTAATGGGAATGACCTAAAGATAGGACGGAGGAGAGCGGAGGATTCATGGACCCAGAGCTGAGGATCATCAGAGACGGAATCACTACTGCTCCCACTACTGCTCCTCTCAGACTCGGGGACTCCCGGAGGTTGGGTCTGGTGCGTCTGAGCTTGGTGGAGAGCCAGCCCGAAGAGAGCTCCGGCCGCGTATCTTTGCGTCGCTGTCAATATCGACGGTGCCATCGACTAAATCAATATCAACGTCAACGCCTGTGTGTTTGGTTTCAGTTTGGAATTGGATTTTATGCGCACCACCTGCTCACCTTTCTTCTCTATTCGTATTTTTCAATTGGTTTCAGTTTGGAATTGGATTTTATGTACATGTAGGTATCGAAATTATACTCCGATGACGACCAGGTTTCTTGCAGAGAAAATCAGTCACGATCTAGAACTCGTAGTTGGCGTGACTCTGAATAAATGACTTGAAAACTACACAACCATACTCGGGTTTAAGTTTTTAGTTGGGTCCTTACAATGGCCTCGGTGATTAGCAAGGTTAAAAGGTCGTAAAAATGGAACTCGCTCCAACTTGGTTTAGTTAATCGCAGTTTGTAAACTCTAGGATTGCTCCAAACGTACTTAAGATCCTGAACTATCAAATGTGACATAATGCACCCTGAACTTTACATTCCCGTGCAAGTTGTAACCCATAGTCACTATTCCGTCCAAATATGCCGTTAACTTTAAGTGTTTGAGAGGTAACAGTGTGTATATTACTCCCTCCGTCCCTTTTTATCTGTCCATTTTGGAAAAAAAAAACACATACCAAGGAATACTTGATTGTGTAAACTTTTCCATTAAATAACTCTAATTAATATCTTGAAAATGGTGGAATACCCCTACTTTATGTCTTGAAAACATGAATTCAACCAAGTTTTAAATAAGTCAAGCCTTGAAAATTGAAATTATGGAGATATATTTGAAAAACTATCATTAAATTAGTTTTGAAAGTATAAATGGACAGATATATAGGGACAAATTTTTACTTCCAAAGTGGACAGATAAATAGGGACGGAGGGAGTAGTTTCTAACAGCTACTTTACCCCATGTGACTCCTCAAAATTTATGTATTATATTTTGAAATTATTTCTGAACACACAACGATGTAAAAAATATTAAAATAATTTTTAAAATATGTATTTATTTTAAAATTTTAAAATAAGTTACATCATTTATGTAAAATTTTAAAATAAGTTACATCGTTTATGTAAAAATAATAATAAATTTTCAGATTCTAAATCTAGATACATATTTTAAAACTTATTTTAAATTTTTTTACATCGTTGTGTGTGTTCAGAAATAATTTCAAAATATAATACATAATTTTTGAGGGGTCACAAAAGGTAAAGTAGCTGTTAGAAACTAATATACACACTGTTACCTCTCAAACAGTTAAAGTTAACGGCATATTTGGACGAAATAGTGACTATGGTTACAACTTGCACAGGAATGTAAAGTTCAGGGTGCATTATGTCACGTTTGATAGTTCAGGATCTTAAGTGCGTTTGGAGCAATCCTAGGGGTTACAAATTGTAATTAACTCTCCAGAAAAATATGTACTCGGAACTTAACTTAGGTGAATACTCGGAATGAGTGATTGGATAACTAATTTGATTTTTTTTAATTGATTTTTTCTCTCATATATAGTTATATACCGATTAATGATAAAACTATCTAATAATATTAATATTATAATAACACACTTGAAATAATGAAGTTCAAATAAAAGATACTTGTTTGATAATTTTTGACATAATAATCATTCACAAGTTTTAATAATAAAACACATATACTTTCTAATTAATGTCAATGTTTTGCAAAAAAAGATTAAAACATATATAAAATTACGTTTAGTCTCTTTTGAAATAATTTTCAAATAAAATAATAAAAACTTGAGAAGTCAAACTCGGATTTGACCTCGAGTACTAAGAGTCAAACCGAGTTTTGGCCGGATTTTTAATAAATCGGTTTTGAACCCGATTACTCGGAACCAGATCGAACGAGGAGTTAAAAACAAGTACTCGGAATGAGTACTCGACCGACTCGGCGATTTTTAGAACACTGGAAATTAGCATCGTTAAGGCGGTGTGTTGGATTGAGATTTTAAAGCATGTTTTTCATTTATGAAATCCGAGTTTATTCGATTGGGATTGTTTGATATCCATTAGAATTTTGAGGTATTCAATTGGAAGTTTAATTATGCTGCAAAATCTGGTGGTGTTCAATTATGATTTTAAATTATGCTTTAAAATCCGATAGTATTTAATTGGGATTGTTTAAAATCCATTAAATCTTGATGATGTTCAAATGCTAATAGATTTTTTTGGATTCCATAAAATGAAGGATTTGTGGCATTCTTCGGTGTATTTTAAATTTTTTGAAACCCTCCCAAAATTCATGAGATTTCGTAACATTGTGCTTAATTCCAATCACCTCTACGACATTTTATCAAGAATTCACACAAAATCACATACAATCCATTAAAATTCATAGACTAAAAACAATCCATTAAAATCTCAATCGAATACGCCCGATAAATGGTTTTGTCCGGGTGTGCTCATGTGCACTATTAAGTACTAAAATTTATGAATTTGATGTATTTTGATTGATGCAGTTGTTGTGAATGTAATGGTTGATCGTTATTAAATAGGGTAATCCAATCAAAATAACGTAAATTTATAAATTTTTGTGCTTTATTATGTGCCCACGGACATCATTGAAAAACAGTTATTAAATTTTACAAAAGTTATAATTATATTTTCGAAAAATTATGATTATTTTCGTCACTCGCGCCTGATTAAATTGAGTTGTTATTTGAGCTCAATTCAAGCATATTTTAAATTTCATTAAATATAACTGGCTGAGAAGCCGCGCGTTGCAGCGGCCTATAAAAATTATATTAATGATTCAATATTAATATTTGTAGAATACAATAATTTCGTGGCTGTCTATAAAAAGTATATTAATGATTAAAAATTAATATTCATAGGATAAAATAAATTTTATATTATAAAAATCTTGATGTAATACCGATACTGATACATAAAATTGCAAAATTTGGACTATAATTCATGGTGAAAAAATGAAAATAAATTTCTATACGTAATTAACAATTTAAATCACAACGAATCTTAATTTTTTATGTGTTTTATTTTTTTGAAAAGTGATCATGTTCTTACATTGTCACCTTCCTTCAATTCTTTGATTGATGGTGCACAAAACATCTAACTTAAATCCGTGAGATAACGGTCTATATAACTACCCTTGCGTGTAACAACCTTTATTTTTTAATACTGTATAACTACCCTTGTGTGTAACAACTTTTATTTTTTAATACTGTATAAACAGGCTTCACTTAGAAGTTGCTTGAACGGAGCAAAAAGATAATGCATGAATAATTATTTACTGTATACAAAGCAAATCATATAAAAATTAACAACAACAAACATGTCCGATGAACAAAACAAATATTATAAAAGAATAATTAACAAACATACATCATTAATAGTTAATTTATTGATATCATCCATCAATATCATGTCAAGACTATATTCTTCTCCCGTGTTTGGATTTGTCGACTCCCACCTAGCGGTTTATAACTACCTTTGCTTGCAACAACCTTTATATTTTTTAATACCGTATAAACAACCTTCACTTATCGTTGCAGAAGAACGGCACCACCGAGTTAGAAATCGAGTAAGAGAGCTATCAACAGAGAGAGGTAGGGTTGTGGTATTGATAGAGTAGGTTGTGTTTAGATGATCCAAAACCCTACAACCTACAGGGGTATTTATAGGTGCAGAGAGACTTGTGTGCTACTCTTTCCCATAATTAAATAATCTGAAACAAAATTATATCAAAACTTTCGAGCAACTATATTCCATAATTAATCTGAAACAAAATCAGATTCTAAAACTTGCTTCTGATATATCCGCAACTAAAAAAGGTAGTTCTAATTTTTGATATTTTTCATCCAAAAATTCCAAAAAATTAGAAAAATAGAACAGAGCAATGTGAGAAGAGCCACCTACACGCCCCTCACTTCTCCTTTATATATAAACGAAATCAGATTAAAACTTTCAAAGAAACTTGCTTCTAATATATCCGAAACTAAAAAAAGTAGTTCTGTCGCTTCTCCTTTATACAGAAACAAAATCAAATTAAAACAAAATCAGATTAAAACTTTCAAACTACTATATTCCATAAATAATCTAAAACAAAATCAGTTTCTGAAACTTGCTTCTAATATATTTGAAACTAAAAAAAGTAGTTCTAATTTTTATTATTTTTCATCTAAAAATTTCAGAAAATTAAAAAAACAGAATGGAGCGATGTGAGAGGCGCCACCTACACGCCCCTCGATTCTCCTTTATATAAGTATATTGATTTCAGGTTATTTTTATTTGTCTCCCATTTTCAAGGAAAGTTCTTGAAGTTCTGTAAAAATTAAATTTCTCGAAACTCATGAATTGTCCTTGGAACCCTTTTATTTCTCGATTCGGGTTGGTCTGGTTATTCATACTAATTTTCGAATTATACTTAGAACCCCTTTGTTTCTCGGTTTGGGTTGGTCTAAATGACTGTCTGCCAAAGAAGGTTCAATTGGCTTGTAAACATGTTCAAGTGGATAAAAGGTATCCAGTATGTATGAACAGCGACATGAAAATCCTTGATAATCTAGTAACATGATTTTTCTAGTTGGCTGGACCGTATGTTCAGGAGCTGCAACCACAACCATTATGTTGTGATAGCCATAGTCAGTTGGGCAATCTGGAATGCTCAAAACTCTCTTGTCTGGAATCAGAAACATTCTTCTGCTAATAGTATTGTTGCCTCTGCAGATCAGTACCTTTTTCAATGGAGACAAGCCTGAATCCTCTCTACAAATGCTCTGGCCCAATCATTATGGGAAGGGGATGAAGCTGAAACTTGGGTTAGACCTCATCAGAATTCAATAAAGGTAACAGTCGATGCAGCGTTGTTTGCCGATCGAATGGAGTATGCTTTTGGTTTGGTAGCCAGAGACTCGACACAGCAGTTGGTGGAAGAAGTAACAAAGTGTTATACAGGGAATATCTCAGCAGATGTTGCAGAGGCAATGGCGGCAAAGGAAGCCTTATCTTGGATCAAACAGAGAAGCTGGCCAAGGGTGGAGTTGGAATCAAAAAGCTTTTCCAACTTGATAATTACTTGTGTAGAAGCACTCTAAAGCATCTAATAATAATACCTCACCAAATTTTTTAATCAGAGGCATAACAGAACCACTCAAAACAGATATTACTCTGCTTTTAATTTAAAACTCTTATGTTGATGAAGAGATTGGTATGTATAAGAAAAATGACCTCAAAATACCCAGCAAAAGCAAAACAACAATAATCCATTCCTTTAAGCTTTATCCAATGTGCTACTATTTGGATGACCACTTTGCTTGATTAGAAGATGAAATCAATCCCATCAAGAATTAACCAAGTAATTCATTCCCTATATAAAACTTGATATTCTAAGTCATTTTCATTTATCTGCATTAGCAGTAGCACTCCCATTGCCCATTTTGGTCAACAATCTAAAAAGACCCCAAGTGTTATGAACAACCTCAAACCATTAGAAAGATACTTCCTGTTTCCCCTCAGCATATTATTCTAAATATTACGCCTTAACATCCCAACAAACCTGAAACTATCACTCAAGACTAAAAGGAATGGACTACAGACCCAAAATCCAGAACCCCCTAAAAATGGAATGAATCCAGATGTCAAATAGACAAGTCATGCTAAAAAACTAAGCACAAACCACAGAGAGCTGCTAACAGATTAAAAGTCAGAAATTAAATGTAGAAGATTAAGTAATAGCACATCTTTGACATACCCAAAAGTTAAACATAACGAGTTCAACGAGTCTTCAAGTCACATAACAGCATAAGTTTAAATAGTTGAGCTAATAAACTTCAAGGAACCAGAGAACTAATAGACAAAAACATAAAACAAGCAACCATCCGCTTTAAGCCCTTTCACCACGGATACGCCTTGCTAGCTGAATGTCCTTGGGCATGATGGTGACTCGTTTAGCATGGATAGCACAGAGATTTGTGTCCTCAAACAAGCCAACAAGATAAGCTTCAGCAGCCTCCTGAAGAGCAAGTACAGCATGACTCTGGAAGCGCAAATCCGTCTGTGCAGGGAAGATAATCAGTGATAGAAAAATAAGACAAAATCCATAACAAGAAGAAAATCAATAAAGGGTACAACAGCTTAGTCACTAATCAATAAGATGGACCTCCCTAGAATTTTGGCTTATATATATAATATCAAATAATACTCGGCTCGGGATGTTCTATTCATACTATTCATAGCGCTCGGGCGCTTGGGCTCGTTGAGCTCGATTTAGAGCATCTCCAAGGATAATCCCTATATTGCTTACCTAAAATATAATAAAATAATGGTGACCTAAAATATAGGTAAGTAAAAAGTTGTTTTACTCCAATGGTATTACCTATACCTGTTACCTATAATTTAAAAACTAGTATTTATTCAATATTTAAGGTAATATATGTGAGAAGAGGTAGAGTTGGAGTATATCTATACTATACTATAAAAAGCCAACATGGGTATAATTTGTAGTCGTACAAAATTTTGGTTTGGTACACTCCTCTAAAACTAAAAGTCTGCAACATGTAGATATCTATTAAACAGTTTCATATACTAAAAACACTCCTGATGTATATTAATATCTTTTAAATATAATTTATAATTAGTTGAAAAAAGGTGAAACTATTGTTAATAACATATATTAATATTAAAAAATACTTATAAATAAATGTATAACTAATTATAAATATACAATTTTGAATATCTTTTGTCTAAAATACATATAAATAATTGAAAACGCTACTTTTTAATTATAACGTATTCTACTCGAAATTTAACTCTAACATGTTATATTTCATTACAAATATGAACCATTACATAACATATGAAGATATATGATATATGAAAATTTTGATTTAAAATTAATTGAATAAAAAACTGTCACATATCAATATCAGAAAAATATTTATAGATAGATAATAAATTGTGAAAGCTAAATTTCCGTTATAAGATATAATCAGTTGGTTAATATAATTTAATTAGAATTCAATTTATTAATACTAAAATACTAATAAAATGGCGTTACGATTTAAATTATAATTAAGAATTATATACGTGCCCGTGCTTTGCACGGGTTAAAGGCTAGTATATGTTATATTATAGGTGATATTGATGATGTGGCATTATAGAGGTTGGCTTTTTGCTCCCTCAAATAAGGGGATGGGTTTTCTCTCCCCTAAAATTTTGGGATAAGGAGTTACGTTGGAGGACTATTTTTTATCCTAACCCCTAAATCTTGTCCACCTAGACCAAATATGAGTAAGGAGAGCTTGCATTGAGGTTGCTCTTAGCACCTCATTGGACGTCCAGGTCAATTTGTGGGCTCAAATGATCTGAAAAATTATAAAAAAGTTTTATGATAAAATAAGAAACTATAAGACAATGGTGAGTTTTTTCAGGGTAAGCATTTGGAATAACATGTGAACTGCAACTCTATTATACCGTCTAAATATGTGTAATCTTAAATTTTTTTATGATGAAAATCATAGGGAACCATGATGAAAAGATGGAATGAGCATTCCTTTTAAAATAAATGAGTTTGATTTTAAGTTCAAGTAATTTCAAATGATGTGATTCACGAAATTAAAATTGTAAACATTTTCTCTAATCAACTCAAATTTATAGTACACATTTCATTTTATTTCATTTCATTCAAATAAATGCACCTAATGTAAACAAAAGAAAAAACTGTACACCACAATCCTACTTTGTGAAAAATCCAGCTTAGGTAATTGCAACAGCTAGCTCTTGCTTTAAACTTCCTCCTTTAACTATGATGGATGCACGTCAACCGTCATTAACTGTGTCTGTGTGTGTCATGAAAGCAACTCCAACTTATGCCGAAGATAAATCCTTATTCTGATTCATGTGAGCGGCATTAAAAGCAGGATAGTAGGAATTAAGCTCAAGCTGTTCTAGAATCTGTTGGGTAGCCCAGAGATAAGAGGAGTGACCCTCAGTCATTTCTGTTACATCTACCTGCAGAGAAACTTATCTGTCACATCCATGTATGAAGAACATAATTTCGTAGCAACAATTTATGATGTCTGAATGCTTACATTCTCAATTCCTGGGATATCGACTGGTTGAATTCCAGCTAGTCCTCGAGAAAGGAGACTGTGGAAATATGATAGTATTAGTAAACAAGATGCATCGTACCGCGTCTTGCACGACAGACATGGAAAAATTTCTTTTATACACAAGAAGGTAAATTATAATTATAAACTTAAAGTGGCAAGTTGTCATGCTGGTGCATATGAAAAGGGGTATTTTAGTGTTATTAGTCCCAGCCTCACCATATAAACTATAAGCAGCGATCAGACAATGCAGAATTCAAACATATTGAATTAATTGATCATCTCAAATATAAAACTAAAATTGAATTGGTCGAAAATGTTCCCAACATAATTTGTCAGTATAGAAAAATATACTATGAAAATTTTCAAGCATCAAAACCACCGAGAGAAAGTGAACGTACTTGACATCTTACAAGATTATTAGTTTACAAAAAAGAAAAAGAGAATTAGATTAAGTAACACTAGATCAGAGATAGGGCATCTATGTTAATGGTTCAGTAATGAGCAGAACACTTGCCAACATAATATCGTGCTACAGCTTTTTGTCAAAAAGGCCATCCCAACAATTATATATGTGGAATTCAACACATTTATGAGTAAGCAAGCAACATTGAACAAGTCAGCAGAGGATGAGGTCTCAAGAACGCCTAAATATAAATAAATAACTAGCCAAGGGGCGGATATTTCTTATATTTATTCCACATCATTATCAGAATAATATTTTTAATATCCCATCTGTGAGAGAATGATATCAGGTGGTACATATTCGAAATGTGTATACGCCAGTTCCTGAATTCAATCTATAACGTTCCTCATCAGATGTTTGTGTTATAAAACATAGAGTATTAAAGTTATTGAGGTATATGTTTATAATAATATAACTCAAAAAAGTAAGGTCACAAGGTTTTAAGACAATACAGGAAGTAAAAATTCAATGTGGAAGTGTATACCTCGCTCGGAAGGCAACTCCAAGCGTCCAATCATTTGTCGAATAGGCGTTCACAAATCTACCAGACACCGTCTGCAAAACAGCCATAACTAGCTTCTGAATGCAATGTGGAAAGACTAAAGGATGCAAAGAACACATCTTAAAATGGTTTGAAAACATTAAAAAAAGACAGTAGCAGTGCAATACCTTCCTTACAGCCTCCCAGTTTTCATCTTTGATGGCAATAGGTGACCCAAGGAGAACAACTCTCTCTACAAGCCCGGCTGCAAGTACAGTTTAATTGCCATTAGAAAGTTCAACAGAATTAAATAGCACAATCTTTTGTTAATCTGGGAAGTTACCATTATTTTCAGATTTAGAGAGAATCTGGAGACACTTGAATATGACTCTCGCTCCAAGTGAAAACCCTATTAATGTAACGGGCCTAACAAAGTGCGTGCATTCAAAGCAGTATTATGAACAGCCAATCAAACAACTTGACGAAATCAATAACAATAATTTCTTCTCTGCTTCTATTTCTCTTAGGAAATCAACAATAATATCCATAACACTGAAATTGAATATTAACCTGTGTCCTTGCAATCCCTTCAGTAAAACTTCTTCAGCAAGCAGTATCCCAGCCTTGTCAGATCTGCCAAGTCAAAAAATAAAATAAAATAAATAACATTTAAAAGGAATCAAGGTGAACAGAACATATAGAAACAATATTGTTTCATTGCAGAACACGTCAAATAAACTTTTCATGCCCCTTGAAAATGAAAGGTTGCAATATTAGTAAGAAAAGGTCATCTAAGGCATCTAATATATGTTTGGCTACACTTACAAAACTGTATTTGATGTGGTGGTAGAAGTAAATTAAAAAAACAGACATAAATGAACTTCCTATTCTGGTTGGACACAATTAGGTTTACATACTGCAAATGTTGTCACACACTGATGTTACCTTAGCTTTAATTTTGCAATGAATAAATTTATTCTCCAACTCACAGAGCAAAGAAAACAAAACAAGAAACTTTTAAAGGTTGTTGCATGCATTCACACAAGGATACACATATTTACACTAGTTTCTTTCTCTGTTATCTAATTTTAGGTCATTAACAAAAAAACCTGTCTACGGCAATAGACCATTTGCTGTCAATGAAATCAGTAAGAGTAAGTAATGCTGCTGGCCACACCAATGCTGTTAAGAGACCACTTAACACAGTCATCATTGCACCTTGCTGCATCAGTGTCATTGCAAGTTCTGTAGCAGGCAGTGGAACTGTCAACATCATACATGATACAACATATCTATTATTCCACTAATCAGTTAAGAACGGTATGACTTACTTGATTTCAGCCAATCCTGAATTGCAGTGCTAACAGCAATCAGATGCTTAGACTCCCATTGTAGTGCATACCTAAAAAGATGTTCAGATAAGAATTCTGTAAATTACAATCAGTCCCGTTATCCTACTTACACCTTTATCCCTTGGATGTATATGCAGTATAAAAAGGGTCCCTTCATATGTTAGAGATATAAATTTGGATAAAATTCTGAATAGAATGTATGGAGATGATAATCTGCCCAGTATCTTTCCCAGACAATCAGACTCTAAATTCATCAGAGGCTGGTGCAATTATTGGTGTTGTACAAATGTCATGCATGTTCAACAAAAGCCTAGAGCTCAAATTAATTAACACTCTTACTTACCAAACTACTCAAAGAAAAATTACTAGAAGTAGGCCTCTAGGTCAACGCTCCAGAACCACTGTACTACGTAAAATACATGTCATCACTATCAATCCTCCTAGTTCTCCTATGTTTTTATGAGATGTTTCTTTTACCATTAACACTATCCAATCTCATTAACAGAATTGTTGAACAGGAATGATGGTAGTATATCATCACCAGAAAATGTGGTCAGTTTTGGACATGTCTCATTTAAGAGACAACAGTCTGTTCGTTTATCCCACAAATTGAAAGATGCGCAAAAACACACATTTCTCATCAATATGTTTGCAATCTGTTTTCTTAAAAAAATAAAATAAAATAATTATTCATCCAAGTGTTGCAGTGAGAAAATATCAACAGAACCAACATTTATCTGTACCAAAAAGTCGTAATACAATTTAAACTAAAGACTCTAAACGAACTAATTTATCACGGGTATATGGTAATCTTTGCTTATAAAAGTGGTACTCTGAGCTAATTACTTGGAATATAGTAATTTTATTGTTCAAACTCTGATGGTATTCTTGCTGAGCATTAGTTCGCTCATTCTTGAAAAGTATTAGTTCGCTGATAACAAAAGTATCATTCAAACCGCTGCAAATCCACTATATCATGAATGCAAAAAACATATTGAAGTTGATTGCCATTTTACTATAGATACTCGTGGTGTTAATAAACTTCTTCGTGTTAATACTGATCATCAAACAACAAATGTTTCTACAAAAACTTTGACGCACCAATGACAGAAGTTTCTTAGTGGCAATTGATGCTGTTCGATTTACCAACATCAATTGAAGGGGTTGTCAATATCTTAGGTATTAGTGTATTACTGTACAATAGTTGTAAATTTAATAGCAGTAAAACTATGATATCTGATATGTAATAGCCAACTTTATAAGCCTAATCAAAGGCTGATAATAGGTGATTTGATAGACTGATATTAGCAGATTTTTAGGCTGATATGAAGGGATTTCAAAACTGATTTGTACCTCTAATTAGCATTGATACCTATAAATACAGGAGCCTATTTGTATGGTAATTTTTTTAGAACTAAAGCATTTTCTTATATGTCTGTCGAGCATTATATTATATTATATTAATATGTATAGTAATTTGTCTGCTGATGGAGCAAACAAGTGGATTGTGATTTGTGACGCCTAAATCCATGGCAAGAGGCCAGGACTTAGGACATCCCAGTTGGTACTAATCATGCTATACAAACTGATTAAAAAACTACATTCTTCCGCTGAGCAGCATTATTTATCTATTCATTGTTTAAGAATTTTCCAATAATAGAAGATGAAAATATGAGTGTGGGAAAATAGAATTGTGTACAGATTTATTTCATCCCAACTGAAAATTTCACTTGACAGATCAGGGAACAACATGCGCGATGGTAAATTTTAATTTCTGGAAAGGTGGCAAATGTAGTACTCCCTATGTCCCCCTAGGTTGTTTGCCTTGAGGGACGGGGGCTTGGCACCCGTTTTAAGACTCCTATAAAATGTAGTTTCACAAATTATTTTAAATTTTTTTAATTCTGAATGAAAATTTAATGTTTAAATATTTTTACAAAAAAGGAAAATTTTAAAAATAAGTTATGAAACTATATTATGTACACACCTTAAAATACGTGTCAAGCAATGCAAGAAAATGTAAAGAAATGAGAGGGAGTATACCTTTCTGAGTGATCAGTATGTCCTTCCCAAGGTCTTACAAAATCTTCTTCCTCAAAAACAAATCCCGAGATCATCATTTCGACAGCCAGTCTCTGAAAGAAGAAGAATTTATGATAATAGATCCTCGTATATATCCAAAAAAAAAATTGTCGGCAACAATAGTAGACATCAGAAACATAAGAATACAAGAAAGTTAAACTTGAAACATCATCCCCCGCAACACGTCATTACTCTTGCTCACACCCCACCCAAAAGAATAAATAATATGCATGCCATAGACTCAAAACAATTCTGAACAAATTGGGAGTCTGAATACTAAATAAAGAATTATACTCACGCCTTGGTTATGGTTTTCTCCTATAGCTTTAAACTCAAACTCATCAATGCTTCCGGTTCTCCTAGCCATCTTTGTCCCAGTTAGTCCAGCTCCAGCAGCTAAGTTGATGAAATTAAGGGTTGAAACATATTGAATTAGCAGTACATATGACATATAACACATAAATATAATGTTTTCCTTTCCTGTATGTTAACCTCCACATATTAACTAATTCCGTGAATTGCTGCAACAAATATAAGTCAACAACTAGCTACCAAATATCACGAAACCTACTTTTATGACCAATTTAAAATGAGTGCAAAACTTTATACAGTACACATTGCACCGACTAGATATTATTAGTGTCTATCAATCACCCCAGGGTGCAGCACACATCACCTTATATATCAAAGGGTATGCCTCTAAAGGCAACCAAAAGACCTCCTATAGTGATGACATATATGAGACGTAAGAACAGGGGGTAACAAGGGAAACACAGAACAGGAGTAATAAGAAAATAAACAGTAGAATTCAGTTGGTCATGGGATTGGAGAAGGTTAGCCAACGGTAAAAAATGATTAGAAGTAGAGGAAGGAGAGAAAAAGAAGTAGCTACTGTGAAAACTGTGAGCCACCTCGAAGTGAGAGGAGTGAGAGTAGTGATTCAGCTGCTCAGATTGCTTATATATATATATATATATATATATATATATATATATATATGCCATTATTTCATAGAGAATCATCTTATATAGAGTCCGTAGAGAACCATTTGAATCTACTTTAAAATCTCATAACTAATATTAAATTAATCATACTTATGTACAAAATTTGATCCAATGGAGAATACTAGTCATACACATACATATACATATAAATATATGCATATATATACATATATATATATATATATATTATATATACATTTATATTTACATATATATATACACATATACATATATATACACATATATATAGGCTAGTGATCAAATACAAACCACAACCACTTAATATAAACCTTAAATACAAACCTAGGGAACTAGTCCTATATGACACCCCTAGATGATATCACCCACCCGGGATCCACCCCCGACCCCACTCAATCCACCTCAAGCCCACTAAAGCCTTACTAAGACTTTGAACAGGCCTCAAAGGGGCTCCAAACAAGCTCAAGAGCCAATATTTGACCCCGCCCCTGCCCAGTAGACCCCACCTAGGCCTTGCCAACGGCCAGCTCGGGGTCCATCCTTAGGAGCCACAAACCTCCTCATCCTCTTCAGAGCATTGGTTTGAATTTTAGTTTGTATTTAGTAGTTTGTACTAGAGTAAAACTCTCTCTCTATATATATATCAATCTTAGTTTTTTTCCTTGTGTAAATTGTCAGGTTTCAATATTCTTTTCCTTAAAACATAAGGATAATTGTTTCAACCTTGTTTTGGAGTTCATACCAAGTAGAACCCCAGAGCAACAACATTAGGCTACAGCTTTAAATCCCCCCTACTATGGTCTAAAATCAGCAATTAGTAGAACAATTAAGGAGCATATTATTAAGAAAGAGAGTGCTGACTTATAGTGAGATATGAACTATATTCAACAGGGTATAATTCTGACCTCCAAATGATGCAGCAACTGCAACAGAACCTGCAACACTACCTGCAGCAGTTGCAGCAGCAGCAAAGCCACTTGCTCCAATCACAGGGATAACGGCACCTAGAGTAGGTGCTAGAGCACCAAATCCTGCAGCAATTGCTGGAGCAGCTAAACCTGTACATAATGTGTAGGCTGATTATGAGAATCTTTCAATTCCTTATTAAAGCTTCGTTGCAAGAGATAAAATATTTCACGAAAATCCTCGGAAATAGAGATAGCATTATACCACCAGTAATCGCCATTAAGGTTCCTCCAGTTACAGCAGCTGCACCAATGATACCTCCACGCTTCCATTTAGCCCATTTACTTTTTGGAGTATGCGCTTCCTCCTGCTTTGCCTCTGCTTCTTTTAATATGGCCATTGCCGAGCAAGCAACTATGGTCTCAATGGCTTCCTGCAAAGACAAAACATGAAAGGAATAGTTATTAGAATTTGTTTCATAACTTGCTTAATTCAATCTATCAATGTAGCATAGAGGGTAATTACAAATAACGCAAATTCAATTAAAAAAGGCTAAATATTAAAATAGTCACTGAAGTGAAGGTCATATATCACTTTGTTCATCGGTCTTAACTGGATATCATTTGTATCATTAAAGTCGCAATACATATCAAACAAGTACTTCTAAATATAATATTCTTGAATGTTACCACAACCAAGTAAAAGTTTATGAATTTTGTTATTTATGATAATATATTTAGATTCTATCAAGTTTATTTACTATTTACTTCTAATTAAACCAAAGAAAATAACTATATAATAAAAAATAAATAGTAAATCAACTTAATAAAATCTAAATACATTATCATAAATACTACTCCCTTGGTCCCCCTCGATTGTTTATACTGGGGGACGGAGCTCGGCATAATTTTTTTTCCTTCTGGATAAAAGTTTTTTGTTTAAAGTTTTATACAAAAAAAGAAAAAATTTATAATAAGTTATAAAACTATGTTCAATATGCGCCTTAAAATGCGTGTGAAGCAATAAAAAAACTGTAAAGAAATGAGAGGGGCAGAGGGAGTAGAATTCATAACCTTTTACTTTGTTGTGATAAAATTAAAATATAATGTGTAGAACTTAACAAATAATATTTTTACTCGTTGAACTCACTCATATTTAGAGGTACTTGGTTGATATTTATTGTGACTTTAATGATTCAAATGATATCCCGTTAATATCGGTGAACGAAGTGATACATGACCTTCACTGACTTCAGTGACCACTTTGATGATTAACCCCAAAAAAAATACTCTTGTTTCATTATAATATTAGATCTGCTTTGGTATATGTCAGTTGTCCACGAAAGAAGTAAGACACAATATTTTATTTTATATAGGAGATAAATTTAGAATAATAATACAATTCCAAAGATGTATTATAGGACATGATGGGCATTCTCTCACACATCACCTAGAAGCAGAACGAAGTCTTCCTAAGTTGTGCAAACTTCTGTTTTCACTTGTTAGATTCTTTGGGAATGATTATAGAGATTCTTAGGGCAAGTTTCAGGGAGATTCTTTTGTAGTTTAATTTATTGTTTAATTGACAATTACTGCAAAGCTGCAACTAGTGTATACCCTCCTAATGTTATATGTGCCAAGTGCCCCAAGTCTCAAATTAGTACTCAACTGTTCATTATTGTGTCCTTGAAACTTTTGCACTGATATAAATTGAATACTTATGTGCAGATATAAATTTAAAGGCTTAAATACCATACGCAGAATAATTACACTGAGTTTTTGATAAGATAAAATTTTCGAAGATGAAAAGAGAATATGAAGCAGATAAGAAGTATTCAGTTTTATTGGGTGATTCTAATTATTAATAAAATTCTTAGTGGAATCCTATTTTCTTTATTTGCTTCATTTTTTATTTCATCAACATTCAACACTTTATATTATTTTTGTAAGTTCACAGAATGTGCCGCAAGTAAACTATTTCTTCAACAACAAAAGGTTGAATATGACAGCTACGTATTGTGTATTGTCTACTGGAAAATGGCATGTTCAAAAGGGTTATAAATACAGTTCAAGAAAAACAAGAAGAAGCTTAGTACATTAAGTAGATGAAAACTAACCATCTTAATCCACTCGATACTAAACCATGTTGACAGCAGGCGCAGAGCCACACGATGTCGAGCATCATAGCCATTTCTTCGCCGGTTTAGTTTTTTGTCAAGTTGAGGTGTTACTGCCAGACAAGCTGAAAGAAGCTCATGTAGAACCACCACTTTCCTCTCGTAGGCAAGCATGGTTAACTCTTGAAAGGGTTTTGCATACGATAGACTGCCAGACCCAAGAGATGCATCTTCAATGACAGATGGCTTGCCTTGGGCATCCTGCTTATTTAAAAGCTTGTCATCTTTCACTTGAGGCTGTGGTTGGACAGCACCAGAAAATTTATCCCGACAGGCTTGTTCATAATCACGGATGTTATATTTTTTAGATGCCAAATCTGTTGATGATTCAATGCTTGACGCCATATGGTCAACAGCTTTGGACAATGCGTGCTCCTGATCTTTCGTTTCAGAAGAAGTGTCACCACTTTCTTCAGCAAGTAGCATCAAGAACTATGATAACAAGTGCAACCGATTATTAGCAGCAATTGCCAATAATTCATTTGTTTGGCTGAGAAGAAACAGAGTACATACAGATTCAATGTGGTGGTTGGCAAAACAAGTACCAGCTGTTTCCTCAAGACCCAGCCAAGCCTTGTCATCAATTTCTAAAAAGCTGAAGACAAATAATTAAATCTAAAATGACAGAGAGAGAGGGGGGAGAGGGAGAGAGAGGGGGGAGAGGGAGAGGGAGAGGGAGGGGGGGGGAGGGAGAGGGAGAGGGAGAGGGAGAGCGAGAGAGAGACAGAGGGGAAGCGAGAGAGAGAGAGAGAGAGAGAGAGAGAGAGAGAGAGAGAGAGAGAGAGAGAGGGGAAGAGAGAGAGAGAGAGACAGAGGGGAAGAGAGAGAGAGAGGGAGAGGGAGAGAGAATAATTAATGGGAATGACCTAAAGATAGGACGGAGGAGAGCGGAGGATTCATGGACCCAGAGCTGAGGATCATCAGAGACGGAATCACTACTGCTCCCACTACTGCTCCTCTCAGACTCGGGGACTCCCGGAGGTTGGGTCTGGTGCGTCTGAGCTTGGTGGAGAGCCAGCCCGAAGAGAGCTCCGGCCGCGTATCTTTGCGTCGCTGTCAATATCGACGGTGCCATCGACTAAATCAATATCAACGTCAACGCCTGTGTGTTTGGTTTCAGTTTGGAATTGGATTTTATGCGCACCACCTGCTCACCTTTCTTCTCTATTCGTATTTTTCAATTGGTTTCAGTTTGGAATTGAATTTTATGTACACGTAGGTATCGAAATTATACGACCAGGTTTCTTGCAGAGAAAATCAGTCACGATCTAGAACTCGTAGTTGGCGTGACTCTGAATAAATGACTTGAAAACTACACAACCATACTCGGGTTTAAGTTTTTAGTTGGGTCCTTACAATGGCCTCGGTGATTAGCAAGGTTAAAAGGTCGTAAAAATGGAACTCGCTCCAACTTGGTTCAGTTAATCACAGTTTGCTCCAAACGTACTTACCCTGAACTTTACATTCCCGTGCAAGTTGTAACCCATAGTCACTATTCCGTCCAAATATGCCGTTAACTTTAAGTGTTTGAAAGGTAACAGTGTGTATATTAGTTTCTAACAGCTACTTTACCCCATGTGACTCCTCAAAATTTATGTATTATATTTTGAAATTATTTCTGAATACACAACGATGTAAAAAATATTAAAATAATTTTTAAAATATGTATTTATTTTAAAATTTTAAAATAAGTTACATCGTTTATGTAAAATTTTAAAATAAGTTACATCGTTTATGTAAAAATAATAATAAATTTTCAGATTCTAAATCTAGATACATATTTTAAAACTTATTTTAAATTTTTTTACATCGTTGTGTGTGTTCAGAAATAATTTCAAAATATAATAAATAATTTTTGAGGGGTCACAAAAGGTAAAGTAGCTGTTAGAAACTAATATACACACTGTTACCTCTCAAACAGTTAAAGTTAACGGCATATTTGGACAAAATAGTGACTATGGTTACAACTTGCACAGGAATGTAAAGTTCAGGGTGCATTATGTCACGTTTGATAGTTCAGGATCTTAAGTGCGTTTGGAGCAATCCTAGGGGTTACAAATTGTAATTAACTCTCCAGAAAAATATGTGCTCGGAACTTAACTTAGGTGAATACTCGGAATGAGTGATTGGATAACTAATTTGATTTTTTTTTAATTGATTTTTTCTCTCATATATAGTTATATACCGATTAATGATAAAACTATCTAATAATATTAATATTATAATAACACACTTGAAATAATGAAGTTCAAATAAAAGATACTTGTTTGATAATTTTTGACATAATAATCATTCACAAGTTTTAATAATAAAACACATATACTTTTTAATTAATGTCAATGTTTTGCAAAAAAAGATTAAAACATATATAAAATTACGTTTAGTCTCTTTTGAAATAATTTTCAAATAAAATAATAAAAACTTGAGAAGTCAAACTCGGATTTGACCTCGAGTACTAAGAGTCAAACCGAGTTTTGGCCGGATTTTTAATAAATCGGTTTTGAACCCGATTACTCGGAACCAGATCGAACGAGGAATTAAAAACAAGTACTCGGAATGAGTACTCGACCGACTCGGCGATTTTTTGAACACTGGAAATTAGCATCGTTAAGGCGGTGTGTTGGATTGAGATTTTAAAGCATATTTTTCATTTATGAAATCCGAGTTTATTCGATTGGGATTGTTTGATATCCATTAGAATTTTGAGGTATTCAATTGGAAGTTTAATTATGCTGCAAAATCTGGTGGTGTTCAATTATGATTTTAAATTATGCTTTAAAATCCAATAGTATTTAATTGGGATTGTTTAAAATCCATTAAATCTTGATGATGTTCAAATGCTAATAGATTTTTTTGGATTCCATAAAATGAAGGATTTGTGGCATTCTTCGGTGTATTTTAAATTTTTTGAAACCCTCCCAAAATTCATGAGATTTCGTAACATTGTGCTTAATTTCAATCACCTCTACGACATTTTATCAAGAATTCACACAAAATCACATACAATCCATTAAAATTCATAGACTAAAAACAATCCATTAAAATCTCAATCGAATACGCCCGATAAATGGTTTTGTCCGGGTGTGCTCTTGTGCACTATTAAGTACTAAAATTTATGAATTTGATGTATTTTGATTGATGCAGTTGTTGTGAATGTAATGGTTGATCGTTATTAAATAGGGTAATCCAATCAAAATAACGTAAATTTATAAATTTTTGTGCTTTATTATGTGCCCACGGACATCATTGAAAAACAGTTATTAAATTTTACAAAAGTTATAATTATATTTTCGAAAAATTATGATTATTTTCGTCACTCGCGCCTGATTAAATTGAGTTGTTATTTGAGCTCAATTCAAGCATATTTTAAATTTCATTAAATATAACTGGCTGAGAAGCCGCGCGTTGCAGCGGCCTATAAAAATTATATTAATGATTCAATATTAATATTTGTAGAATACAATAATTTCGTGGCTGTCTATAAAAAGTATATTAATGATTAAAAATTAATATTCATAGGATAAAATAAATTTTATATTATAAAAATCTTGATGTAATACCAATACTGATACATAAAATTGCAAAATTTGGACTATAATTCATGGTGAAAAAATGAAAATAAATTTCTATACGTAATTAACAATTTAAATCACAACGAATCTTAATTTTTTATGTGTTTTATTTTTTTGAAAAGTGATCATGTTCTTACATTGTCACCTTCCTTCAATTCTTTGATTGATGGTGCACAAAACATCTAACTTAAATCCGTGAGATAACGGTCTATATAACTACCCTTACGTGTAACAACCTTTATTTTTTAATACTGTATAACTACCCTTGCGTGTAACAACTTTTATTTTTTAATACTGTATAAACAGGCTTCACTTAGAAGTTGCTTGAACGGAGCAAAAAGATAATGCATGAATAATTATTTACTGAATACAAAGCAAATCATATAAAAATTAACAACAACAAACATGTCCGATGAACAAAACAAATATTATAAAAAAATAATCAACAAACATACATCATTAATAGTTAATTTATTGATATCATCCATCAATATCATGTCAAGACTATATTCTTCTCCCGTGTTTGGATTTGTCGACTCCCACCTAGCGGTTTATAACTAACTTTGCTTGCAACAACCTTTATATTTTTTAATACCGTATAAACAACCTTCACTTATCGTTGCAGAAGAACGGCACCACCGAGTTAGAAATCGAGTAAGAGAGCTATCAACAGAGACATGTAGGGTTGTGGTATTGATAGAGTAGGTTGTGTTTAGATGATCCAAAACCCTACAACCTACAGGGGTATTTATAGGTGCAGAGAGACTTGTGTGCTACTCTTTCCCATAATTAAATAATCTGAAACAAAATTATATTAAAACTTTCGAGCAACTATATTCCATAATTAATCTGAAACAAAATCAGATTCTAAAACTTGCTTCTGATATATCCGCAACTAAAAAAGGTAGTTCTAAATTTTGATATTTTTCATCCAAAAATTCCAAAAAATTAGAAAAAATAGAACAGAGCAATGTGAGAAGAGCCACCTACACGCCCCTCACTTCTCCTTTATATATAAACGAAATCAGATTAAAACTTTCAAAGAAACTTGCTTCTAATATATCCGAAACTAAAAAAGGTAGTTCTGTCGCTTCTCCTTTATACAGAATCAAAATCAAATTAAAACAAAATCAGATTAAAACTTTCAAACTACTATATTCCATAAATAATCTAAAACAAAATCAGTTTCTGAAACTTGCTTCTAATATATTTGAAACTAAAAAAAGTAGTTCTAATTTTTATTATTTTTCATCCAAAAATTTCAGAAAATTAAAAAAACAGAATGGAGCGATGTGAGAGGCGCCACCTACACGCCCCTCGATTCTCCTTTATATAAGTATATTGATTTCAGGTTATTTTTATTTGTCTCCCATTTTCAAGGAAAGTTCTTGAAGTTCTGTAAAAATTAAATTTCTCGAAACTCATGAATTGTCCTTGGAACCCTTTTATTTCTCGATTCGGGTTGGTCTGGTTATTCATACTAATTTTCGAATTATACTTAGAACCCCTTTGTTTCTCGGTTTGGGTTGGTCTAAATGACTGTCTGCCAAAGAAGGTTCAATTGGCTTGTAAACATGTTCAAGTGGATAAAAGGTATCCAGTATGTATGAACAGCGACATGAAAATCCTTGATAATCTAGTAACATGACTTTTCTAGTTGGCTGGACCGTATGTTCAGGAGCTGCAACCACAACCATTATGTTGTGATAGCCATAGTCAGTTGGGCAATCTGGAATGCTCAAAACTCTCTTGTCTGGAATCAGAAACATTCTTCTGCTAATAGTATTGTTGCCTCTGCAGATCAGTACCTTTTTCAATGGAGACAAGCCTGAATCCTCTCTACAAATGCTCTGGCCCAATCATTATGGGAAGGGGATGAAGCTGAAACTTGGGTTAGACCTCATCAGAATTCAATAAAGGTAACAGTCGATGCAGCGTTGTTTGCCGATCGAATGGAGTATGCTTTTGGTTTGGTAGCCAGAGACTCGACACAGCAGTTGGTGGAAGAAGTAACAAAGTGTTATACAGGGAATATCTCAGCAGATGTTGCAGAGGCAATGGCGGCAAAGGAAGCCTTATCTTGGATCAAACAGAGAAGCTGGCCAAGGGCGGAGTTGGAATCAAAAAGCTTTTCCAACTTGATAATTACTTGTGTAGAAGCACTCTAAAGCATCTAATAATAATACCTCACCAAATTTTTTAATCAGAGGCATAACAGAACCACTCAAAACAGATATTACTCTGCTTTTAATTTGAAACTCTTATGTTGATGAAGAGATTGGTATGTATAAGAAAAATGACCTCAAAATACCCAGCAAAAGCAAAACAACAATAATCCATTCCTTTAAGCTTTATCCAATGTGCTACTATTTGGATGACCACTTTGCTTGATTAGAAGATGAAATCAATCCCATCAAGAATTAACCAAGTAATTCATTCCCTATATAAAACTTGATATTCTAAGTCATTTTCATTTATCTGCATTAGCAGTAGCACTCCCATTGCCCATTTTGGTCAACAATCTAAAAAGACCCCAAGTGTTATGAACAACCTCAAACCATTAGAAAGATACTTCCTGTTTCCCCTCAGCATATTATTCTAAATATTACGCCTTAACATCCCAACAAACCTGAAACTATCACTCAAGACTAAAAGGAATGGACTACAGACCCAAAATCCAGAACCCCCTAAAAATGGAATGAATCCAGATGTCAAATAGACAAGTCATGCTAAAAAACTAAGCACAAACCACAGAGAGCTGCTAACAGATTAAAAGTCAGAAATTAAATGTAGAAGATTAAGTAATAGCACATCTTTGACATACCCAAAAGTTAAACATAACGAGTTCAACGAGTCTTCAAGTCACATAACAGCATAAGTTTAAATAGTTGAGCTAATAAACTTCAAGGAACCAGAGAACTAATAGACAAAAACATAAAACAAGCAACCATCCGCTTTAAGCCCTTTCACCACGGATACGCCTTGCTAGCTGAATGTCCTTGGGCATGATGGTGACTCGTTTAGCATGGATAGCACAGAGATTTGTGTCCTCAAACAAGCCAACAAGATAAGCTTCAGCAGCCTCCTGAAGAGCAAGTACAGCATGACTCTGGAAGCGCAAATCCGTCTGTGCAGGGAAGATAATCAGTGATAGAAAAATAAGACAAAATCCATAACAAGAAGAAAATCGATAAAGGGTACAACAGCTTAGTCATTAATCTCACAAGAAAGGTTTAAACCATAACATCCTATACCTTGAAGTCTTGCGCAATTTCACGGACAAGGCGTTGGAAGGGGAGCTTACGAATGAGTAGTTCAGTACTCTTCTGGTACTTGCGAATTTCACTGTTTATATTTAAGCAAAAAAAATTAGCCAGAGGGTATGGTTAACTACATAGCCGTGTATTAGAGCGAGAAGGCAGATTTAAGATATGTTACCGAAGAGCAACAGTTCCAGGGCGATAACGATGGGGCTTCTTCACTCCACCAGTAGTCGGAGCTGATTTCCTTGCAGCCTCGAATTATAAACAAGAAAATAGAGTTAGATGTTAATTTGATGCAATTCTCATTAACAAAACACGTTTCACATTTCAGATTATAATTCCATCAGGAACCTAAAACTCAGGATCACAAGTTGGATGAATGCAAGGTCAATACATAGCCCCAAAAGCACTAGTTAAATTGAAAAAAATATAAATATACACAAAAATGTATAGGATGATTCAGCCATAATCTATTAATTAAAAAATAAAAAACGAATACAATATATACAAATCCGCAGAAACAGATCTAAACATGAATATACACACTACAACAGGCAAAAGAAGGCAAAAGAGATAGAGATAGCATCGAATAGAGAATCGAAAGCAAATACACAAACAAATATATAGAAAGCTTTAAAAAAAAAAAGAGAAAGAGGCCACCAAACCTTGGTAGCGAGTTGCTTCCTGGGGGCTTTTCCTCCGGTGGATTTACGAGCGGTTTGCTTGGTACGCGCCATTGAATTGAATTAGGTTTGGTTGATTAAACAAGACGACGCTTCGCTTGACTAGGGTTTTATAATGCTGCTAATCAAATTGTGAAGATGTATCTCCCCTATTTAAATGCCCCATCACCGCCTTCCCAAATCTTTCGAAATTTCACGATGCCCGCTTATAATTCCATTCGGCGCTAACTTCTCAAATTTTGCTCTTTCCTGATTTTCATTTTTCTATGTACTCATGTATGTATAAATTATCAATTTTATATTATTTCAAAATTAGATATTTAAATTTTTATCATTTTACACACAATTTTCTATAATAAAATTCAGATAGTACGACATGAATGAGTCATGTTTTTGGACTACGTTTAAAAACAAAATTGTAGAGGACAATTTTATGACAAGTTTCAAGTTTGTAACATTTTGTGTACATTATCTATTATCTAGTTAATCGATATGGATTATCCGGTGTCTCGGTTTATATCCGGCTTGAAATAATTTTAAATCTCTCGTATATCGATTTTGAAAATGATTCAAATCTGATGGAAAAATTAAACCGGATATGATCACTCCTAAATCTGCTCAGATTAAGTTTCATATAAATTTTCGTAATATGATTCTACCTCAATATGACTCATGGTTCATATTCGATTCGAACTCATATACAAATTATAATCCATTACATTTGTTAGTAAATAATCATCATTTTACAAAATTTTATTATCTAATTTAAGTGTAAATCTTCATTAAATTTGAATTATTCACTATTAATACCTACATATAATTGTAAGTTTTAATTTAAAATTATTATATTTTATAATGTTATGTTTGTGTAGACTAAATGATAATTATTTAAATAATCAAAATAAATAATGATATTTAATGTCAATGAATCATATTCGGTTCATATTCAGTGGATAAACTATCCGATTATTAAAAAACAGAAAATACGATACTTGATCATATTCGGTGACCTCAAATACCTAATATCAGTTTTTATCTGAATAAAATGGTCTCAAAACCAAATTTGAAAAAATTAAAAATAATATGACTCAATACTCGAGTAGAAGGGTATCCGGTATCAACAGAATCATTTTACGATCCTAACATTATCTTGTACTTTAAATAAATTTAAACTGTGATCCATATATTTATTATATAAATTAGTAATAGTGTTCATGCTGCGTACCGGGAATGGAATATTATTGTGATATACTACCTCCATCCCAAATTAGATGTTCCCTTTGACTTTGGGCACGCAACTTTAGGTGCATTGACCGTCTACTTCTAAAATTTATTTTTATATTTTTTCTTTTATAAATGAAAATTTCATATTTAAATTTTTATTTGCAAAAATAAAATTTTGAAAATAAGTCACGTATCTATGCGGTCAATGAACCTTAAATTGTGTGCCCAAAGTCAACGGGGCCATCTAATTTGGGATAGAGGGAGTATCATGGTTGTGAAAAGAATACGAAGTGCTTTATCGATAATCGCGATTCGCGACAATGACATTGATAACAAGTATTAAGTTCTGATGATATGAGATGAAACTTTTTATAACAACGTTATCTGTATATCGAGGAGCATTTCTAACGAGATTGACTATATTTATTGGTTAAATTAGATTTATAAGATATTAGGTAAAATTTGCTGAACATGTAACACATTGTGCTCATTATAATATTGACTATACTGATTGGCTATGATTTAAAAATAGTATGTTATTAATATTCGAGATTGTTAAAATAAAATATATCAGATTAATCAGATTAATATGATAATAAATGATGTGTAATTTTCTTAAGACAACATATGGGTATATGGGTATGGTTGAAGTGTTATTTTTTTTAGGAGGTTGACCATATTTTTTAATTTTGATACGTAAACTCAGCTTTTAGCTAAAAGCTTCTATGATTGGAAATGATCTATCAATTTATTAATCCGCTGATGCATATCAAAGAAAGATTTGCAGATCGATTTTTTTTTGTTTTTCCTTCTCTGTTGCCATAACTGAAGATCTTGTTAACCCGAGCAATACGATCATTTTTCTATGAACTATATTTAGATAAATATATGTGGAAAAATATTGTCTTCAACATATCCAATTCAGTATTATTTGCTACGACTAAATGAAAAAAAATTGATCGGTAATCATTTTAATTTTTGGTCAATAATTTATAGAACAGGAAGACTGTTGACTTTAACTTAAAATAATTGACTTATTATTTAAAGTAAATAATTGGATTATAATTGATAAATGAATTTGTAATGTCATTATATTATGTCACACCCCTTGTCTCTATATAGGATCTTGGGACCAAAAGGTTAGTCCGTTGTCAATTTTCCTTGGTAGCTGGAACATGTATGTACAAAATGTCTGCATAAATTTTCATCTTCGAGAAATTAAGAAAATAATAATAAGTTTCCCTCTTACAAAAATGAGAAGTCAAGGAAAGTATAATTTACATTCGCAAATAACGTTTCATCTCATTAAGTCACTTCTTAATCCCTCTCTATATTTGAATAAAATTCAAAATTGCTATATGAGCAGAGTAAATAGTAATCACCTCTGAAAATAAAAGTAATTCACTTCCATATATCAGAACCCTATACTAATTTTCCCGCACAATGATGCTTACAAATTTCAGGGTAAAGATTTCGAAAAAAGAAAAAAAAAATATGAAAAAGAAAGAAAATCGGCATTTCACCAACTATACTCTTGCTCAATAAAAACCAACCACCCCATTACAAACAAATTGAACTTCTGACAAAAAAACCTTATTTTCTAGTGAAGTTTAAAATGAAAATAATAATGTACAGCTCAAGATTGAAGAACAAGCAAATCATCTTAGAAAAAGAGTATAAGCTATACTTTTTGGAAATGTAACCTCAGGGCTTTAGGGAAAACTTCCCAGGTTCACTGTAATTTTTCTCCGGCTGTTCAATCTTTTTCATTTTAAAACCTTTGATCCTTACTTTTTCAGGCTCTAAAGCATCTTTGAAAGCAACGTTTTCAATTGCCCAACCCTTGTTTTGCACGGAACCTCCTACTTTTACCTGTAAACAACACACACACACACACACAGAGATATATATATATATATATAAGCACACATTGCTTGCATCATATTCTTTGAATTAGACAGTTATGCAGCATGCAAAAACTCTAAAAGGTACAACTGAAGGAAGAATTACGGACTGATATTATATTATGTGAAGAAGTCAGATTCGTATCCAGTAAGATGAAAAATGATGAGAAACACCATCTCTTATTCTTATATAAAGTAAATATCTCTAAGTTAGTTAATTACAACCAACAAGTTGGGGCATAATGTTTAATAAAAGGTGAATATTATAAATATATTTAAATAATCATTTTCTACAAAATATGTTCCACAAGTGCATCATCATAGGCAGTTTCTAACGGTACAAACAACTATAATATAATAATATATTTTAAATGGAGTTATAGTTATAAATTGGAAAATGTTAACATTTTTAATTTTAACAAATAGGAAAAATAAATAATACATTATCAGCCTATTTTTTTTATTAAATTTACATCTTCATCCAAAAGAACGATATTACAGTATTTAATCGAATTATTCTTATTATAATTTATACTATGAATTATGACTCTTGAAAAAATGAAAATTAAGTACTCATGATAGGCTAAACTAACCGATATAGAGATTGCATTACAGGTAGATGGATGAGTTTTTCGGAATATATAAAGTGTATAATTTTGTTCCACATTTTAAGCACTAATTTCTAGGATAAAGATACGTTAATCACTAATGCCGATATTCTTAATTGAAAAAATCAAATATAATATTTGGATTAGAATATGATCAGATCGTGCACCAATCTCATTGGGATTTTCGAGGACTAATATATCGCACAGCAATCTCATTGGGATTTTCGAGGACTAATATATCGCTCATGCCATATTAAACTTCTATTTATGCATTTAAGTAATATAATCTTGCAATAATTATATATAAAAAATAATCTAGCAATAATTGTAAGTCTAAATGTAAAGACAACCCTATCTGTTACATAGGGATGATAACTCAACAATAGAATAGGACAAGTAAATAACACTACGCCTGCACCGAAATCAGAAGATACGAAGACAAAGGTTGAAGAAGCCATCTACAGTCTTGAAGGAATAAGTTCACTGGAAGAAGTTCATTAATATGTTCATGCCTCAGTGAAGAATAAAGATTGAAGCATTCAAGATTGTGGAAGCAATGAAGATGTTGTCCAAGTACTCGAAAGATTTCAGTGCAATCCCTGAAGCAAGATATTTCAGGATATCTTGGTTGGTTATTTATAATCAACAAACTGAAGCATAAACTAACCCGGAACCGACTGATCAATGTTTGCTGACAAAGACGGTACAATGTTTGACTTTAGTGTTAGTCGCTTGTGAACCAGACCAGTGCACTAAGTGTCAACACGTACGGAGTTATGCATAGTATATATTTATCAATCGAAGAAATTGATCAAGTTAACAAGTCATTTGTTCCAAAGCAAGCCAAGCCAAATGCCTAGTCTCTGCAAGCTATGCCAAGTCTCTACTCAAATGCCATATGTCAAAGGTTCCACACAGATCCATATGGGGAAGTGACATTTCTATATATGTGTGCACTTATATATTTGTATATGTACAAATATATTTATATATATATATATGTATATATGTATATTTAATTAAATATAATATATATAATATATGTGTATATATGTTTTTAAACATATGTATATGTATATTTATATGTATATATATTTAAATAAATATATATGCATATAGTATATGTATATATATATTTTACATAAACATTTATATAATCAAGTGTATATATATATTGTATTATGTGCATAAATATATTATATATTTGGAGAGAGTTATATATATCTCTATATATATATTTATATTTATATTTACACATAGTTATATGTATATTATATATATTTAAATATATGAGAATATATTTAAATATATGTGTATATATATATTACTATATGTATATATTTATATATATTTTTTTCTTTATATTTATATTTATAAATAACTATATATATATCTCTATATATATTTATATATATATATTTGTATTTGTATTTACATATAATTATATATTATATATATGAGAATATATGAGAATATATTTAAATATATATATATATATATATATTATTATATGTTCATATAAATAATATATATATGTGTGTATATATTTATATATTTTTTTATTTATTAATATAAACACAACATAATATATTAGATTATATATTATATGCATGCATGGAGATGATGTCATGTGTCTACTACAACCTAGAGTTTGCATGTGCATGTGATGTCATGTGTCTCTCATGAGCTAGGGTTTCACACAAGGACAAAGTATGGCCACTGTATGGCCCAACTTGATTTATATTTTAAGTCACGGAAGAGTGACAACAAAGGAGTTCTTCACTGTTGAAGCACAAGTTTGAATCAATGCATGGGTCAGAAGAGAGATAACAGTGAGGACTCTCACTGTACAAGGCGCAAGTTTCAGGAATGACTTAGATTTTCTCTAAGTCACCATGTCTCCCTTATCACTCTATGGCACAACATTTGACTCTGAGTCTAGGCGCAGCCATTGACTTTAGCGCAAGTTTAAAGCTCTGATATATGGCCAAGTACAAGTCACTCTATCAGACTGTGAAAGGCATATGTTTAGCCTATTTGTAATTAAAGAGGTACCAACTCAACTCTGATAAGAATGCAAGTTAAATAGCAAGTACTGTTGAAGGAATCCGTACGAAGAACGTCAAGTGATTTATTGAAATTATATGTCTGAAGAATTTCAGGATGCTGCTGCACACCACTGGAAGAAGTTCATTAATATGTTCAAGCCTCAGTGTACAAATAATCTTTTGTAGCACGTCCAGAAGTCCAGAAGGTATAAAGTTTGTAAGTCTAAATGTAAAGACAACCCTATCTGTTACATAGGGATGATAACTCAACAATAGAACAGGACAAGTAAATAACACTACGCCTGCACCGAAATCGGAAGATACGAAGACAAAGGTTGAAGAAGCCATCTACAGTCTTGAAGGAATAAGTTCACTGGAAGAAGTTCATTAATATGTTCATGCCTCAGTGAAGAATAAAGATTGAAGTATTCAAGATTGTGGAAGCAATGAAGATGTTGTCCAAGTACTCGAAAGATTTCAGTGCAACCCCTGAAGCAAGATATTTCAGGATATCTTGGTTGGTTATTTATAATCAACAAATTGAAGCAATACTCAAGTCTGGTGTGACTGATTAAGTATGTACTCAAGAAAAGAAGACGGAGAATTAATTCTGTATTAGTCGTTCGTGAACCAGACCAGTGCACAGGACGTCAGTACGTGTGAATTGGATTCGAAGAATCCAGTCAAGGATCACTTAATCAAGTCAAGGCAAAGCATCCTCCAAATTGATTAGTAAATACTTATACGTATATATGTAACACACACACATATATATATATGTATAAGTGTACTAGCCCGTTCTATTTTTGGAACAAGGAAGATTTTACACTTAAATCTTTCCTTGCGCCAAAATGGAACAAGGAAGGATTTAGTACTTAAATCTTTCCTTGCGCCAAAATGGAACAAGGAAGGATTTAGTACTTAAATCTTTCCTTGCGCCAAAATGGAACAAGGAAGGATTTAGTACTTAAATCTTTCCTTGCGCCAAAATGGAACAAGGAAGGATTTAGTACTTAAATCTTTCCTTGCGCCAAAATGGAACAAGGAAGGATTTAGTACTTAAATCTTTCCTTGCGCCAAAATGGAACAAGGAAGGATTTATATTAAAAATCTCTCCTTGCGCCAAGTGCAGTGTTCCTTGCGCCAATTTCCATATTAACAATTCTTTTGAATTGTTTCAACTGGAACGAGGAAGGAATTCATGTTTAATTTCTTCCTTGCGCCGGTTGATTCATTTAAACAATTCTTTTGAATTGTTTTGGCGCAAGTTAAAGGAGGAACGAGGAAGGATGGAACGAGGTAGCTATATTCTGATTGGTGGAGAGCTTCCTTGCGCCAAGCGCAAGCACAAGCTGAGTTTGTTCCCCAAAGTCTATAAATAGAGGCTTTGTGTTTCATTTTGAACACACAACTACAACTACCCACATTACACACTTTGTAAAGGGCACACACTACACACATACGAGAGCTTAGATAGAACATCTGTTTTGATAGGCGTTTGTGTGTAGAGTGTATTGTAGTCTCTGCAGCCAACCTTCGGGTTTGGATTTATAGCACCTTCGAGGTATTTATCAATATACAGATATACCTTGGAAAATATTGTGTGTTGGTTTAATATTTTCATATCCTCAGAAACCGACCCAATAAATATCCGGAACACGAAACCCATTACAGGACTGCAATTTATTTATCCGCAAGATTCGAAAGAATTTTAAATTGTAGTGAGTATCGTATTCAACCCCCCCTTCTACGATACTTTGGACCTAACAATTGGTATCAGAGCGAGGTTGATTGATATACAAATCAGGATCCTTATCGTACGGAAAATCAAGAACCTAGCTTTTGATATTTGATTAGGGGAAATGTTCTTCCGGTTTGTGTTGCTGAATTTGTCCGTAGGCCTAAGTAAAGATTATCTGTCGGATACTGAACTTTGGACCGGGACTTATAAATTTATACTTTAAATTTTAAAAAAAAATTTTATTTTATAAATTTGACTTAATTTATTTTAAACTTATTAATTGAGTTTATTATGAATTAATTAAATTTATCTTATAAACTTAATTAAATTTACTTTATAAACTTTACTAAATTCATTTAATAAATTTGCTTAAATTTATTTTAGACTTGTAAAGTTTACTCTTAGACTTTATCAAGTTTATCATAAATTTTTATAAATTTATTATTTAAATTTGTATAGTTTATGATTTAAATTTAAGTTAAAATCTAGAATATAAATGTTAGAGGATTTTATTGATTATGGATATAAGTTCAAGTTCAAGGGTTCAATTTGATTTGTTCAGAAAGTAGTGATTTAATTAGAGACGAGACACTTGAATATTTTCAAAAATTAAATTTATCTAATAAATTTTAATATATTTACCAAATGAATTTGAAATAAATTTATTCTAAACTTATTCAGTTTATTATGAATTTATTTGAATTTATTTTTTAAATATAATCAAATTTATTTTATAGATTTGACTAAGTTTATTTTATACTTTATTTTCTTTTATCTTTTAAAACTTATTTTTAAATTTATTTTCTTTATAATTTAAACTTAGTTTAAATAATCAAGTGTCCCGTAACCTTTTTAATTATTCTACTCCAAGACAAATTAGATTGACATTTAGTTGAGACAGATCAGGCTGACAGATTACAAGACAAATACCGGACTGATTCTCAGAACCGGTAATGGAAGTACGTTGATGACCTAATCCAATTGATTTCTCAAAGGATTATTAGAAGCAGTTTTCTTTGTTCGACAAAGTTGATTGTGATTCGAAGAAGATTCTATTGAAGACTAATTTGGTACTACTAAAAGTGGATTTTGAAGAAGGTACTTCAGGCCTTGATCTGAGTAATTACTCCGACTTGATTATCAGATCACCAGATCAGGATGGGAATTTGCTACATCTACAATGAAGCATCTTTCCAGGGCTCGGAATGTCAACTTTGAATGGCACCACTAGTAGTAGAAAAAAAAAGTTTTTGCAGAAGAATCTTCAAGGGATTTCAATCTAACTCAGTGATTCAGGGATATACAATTACACAGTGAATTGTATCAATGCTGAATCCATCAAGAATCAACTGAATCAAAGACAGAAAACTGTGGAGGTTTAAGGATATAGTTATTGAGTTACTACCGCACCAAATCAGTTTCGTGCATTTATGTCAGAACCTTAGGATTGAACAGAAGAGTTTGTAACTGCTGAATTTGAGGAAGCTCAAGTCGATGAAAGTTAACACTTTTGAAGAGTGTGAGGACAGAACTTCAAGGATTAGCATAACACTGTCTGAGAGGTTTAGTCATGTCAGATTCAGATGGAATCCATTGGTTTCAAGTGGAGACTCTTCGGTGTTCAGTTCGACAGGTTGTTTGAAAACTGAGTTAGTCAGTACACACAATATTGTTTGGTATCTTTAGCAAAGAAGGATTGCTATATATATTGAAGCCTCGACAAACAAGGATGATAGGGCTTGTCTGAAATTCTAGTGGATGTTTTGAAAGAAGCATCACAACAAGTTCTTATGCTATTTGAGGAAAGGTGTGAGCTGGATCAGTTGCTGATGAGAAGGATGATTATGGTTATCTGGCTATCCTAGCATTCTCTGAAGATGACTCACCTCGCACTTCTCAGGTATGAATTCTTTCTAACTATGCAATACTTATTTCTTTATATTCAAAGCATGTTATAAATCTCTGAGTAGAATTGTTTAACACACAAGCACAAGCATGATAGCATCACAGTAGAAAATGTTAAACTGGTATGCTAGATGACTGTTCTAGTTACTAGGCTTGATGATAATCTTGTGCATGTGTCTTTAGCAGATTCTTAACATGTGTATGAATATTTAGGATTTGATTATTTGCAATGGTGAGATTAGAAGCTTTCCTTTGGAACTCGACTCTTAGTTTTATGGGTTATGATCCTAGCATATATAACTTTGTTAAAACACTTAGTTTCAAATTCCCTAGTACAACTAGATTTGCTTATTTATCTGAATTGTTTGTTAATGAATTTATTTTGTTCTATGATGGAATGTCTACCTTGTGTCAGTAGAACTTTTAGAACTTCATGTTAGATCTAAAACTGACTTAGGTAATAGAGATAGTATAATGCCGTATAACAACAGATTGGGATTAATCCTTATGCTCTTAGAAGATTATTGAATATCTGTAATTCTACTTGCTACCTGTTACACTTGTGTTAATTGGTTTAAGTAGAGAGTACTGAATCTTCTGAATTGCATAACTGCCTACCTTGCTCTTGTCTTATCTTTGATTATTTGTCATGTGTATTCAACATCATGTTTGCTTATTTTCTTGTCATGAATGCATGTCCGTGTACTTGCATTGATTTTAGAAAAGCATGTTTGAGAATCACATTAGGGCAATGTCTAAATAAGAATTAGCATGTTAAGGTTGATTCTGTTGTTACCACTGTTAAAGAAAAATCTCTAATCCATCCGGACCCAGTTATGATTGGGGACCATAGAACACTTTCCATTTGTGATTGCAGGTTACATATGTTCCATATGATTTTTGGTGCACTCTGTTTGCTGAGTAGCTGAAATCATATATTTACCAAAAGTACCCTGTCAGCAAATGTGATCGTGTGAGCAGTTCCGTCAATAATCTTTGAAAGATGACAACAAAGATTCTCTTGCGGGACATGCCTGTTTTCCTGGAATGTCATCATGGAAACATATCTTTCTTGAAAGAGTCAAAGCACACAAATTCCTAGTATCAGACTGTTCTCTGACAAAGGACATTATGTCAGTTCATGGAATAGTGTTTTATCTCAAATCAGGAAGGATTTGAATTTGCTCGTAGCTAATATGTAACTTCAATTGAAGATGGAGTGAGCTGTTTCGATAGTAAAGCTTCATGAGATAAGTGTTAGCTATGGCATCTGAAGCTCTCGCACTTGTATGTCAAAACAAGGAGCTCTTTCTATTTGTAAGAAGAGAATTGGTGAGAAGACTACCTCATTTGGGATTCTATATGGATGAATCTTATGAGGTATGTCAATAAGGAAGTCGAAGGAGCATCGCAAAGAAGCAAAGATATGATCAACATTACTGAGCCGCTTCAGATGATACGTATGGATTTCTAAGGATCAGTTAATGTCATGTCTACAACAAAGTCAGATATCCTTTTGCGATGATCATTGACTACTCTAGATTCTTTCGTGTTGTTCGTATGTGTTCGAAGGACAAGACATCACAAATAGAGGTTGATCAAGATGAACCCTGATCATTGATAAATCCAGAAAGACACCATTCTTGCCAGTGGCCAATCAGAAGCAAACACTAACTCTTGGTATGTGTTTGGTGGAAAATGCCTCTTTGCAAGTCTTGCATTTGAAGCTCAAAGAATATTTTCCTCGGCTACTCAATGGAGTCTACAGTCTACAGGGTGATTGTGATTAATCAACATAAGGTGATTGTAAGTCTGGACGGGACATTGAACGACACTTTGCTCCAAGCTGTTAAAGGTGATATTAGTGGTATTAATTATGATGATTCAAATCCAAGCAGAATCTCTTTGCAAGGATAAGGATTATTAAGGAGATCCCAGCAACAGCTTAGGGGGAGCATTTGGTGGATCCGCTAGTCAAACTCAACACCACATTGAAGATGAACGGGACATATCAAGAACGTATCTGCTTAGACAAAGGGTTTGGATTCAATATCATTCCCGGGTTCTAGTTCTTAAATGTTCCTAATGGTGAAGTGAAGACTAGGAGAGCTATTGTCAAAGAATGTTGTTTCTTTAGGTTTCAATCTGAAGTGAAACTTGAGGAAGATTCATAAGCTCTTAAATGGATCCAGATTGAGTGATTGAACAGCAAGATGATCTCAATCAATTTGAAAGCAGATTGTGCGGATTCTGATACCCTGACCTAATGACAATTCATTACTTAGTACCTGTCGGGTATTTAGATTCCAACTGGATAATTTTGGCTCTGTTACGAGGAACAAGCCAAATTTGGTTGCTTAGAGTTATTTCAAAGGAGGAGGTTATGAAGATGATGGAAACAGAATCTTCAAGTTCAGGTCTCTACATTTTAGGGGACTTAACGACCTTCAAAATTGAACTAAAGCGCCATTGACGAGACTCGGGTTCAGGATATTACACGGAGCTAGAAGATGAAGCTTCATGCAACATTTCAAGGACTTTGCAGTTGCAGATCCAATGGAATTTGTATTCTCTTTCTTCACCAGCTCTCTATGAGTTGCTATCCAACACCTGATGATCGTCACGGACATGGTATGACTTCTGACTAGCATATTATTTTAATATCTATTTGCTAGAGTCATATTTGGTATTCAAATCATTACCTTTCATGATACAAGGCACACACAATTCAACTATCTGTGCTGTGATACCATGATTATATTATATGTGGACTAACGTCACTTGTGCAAGATAATTGCTAAGTGAATGCAGATTAGTGATATGATGAGTTTGTTGGAAAGTTGCAATTCTTTATGGCCTACTAGTTAGCCTAAAGAATGATGGCAATAAAAGGAAGTCAAGGATCTTTTGAATATGCGCATTTTGGAAGATTCTAGACCTGCCAAGACTTATGCAACAACCACTGGACTTGATCAGTACAAGAAAGGTACATCAACTGAAATGTCAAGTCTTAGAGGTATTCAACTCATCACTTTACTTAACTGCAAAATGATCACATGTTATATTTTCTTTATGTCAATGTTCATGGTTCTGAGTGGATTTTGGAGAACCTATCCATTTAGTTGTTAACAGGTTTATAGTTATTTTTTAGGGATTGCCTAATCTATTGGAATGGTACCCTAAAGATACTGTGCTTATCCTGTACAACTATATAGATATTGTTTTACAAATTGTCAGAAAGACAGGGGATTTATTCTCTTATGAAGCTGTCATTCGTGGAAGGAGGTTGATTTATTGTTATAATAAGAAGATGTCAAGAACAAGGAAATAACTCCATTTCCAGCAACTTTGTGAAGCACTCTCTACTCCCTAGAACCTAAGGATCTTGCTATTGGAACCTAAGGACCTACTGCTCGATCTAGTGCTCGTTGACATAAGGTATTACTTCTTTCATGAGCATGTTTATCGTATTTCTTGAATGAATTCATGAGTATTAAATTGTCTATACATAGGACTTGTGAATTTATTTAAAATCCAGTACCTCGTGCTTTTTGCTATTATATGTAATTACCATGTTTATTGCTTTGCATGCTTAGATGGTGATTATGTGTTTTAGCATGAGTGTTTGTTATTTCAAATTATTTAAATTATGGTGCATGACAATTAAGTGACTTATTTGTTCATGATTTAAATGATTAGAGATGACATGAAGCATGACTTAGTTATGTTATTTTTCTTGATCTATACCTCTTTAAGAATTGGTATCTAGTAGAGAAACTTATCATAATCAAGTTGCGATATATCTGTATTTGTGAACATACTTAGGATTATTTTCTAGGTTGAATTCATTCTTATAGGTATAAAAACTGAATCATGACTTGTTTCTTTCTAGACTTGTGACTTGTATCAGTAATTGGTATCTAGTTTGAATCTAGTTAGAATTTAGTCATGATATACTAGTATTTGTGGAGTTTCTTAGATTCTCTCTAGGCTGAATCCATTTATATTAGTGTATATATTTGAAGCATAACTTTTTGTGTTGGATATTTGATGATTTATTAATTGATATTTTGTTTCATGTCTAACTGCATTAGTTGTGATACTTATAGTGTTAGTGATATTTTTGCATGCTTATATGTAGATCACTAATATTAAGTATTAATATTTTCTGCGAGGAGTTGTGTGAGTTCACTTGTGTTTAATGATTATCTGTGTAAGACTCGTGAACTTTTCTTCAACTTTCCCTCGGGCTTGCGAATATCTTTGTATGATTGTCATGATTTTAGTTGTTATATGCTGATCTGATAATTATATGATATTGCGTAGGTAATTATTATTTTATCTTAGTTAAATTATGATCCATGATAATTATATGCTTATTTGTTTCATGATTGACTTTGATAGAAAAATAGAAGCATGATTAGTTCATTTTTGAAATATTTAATTGGTATCTATTTTTGATGCTCTATTGATATTTTATTTGCGAATTGATTGTGATGTATTGGCACTGGTGAAATATTGTTGCATATTTCTTAAAACCACTAGTGCTAATATATTCTAGGTGTTTAATATTCTGAGTACAAGGGAGACAACCAAAATCTTTATTTTGTCTCGTATTTATGTTCTGGAGTGGTGAGTTTCTTCAAAGAAATTTTCCTATCAATTGATTTCAACAATTGGTATCCACTACTCCATTTCATAAATATTTCTTAGAATATTTTGAATCTATACATGTAGCGTCATAGGACGAGACATTGATTATCTTGTATTTGTGTACTCGGTGATCTTTGTCACTTGCAGCGTCTGTTTTGACGATGTGCTAGTATGAGGCTGTTAGGTCCAAAGTATCGTAGAAGGGGGGGTTGAATACGATACTCACTACAATTTAAAATTCTTTCGAATCTTGCGGATAAATAAATTGCAGTCCTGTAATGGGTTTCGTGTTCCGGATATTTATTGGGTCGGTTTCTGAGGATATGAAAATATAAAACCAACACACAATATTTTCCAAGGTATATCTGTATATTGATAAATACCTCGAAGGGTGCTATAAATCCAAACCCGAAGGTTGGCTACAATGACCACTACTCTCAATATTACAAACTCTAACCGCTACTGATATTTCTATTACAAAGCTAGGCTAGGGTGTGTGTATAGTGGGAGTAGCCGTGCAGAGCACTTGGCCATTTCATCCCGAAGGATTATTTTAATTGTGAGAACCACAATCACATATTTATAGGCTTTCATAAACTAACCATGGTTAACGAGTTCGTCCTGGACGACTTGAGTTCGTCCTGGACGGATTCAGATATCCAAAATAAATCTAACTCCAATACATATACTTGAAGTTGCGCCAGTTCAATATCCCACAGCAAAGTCAAAGTTGGCGCCCCTTTAGTCAATACTTGCGCCATATAGGTGATGCTTTCTCCACTGTATGATGCCCTAGACAAAATTCCAACCGAGTGAGGTAGTCCAAGTCAAACCTTGCGCTTGACTTAGAAGTTGCGCCATCAGTGTATCAGTGATAACAGACTTAGAAAACTTCTAAGTAAAGAATACTTCTTGGAGGCGCAAACTTTGACTTGGTCAAAGTTTGCGCTCCAACAGAGTTATACAGGGTTATCTACTTAGCCAGTTTTCCAACGAGACAACTTGGCGCAGGTTTTGACTTTCAGTCAAACCTTGCGCCTTCCTGAAGTTGCGCCACCACTGTTCCACTGGTCCATGACTTAGATGAATTTGCTCGTGTATGGAGTTGCGCTTGGGATGAGTGGGAGTCGCAACCTTTGACTTAGTCAAAGGTTGCGCTCATCTGCAATGAAGCCTTCAAAGTAGACCACTGTGAGTACTTAGAAATAATCTAAGTGTTGGAAGGTTATTGAGGCGCAAACTTTGACTTAGTCAAAGTTTGCGCTTCAACAAGTGTTGGTGCCTCCCTGTAGAGTACTTAGACCATTTCTCAACATTCATATATCATATTATATTCATAATATTATGTTTAAATATATGTATAAATAAGGATATATATATAAATGTATATAAATAATATTTATATAAACATATAGTAATATATATATATACATATATTTAAATATATTCTCATATATTTAAATATATATAATATACATAAAATTATATGTAAATATAAATATAAATATATATAGGGATATATATATAATTATCTATAGATATAAATATACACATATTTATGCACATAATATAATATATATATATACACTTAAATATATAAATGTTTATGTAAAATATAAATACATATACTATACATATATATTTATTTAAATATATATACATATAAATATACATATACATATGTTTAAAAACATATATACATATATATTATATATATTATATTTAATTAAATATACATATACATATATAATTATATTTGTACATATACAAATATATAAGTGCACACATATAAAATGTCACTTCCTGATATGGCTTTCTGTGGAAGCTTTGACATATGGCATTTGAGCAGTAAGCTTTGGCATAGCTGGCATTTGACTTGGCTTGGCTGTGGAACAACTGACTTGATATGACTGGATCAATTCTTCGATCGATAAATACTTTGCAAAGCTCCGTACGTGCTGACGCTTAGTGCACTGGTCTGGTTCACAAGCGACTAACACTGAAGTTGAACATTGTACCGTCTTTGTCAGCAAACATTGATCAGTCGGTTCCGGGTTAGTTTATGCTTCAGTTTGTTGATTATAAACAACCAACCAAGATATATAAAAAATATCTTGCTTCAGGGGTTGCACTGAAATCTTTCGAGTACTTGGACAACATCTTCATTGCTTCAACAATCTTGAATACTTCAATCTTTATTCTTCACCGAGGCATGAACATATTAATGAACTTCTTCCAGTGAACTTATTCCTTCAAGACTGTAGATGGCTTCTTCAACCTTTGTCTTCGTATCTTCCAATTCCGGTGCAGGCGTAGTGTTATTTACTTGTCCCGTTCTATTGTTGAGTTATCATCCCTATGTAACAGATAGGGTTGTCTTTACATTTAGACTTACAATCTCCCCCTATTTGTTTGTTAATCATAACAAGCAAATCCTCTGGAGGATAACTCAACTAACACTAGAAAAAGTAAAGTCCTGGACTAGTAAATAATGCTACAAAGTTTCTGGATCATATAATACATTTCCAGATTTCATGAATAGAAATAACAAATGTGCATATCACCTTTATTTCTCTGGTTCTTGCTTACCTGCCAGATAATCCTCATAGTCTGTCTTGAAGAGAATTCAAAACATTCCATTATGCAAAGAACAATCAGCAGCTTCATTGAATTCTTCAGTGGTAATGAATAAGTTCCTGTCTACCACTTACTGAAGAATAGATGTATCACCATGATTCCTCATAAGTAAAGAACAAGTCTTCACTTCCTAGGAATCATACCACGTACCACCTAAATAAGAATACAACACAGTGGTGAGGTGTACATGAGTTGTTATTACTTCTCCTCCCATTACCTTGATCAGGTTCCCCTTGGTGATAAGTAGCTATCTCCCCTTAGATGAAAGATCAATCCTCCTCCTTAGTTGAAAGAAGAATCTCCCCCTAAGTAGTACACAGCTAAAGAGTAGTTTAATCCCCCTTAGTTGTAGACAGCGGAAGAAAGCTAACTTACTTTTTCTTCCCCCTTTCATATATTCTCCCCCTAAATATATTCTCCCCCTTAGTTGTGGAATCCTCCGAGGATATGTGGTATCAAATAGGTCAAGGAACGTGTACAATACTTCCTGTACCAAAAGATAATCTCCCCATAGAGAACTAAACAACGCTAAAGCTGGGGTCGAAGAAAGAGTTCAGAAGAAGGGTTTACTTTGCTTGGGTGGGTCCCTATGCTGAAAGAATAGGTTCCAAACGGAAAAGTAATGAGTAAAATCTGACAACCGTGTCCCTTTGTTGTTACCAAATGATAAAGCTTCCCGATATTTTTAGGTTGCAATACCAATTGTTAGATCCCTGATTAGGTTTCGATAACATCTTTAACATGGCTCCAACGGCAGTCAGTCGAACATTCCAGTGAAAGTATCCACTTTGCGTTTAGGTATGAATTTGGTTATCAGTGGTTATCTCACTAAACGTTCTGCAGGTGTATCACTCGACACTCAAATTTCTCTCGGTTTTTGGGTAAGGGTGTCACTCACGAGTTCTGTAAGTGTATCCCTCCACACAAATACTGAGCTTCCAAAATGCTGAGTACCTGCAAGAAAATCACCTTAGCCACCCTTAAAGGGGGTCACCGGTGGTGCAATGGGAGTTCGTAATTCCCAGTCCCTGCAGACTCATCAGATAAATCCGAATCATGGTCCACAAGTTGCCAACCACTAAGTGGCTTATCCAATTAAGGATCCAGAGTTGTTTGCTCTGGGAGGTTAGACAAAGGCTTAATTATGGCAAAGGCCTAAGTCCTCCTCAATGTCTGTGAAGACACTTGATTCAAGAGAATCATCAACCATAAGTTCACACCATGAAATGGAATGAACCGTAGTTGCTTCCGTCAATTCTTTCAACAACTTGTGAGCTTTCAATACCAATTATTATTATTATATGTACCTCACAAGTGTTTCACTCTTCTCAAAATCCTATGTGTTTGCACTCACTCATGCTCACATATTTCTCATTCTGATATCTCACTGAATCTTCTCAGAATCTCACCAAGTGTTTAACTCTCAGTGTTTGGCTCAGAGTGTTTCTCTCATCACTCAAAGTATGGTCTTCTGTACCTGCATGAGAAAATCACCATAGCCCCTTCAAGAGAGGTCACTGGCGGTGCAATGGGGTTTCGTAAATCCCCGATCCTCAACTGACTCATCAATAAATTGACTCATAGTCAGAGAGTTGCCGATCTCCTATAAATAGGAAATCCATTCCGATTGGATCCAGATCTGTTCTTATCTGGGGAGGGAGACGAGAATCCTGAAGATTTGGCAATTGAGATCCTCGTTTCCTCCTTACACCTGTAAAGGCATCAACCATCTTATCTACCGTAAAATGGTAAATGAAGAAGTTGCTTCTAGAACAAAACCTTTAACCTTACTGTGCACTCTCTTGTATTGTGTCCATAAGATTTTTTGTTTAGGCTCTTCATCAGAGTGATTACTGATGATGTGCTTGACTTAATACAAGATGCTCTGGCTGACGAGCGAATTTCAATGGACTCATTCTGTTGAGAGAATGATTCCAGAGACTGTTTTATTGCCTTTTCAGCTCTATATTCTTTTGAGAGAATACAGATGAGCAACAGTTACCTCAATTTTGAAAACACCTTTTCTCCTTGAGAGGTAGAGCTGTGGGTACACTATCCCTCACATCCTTATTTGCTGCAACAAGTACAGTTTCTCCCTCATTGACCTCTAGTCTAATAAGTTCCTTATCACTCCGGGGGGAAAGTTGAGATGTGTTCTGAATTTGGTTTTATAGTCTAGGATAAAGATTGTTGGTTTTCAACCTTATGACTATCCAGGAAAGCCAAGAGGCTGATTAAGTTCTGAAGAACAGAAAGAGATATAAATGCATTTTAGAAAATCTATGATTTTGAATGAAAGCAATTGCATTTAATCTTTTGAGGAAAAATGAATGAGTTGTGATTGTAAAAAAAAATGATTTTCATAAAGAATGGCAATCACAACCGATGAAAGAATCGAAGTTTTCCTTTAAAAACTGGTTTGAGTACGAGAGTCTGAATCTATGCATAAAAGGTTTAAATGAACTTGTCTTTGAAGAAGACACAGACTCCTGTTTCTCACTACAATTTAAAAAGGAAACAAGAAAATTTATGTGCTACAGTGTATAAAGCACTCGCCACACTAAATAGTGAAAAGGCCTCATACTAGCACATCGTCAAAACAGACGCTGCAAGTGACAAAGATCACCAAGTACACAAATACAAGATAATCAATATCTCGTCCTATGACGCTACATGTATAGATGCAAAATATTCTAAGAAGTATTTATGAAATAGAGTAGTGGATACCAATTGTTGAAATCAATTGATAAGAAAATTTCTTTGAAGAAACTCACCACTCCAGAACATAAATATGAGACAGAATAAAGATTATGTTGTCTCCCTTGTACTCAGAATATTAAACACCTAAAATATATTAGCACCAGTGGTTTTAAGAAATATGCAACAATATTTCACGAGTGCCAATACATCACAATCAATTCACAAATAAAACATCAATAAAGCATCGAAAATAGATACCAATTAAATATTTCAAAAAAGAATTAATCATGCATCTATTATTCTATCAAAGTCAATCATGAAACAAATAAGCATATAATTGTCATGGATCAAAATTTAACTAAGATAAAATAATAATTACCTACGCAATATCATATAATTATCAGATCAGCATATAACAACTAAAATCATGACAATCATACAAAGATATTCGCAAGCCCGAGGGAAAGTTGAAGAAAAGTTCACAAGTCCTATACATGTAAGCATTGAGTACAAGTAAACTCACACAACTCCTCGCAGAAAATATTAACAATTAATATTAGTGATCTACATATAAGCATGCAAAATATCACTAACACTAAAAGTATCACACCTATATGCAGTTAGACATGAAATAAAATACCAATTAATAAATCATCAAATATCTAACACAAATAGCTATGCTTCACATATATACACTAATATAAATGGATTCAGCCTAGAGAGAATCTAAGTAACTCCACGAATACTAGTATATCATGACTAAATTCTAACTAGATTCTAACCACATACCAATTACTGATACAAGTCACAAGTCTAGAAACAAATAAGTCATGCTTCAGATTTTATACCTATAAAAGTGAATTCAATCTAGAAAATAATCCTAAGTATGTTCACAAATACAGATATATCACGACTGGATTATGACAAAGTTCTCTACTAGATACCAATTGTTGAAGAGGTATAGATCAAGAAAAATAACATAATTAAGTCATGCTTCATGTCATCTCTAATCATTTAAATCATGAACAAATAAGTCACTTAATTGTCATGCAACACAATTTAAATAATTGAAATAACAAACGCTCATGCTAAAACATATAATCACCATCTAAGCATGCAAAGCAATAAACATGGCAATCACATAGAATAGCAAAAAGCACGAGGTACTGGATTTTAAATAAATTCACAAGTCCTATGTATATAGACAATTTAATACTCATGAATTCATTCAAGAAATACGATAGACATGCTCATGAAAGAAGTAATACCTTATAGAAAGTATAGTATGTGATCCACTTGCAGTTAAGTAAAGTGATAAGTTGAATACCTCTGAGACTTGACATTTCAGTTGATGTTACTTTCTTGTACTGATGAAGTCCAGTGGTTGTTGGCATAAGTCTTGGCAGGTCTAGAATCTTCCAAGATGCGCATATTCAAAAGATCCTTGACTTCCTTTTATTGCCATCATTCTTTAGGCTAACTAGTAAACCATAAAGAATTGCAACTTTCCAACAAACTCATCATATCACTAATCTGCATTCACTTAGCAATTATCTTGCACAAGTGACATTAGTCCACATATAATATAATCATGGTATCACAGCACAGATAGTTGTATTGTGTGTGCCTTGTATCATTAGAGGTAATATTTTGAATACCAAATATGACTCTAGCAAACAGATACTAAAATAATATGCTAGTCAGAAGTCATACCATGTTCGTGACGATCATCAGGTGTTGGAGAGTAACTCATAGAGAGCTGGTGAAGAAAGAGGTATACAAATTCCGTTGGATCTGCAACTGCAAAGTCCTTGAAATATTGTATGAATCTTCATCTTCTAGCTCACTGTAATATCCTGAACCCGAGTCTCGTCAATGGTGCTTTAGTTAAATCATGAAGGTCGTTGAGTCCCCTAAGATGTAGAGTCCTGGACTTGAAGATTCTGTTTCCATCATCTTCATAACCTTCTCCTTTGTAATAACTCTAAGCAACCAAATTGGCTTGTCCCTCGTAACAAAGCCAAAATTATCCAGTTGGAATCTGAATACCCGACAAGTATTAAGTATTGAATTGTCTTTAGGTCAGGGTATCAGAATCCACACAATCTGCTTTCCAACTTGACTGAGATCATATTGTTGTGCAATCACTCAATCTGGATCCCTTTAAGAGCTTCTGAATCTTCGTCAAGTTTCACTTCAGATTGAAACCCGAAGAAACAACATCCTTTCACAATAGCTCTCCTAGTCTTCACTTCACCATTAGGAACATTTAAGAACTAGAATCCGGGAATGATATAGACTCAAACCCTTTGTCTAAGCAGATACGTTCTTGATATGTCCTGTTCATCTTCAATGTGGTGTTGAGTTTGACTAGTGGATCCACCAAATGCTCCCCCTAAGCTGTTGCTGGGATTTCTTTAATAATCCTTATCCTTGCAAAGAGATTCTGCTTGGATCTGAATCATTATTATACAAATAATATCACCTTTAACAGCTTGGAGCAAGGTGTCGGTTCAATGTCCTGTCCAGACTTACAATCACCTTCTGTTGATTAATCACAATCACCCTGTAGACTGTAGACTCCATTGAGTAGCCAAGGAAAATATTCTTTGGGCTTTAGATGCAAGACTTGCAAAGAGGTATTTTCCTCCAAACACATACCAAGAGTTAGTGTTTGCTTCTGATTGGCCACTAACAAAATGATGTCTTTCTGGATTTATCAATGATCAGGGTTCATCTTGATCAACCTTCATTTGTGACGTCTCGTCCTTCGAACACATACGAACAACACGAAAGAATCTAGAGCAGTCAATGATCATCGCAAAAAGATATCTAGCTTTGTTGTAGACATGACATTAACTGATCCGTAGAAATCCATACGTATCATCTGAAGCGGCTCAGCAATATTGATCATATCTTTGCTTCTTTGTGATGCTCCTTCGACTTCCCTATTGACATACCTCATGAGCTTCATCCATATAGAATCCCAGATGAGGTAGTCCTCTCACTAATTCTCTTCTTACGAATAAAAAGAGCTCCTTGTTTTGACATACAAGTGCGAGAGCTTCAAGTGCCATAGCTAACACTCATCTGATGAGGCTTCACTATCAAAACAGCTCACTCCATCTTCAGTTGAAGTTCCATATTAGTTACGAGCAAAATTCACATCCTTCCTGATTTGAGATAAAACACTATTCCATGAACTGACATACTGTCATTTGTCAGAGAACAGTCTGATACTAGGAATTTGTGTGCTTTGACTCTTTCAAGAAAGATATGTTTCCATGATGACATTCCAGGAAAACAGGCATGTCCCGCAAGAGAATCTTTGTTGTCATCTTTCAAAGATTATTGACGGAACTCCTCACACGATCACATTTGCTAACAGGGTACTTTTGTGAATCATATGACTTCAGCTACTCAGCAAACAGAGTGCACCAAAAATCATATGGAACATATGTAACCTGCAATCACAAATGAAAAGAGTTCTATGGTCCCCAATCATAACTGGGTCCGGATGGATTAGAGATTTTTCTTTAACAGTGGTAACAACAGAAGCAGCCTTAACATGCTAATTCTTATCTAGACATTGCCCTAATGTGATTCTCAAACATGCTTTTCTAAAATCAATGCAAGTACAAAGACATGCATTCATGACATGAAAATAAACAGACATGATGTTGAGTACACATGGCAAACAAACAAAGATAAGACAAGAGCAAGACAGGCAGTTATGCAATTCAGAAGATTCAGTACTCTCTACTTAAACCAATTAACACAAGTGTAATAGGTAGAAAGCAGAATTACAGATATTCAATAATCTCCTAAAATCATAATGATCATAGACAAATTAATAATCACATTATCAATTCATACTAATCCCACTCTATTGTTATATGTCATTATACTATCTCTATTACCTAAGTCAGTTTTAGATCTAACATGAAGTTCTAAAAGTTCTACTGACACAAGGTAGACATTCCATCATAGAACAAATAAATTCCTTAACAAACAATTCAGATAAATAAGCAAATCTAGTTGTACTAGGGAATTTGAAACTAAGTGTTTTAACAAAGTTATACATGCTAGGATCATAACCCCTAAAACTAAGAGTCGTGTTCCAAAGGAAAGCTTCTAATCTCACCATTGCAAATAATCAAATCCTAAATATTCATACACATGTTAAGAATCTGCTAAAGACACATGCACAAGATTATCATCAATCCTAGTTACCAGAACAGTGATCTAGCATACTAGTCCAATCATTATCTATTGTGATGCTATCATGCTTGTGCTTGTGTGTTAAACAATTCTACTCAGAGATTTATAACATGCTTTGAATATAAAGAAATATGTATTGCATAGATAGAAAGAATTCATACCTGAGATGTGCAAAGTGAATCATCTTCAGAGAATGCTTGGATAGCCAGATAACCATAATCATCCTTCTCATTAGCAATTGATCCATCTCACACCTTTCCTTATGTAGCATAAGATCTTGTTGTGATGCTTCTTTCAAAACATCCACTTGAATTTCAGACAAGCCCTATCATCCTTGTTTGTCGAGGCTTCAATATGTATAGCAACCTTCTTTGCTAAAGATACCAATCAATATTGTGTGTACTGACCAACTCAGTTTTCAAACAACCTTTCGAACTGAACCCTGAAGAATCACCACTTGAAACCAATGGATTCCATCTGAATCTGACATGACTAAACCTCTCAGACAGTGTTATGCTAATCCTTGAAGTTCTGTCCTCACATTCTTCAAAAGTGTTAACTTTCGTCGACTTGAGCTTCCTCAAATTCAGCAGTTACAAACTCTTCTGTTCAATCCTAAGGTTTTGACATAAATGCACGAAACTGATTTGGTGCGGTAGTAACTCGATAATTATATCCTTAAACCTCCACAGTTCTCTGTCTTTGATTCAGTTGATTCTGGATGGATTTAGCATTGCTACAATTCACTGTGTAATTGTATATCCCCGAATCACTGAGTTAGATTGAAATCCCTTGAAGATTCGTCCGTAAAAACTTCTCTTTTCCTACTACCAGTGGTGCCATTCAAAGTTGACATTTCGAGCCCTGGAAAGATGCTTCACTGCATATGTAGCAAATTCCCATCCTGATCTGGTGATCTGATAATCAAGTCGGAGTAATTACTCAGATCAAGGCCTGAAGTACCTTCTTCAAAATCCACTGTTAGTAGTACCAAATTAGTCTTCAATAGAATCTTATTCGAATCACAATCAACTTTGTCGAACATAGAAAACTGCTTCCAATAATCCTTTGAGAAATCAATTGGATTGGGTTATCAATGTACTTCCATTACCGGTTCTGAGAATCTGGTATTTGAAATCCCGGTGTTTGTCTTGTAATCTGTCATCCTGATCTGTCTCAACTAAATGTCAATCTGATTTGTCTTGGAGTAGAATAATTAAAAAGGTTACGGGACACTTGATTATTTAAACTAAGTTTAAATTATAAAGAAAATAAATTTAAAAATAAGTTTTAAAAGATGAAAGAAAATAAAGTATAAAATAAACTTAGTTAAATCTATAAAGTAAATTTAATTATATTTAAAAAATAAATTCAAATAAATTCATAATAAACTGAATAAGTTTAGAATAAATTTATTTCAAATTCATTTAGTAAATATATTAAAATTTATTGTATAAATTTAATTTTTGAAAATATTCAAGTGTCTCGTCTCCAATTAAATCATAGCTTCCAGAACAAACTAAATTGAACCTTTGAACTTGAACTTATATCCATAATCAGTTAAAATCCTCTAAAATTTATATTCTAGATTTTAACTTAAATTTAAATCATAAACCATACAAATTTAAATAATAAATTTATAAAAATTTATGATAAGCTTGGTAAGTCTAAGAGTAAACTTTACAAGTCTAAAATAAATTTAAACAAATTTAATAATTGAATTTAGTAAAGTTTATAAAGTAAATTTAATTAAGTTTATAAGATAAATTTAATTAATTCATAATAAACTCAATTAATAAGTTTAAAATAAATTAAGTTAAATTTATAAAATAAACTTATTAAAATTTAAAGTATAAATTTATAAGTCCCGGTCCAAAGTTCAGTATCCGACAGATAATCCTTGCTTAGGCCTACGGACAAATTCAGCAACACAAACCGGAAGAACATTTCCCCTAATCAAATATCAAAAGCTAGGTTCTTGATTTTCCGTACGATAAGGATCCTGATTTGTATATCAATCAACCTGGCTCTGATACCAATTGTTAGGTCCAAAGTATCGTAGAAGGGGGGGTTGAATACGATACTCACTACAATTTAAAATTCTTTCGAATCTTGCGGATAAATAAATTGCAGTCCTGTAATGGGTTTCGTGTTCCGGATATTTATTGGGTCGGTTTCTGAGGATATGAAAATATAAAACCAACACACAATATTTTCCAAGGTATATCTGTATATTGATAAATACCTCGAAGGGTGCTATAAATCCAAACCCGAAGGTTGGCTACAATGACCACTACTCTCAATATTACAAACTCTAACCGCTACTGATATTTCTATTACAAAGCTAGGCTAGGGTGTGTGTATAGTGGGAGTAGCCGTGCAGAGCACTTGGCCATTTCATCCCGAAGGATTATTTTAATTGTGAGAACCACAATCACATATTTATAGGCTTTCATAAACTAACCATGGTTAACGAGTTCGTCCTGGACGACTTGAGTTCGTCCTGGACGGATTCAGATATCCAAAATAAATCTAACTCCAATACATATACTTGAAGTTGCGCCAGTTCAATATCCCACAGCAAAGTCAAAGTTGGCGCCCCTTTAGTCAATACTTGCGCCATATAGGTGATGCTTTCTCCACTGTATGATGCCCTAGACAAAATTCCAACCGAGTGAGGTAGTCCAAGTCAAACCTTGCGCTTGACTTAGAAGTTGCGCCATCAGTGTATCAGTGATAACAGACTTAGAAAACTTCTAAGTAAAGAATACTTCTTGGAGGCGCAAACTTTGACTTGGTCAAAGTTTGCGCTCCAACAGAGTTATACAGGGTTATCTACTTAGCCAGTTTTCCAACGAGACAACTTGGCGCAGGTTTTGACTTTCAGTCAAACCTTGCGCCTTCCTGAAGTTGCGCCACCACTGTTCCACTGGTCCATGACTTAGATGAATTTGCTCGTGTATGGAGTTGCGCTTGGGATGAGTGGGAGTCGCAACCTTTGACTTAGTCAAAGGTTGCGCTCATCTGCAATGAAGCCTTCAAAGTAGACCACTGTGAGTACTTAGAAATAATCTAAGTGTTGGAAGGTTATTGAGGCGCAAACTTTGACTTAGTCAAAGTTTGCGCTTCAACAAGTGTTGGTGCCTCCCTGTAGAGTACTTAGACCATTTCTCAACATTCATATATCATATTATATTCATAATATTATGTTTAAATATATGTATAAATAAGGATATATATATAAATGTATATAAATAATATTTATATAAACATATAGTAATATATATATATACATATATTTAAATATATTCTCATATATTTAAATATATATAATATACATAAAATTATATGTAAATATAAATATAAATATATATAGGGATATATATATAATTATCTATAGATATAAATATACACATATTTATGCACATAATATAATATATATATACACTTAAATATATAAATGTTTATGTAAAATATAAATACATATACTATATACATATATATTTATTTAAATATATATACATATAAATATACATATACATATGTTTAAAAACATATATACATATATATTATATATATTATATTTAATTAAATATACATATATACATATATAATTATATTTGTACATATACAAATATATAAGTGCACACATATAAAATGTCACTTCCTGATATGGCTTTCTGTGGAAGCTTTGACATATGGCATTTGAGCAGTAAGCTTTGGCATAGCTGGCATTTGACTTGGCTTGGCTGTGGAACAACTGACTTGATATGACTGGATCAATTCTTCGATCGATAAATACTTTGCAAAGCTCCGTACGTGCTGACGCTTAGTGCACTGGTCTGGTTCACAAGCGACTAACACTGAAGTTGAACATTGTACCGTCTTTGTCAGCAAACATTGATCAGTCGGTTCCGGGTTAGTTTATGCTTCAGTTTGTTGATTATAAACAACCAACCAAGATATATAAAAAATATCTTGCTTCAGGGGTTGCACTGAAATCTTTCGAGTACTTGGACAACATCTTCATTGCTTCAACAATCTTGAATACTTCAATCTTTATTCTTCACCGAGGCATGAACATATTAATGAACTTCTTCCAGTGAACTTATTCCTTCAAGACTGTAGATGGCTTCTTCAACCTTTGTCTTCGTATCTTCCAATTCCGGTGCAGGCGTAGTGTTATTTACTTGTCCCGTTCTATTGTTGAGTTATCATCCCTATGTAACAGATAGGGTTGTCTTTACATTTAGACTTACAGAGGCCTTTTTACTAAGTATTGTGGTGAGTGCTTTATACACTGTAGCGCATAAATTTTCTTATTTCCTTTTTAAATTGTAGTGAGAAACAGGAGTCTGCGTCTTTTTCAAAGACAAGTTCATTTAAACCTTTTATGCATAGATTCAGACTCTCGTACTCAAACCAGTTTTTAATGGAAAACTTCGATTCTTTCATCGGTTGTGATTGTCATTCATTAGAAAATATCATTTTACAGTCACAACTGATTCATTTTTTTTCTCAAAAGATTAAATGCAATTGCTTTCATTTAAAATCATAGATTTTCTAAAGTGCATTTATTCATTCTGTTCTTTGGAACTTAATCAGCCTCTTGGCTTTCCTAGATAGTCATAAGGTTGAAAACCAACAATCTTTATCGCAGACTATTAAACCAAATTCAGAACACATCTCAACTTTCCCCCCGGAGTGATAAGGAACTTATTAGACTAGAGGACAATGAGGGAGAAACTGTACTTGTTGCAGCAAATAAGGATGTGAGGGATAGTGTACCCACAGCTCTACCTCTCAAGGAAAAAAGGTGTTTTTGAACTTGAGGTAACTGTTGCTCATCTGTATTTTCTCAAAAGAATATAGAGCTGAAAAGGCAATAAAACAGTCTCTGGAATCATTCTCTCAACAGGATGAGTCCATTGAAATTTGCTCGTCAGCCAGAGCATCTTGTATTAAGTCAAGCACATCATCAGTAATCACTCTGATGAAGAGCCTAAACAAAAAATATTATGGACACAATACAAGAGAGTGCACAGTGAGGTTAAAGGTTTTGTTCTAGAAGCAACTTCTTCATTTACCATTTTACGGTAGATAAGATGGTTGATGCCTTTACAGGTGTAAGGAGGAAACGAGGATCTCAATTGCCAAATCTTCAGGATTCTCGTCTCCCTCCCCAGATAAGAACAGATCTGGATCCAATCGGAATGGATTTCCTATTTATAGGAGATCGGCAACTCTCTGACTTTGAGTCAATTTATTGATGAGTCGGTTGAGGATCGGGGATTTACGAAACCCCATTGCACCTCCAGTGACCTCTCTTGAAGGGGCTATGGTGATTTTCTCATGCAGGTACAGAAGACCATACTTTGAGTGCTGAGAGAAACACTATGAGCCAAACACTGAGAGTTAAACACTTGGTGAGATTCTGAGAAGAACTAGTGAGACATCAGAATGAGAAATATGTGAGCATGAGTGAGTGCAAACACATAGGATTTTGAGAAGAGTGAAACACTTGTGAGGTACATATTATAATATTTAGTATCGAAAACTCACATGTTGTTGAAAGAATTGACGGAAGCAACTACGGTTCATTCCATTTCACGGTGTGAACTTATGGTTGATGATTCTCTTGAATCAAGTGTCTTCACAGACATTGAGGAGGACTTAGGCCTTTGCCATAATTAAGCCTTTGTCTAACCTCCCAGAGCAAACAACTCTGGATCCTTAACTGGATAATCCACTTAGTGGTTGGCAACTTGTGGACCATGATTCAGATTTATCTGATGAGTCTATAGGGACTGGGAATTACGAACTCCCATTGCACCACCGGTGACCCCCTTTAAGGGTGGCTAAGGTGATTTTCTTGCAGGTACTCAGCATTTTGGAAGCTTAGTATTTGTGTGGAGGGATACACTTACAGAACTCGTGAGTGACACCCTTACCCAAAAACCGAGAGAAAATTGAGTGTTGAGTGATACACCTGCAGAACATTTAGTGAGATAACCACTGATTACCAAATTTATACCTAAAGGCAAAGTGGATACTTTCACTGAAATGTTCGACTGACTGCCGTTGGAGCCATGTTGAAGATGTTATCGAAACCTTACCAGGGATCTAACAATTGGTATTGCGACCTAAAAATACCGGGAAGCTTTATCATTTGGTAACGTTAAAGGGACACGGTTGTCAGATTTTCCTCATTACTTTTCCATTTGGAACCTATTCTTTCAGCATAGGGACCAACCCAACCAAAGTAAACCCTTCTTCTGAACTCTTTCTTCGACCTCAGCTTTAGCGTTGTTTAGTTCTCTATGGGGAGATTATCTTTTGGTACAGGAAGTATTGTACACATTCCTTGACCATATTTGATACCATATATCCTCGGAGGATTCCACAACTAAGGGGGAGAATATATTTAGGGGGAGAATATATGAAAGGGGAAACAAAAAAGTAAGTTAGCTTTCTTCTGCTGTCTACAACTAAGGGGGAGTAAACTACTCTTTAGCTGTGTAATACGGAGGAGGAGATTCATCTTTCATCTAAGGGGAGATTGCTACTTATCACCAAGGGGTACCTGATCAAGGTAATGGGAGGAGAAGTAATAAAAACTCATGTACACCTCACCACTGTGTTGTATTCTTATTCAGGTGGTACGTGGTATGATTCCTAGGAAGTAGTGGTATTGGTTCACCACTATCTTTGTCAGAGGGAGAAGCATAAGCAAAGACTTGTTTCTTTACTTTTGAGGAATCATGGTGATACATTTATTCTTCAGAAAGTGGTACACGGGAACTTATTCATCACCACTGAAGAATTTAAAGAAGCTGCTGATTGTTCTTTACATAATGGAATGTTTTGAATTCTCTTCAAGACAGACTATGAGGATTATCTGGCAGGTAAGCAAGAACCAGAGAAATAAAGGTGATATGCACATCTGTTATTTCTGTTCATGAAATCTGGAAATGTATTATATGATCCAGAAACATTGTAGCATTATTTACTAGTCCAGGACTTTACTTTTTCTAGTGTTAGTTAAGTTATCCTCCAGAGGATTTGCTTGTTATGATGAACAAACAAATAGGGGGAGATTATAAGTCTAAATGTAAAGACAACCCTATCTGTTACATAGGGATGATAACTCAACAATAGAACAGGACAAGTAAATAACACTACGCCTGCACCGAAATCGGAAGATACGAAGACAAAGGTTGAAGAAGCCATCTACAGTCTTGAAGGAATAAGTTCACTGGAAGAAGTTCATTAATATGTTCATGCCTCAGTGAAGAATAAAGATTGAAGTATTCAAGATTGTGGAAGCAATGAAGATGTTGTCCAAGTACTCGAAAGATTTCAGTGCAACCCCTGAAGTAAGATATTTCAGGATATCTTGGTTGGTTATTTATAATCAACAAATTGAAGCAATACTCAAGTCTGGTGTGACTGATTAAGTATGTACTCAAGAAAAGAAGACGGAGAATTAATTCTGTATTAGTCGTTCGTGAACCAGACCAGTGCACAGGACGTCAGTACGTGTGAATTGGATTCGAAGAATCCAGTCAAGGATCACTTAATCAAGTCAAGGCAAAGCATCCTCCAAATTGATTAGTAAATACTTATACGTATATATGTAACACACACACATATATATATATATATATGTATAAGTGTACTAGCCCGTTCTATTTTTGGAACAAGGAAGATTTTACACTTAAATCTTTCCTTGCGCCAAAATGGAACAAGGAAGGATTTAGTACTTAAATCTTTCCTTGCGCCAAAATGGAACAAGGAAGGATTTAGTACTTAAATCTTTCCTTGCGCCAAAATGGAACAAGGAAGGATTTAGTACTTAAATCTTTCCTTGCGCCAAAATGGAACAAGGAAGGATTTAGTACTTAAATCTTTCCTTGCGCCAAAATGGAACAAGGAAGGATTTAGTACTTAAATCTTTCCTTGCGCCAAAATGGAACAAGGAAGGATTTATATTAAAAATCTCTCCTTGCGCCAAGTGCAGTGTTCCTTGCGCCAATTTCCATATTAACAATTCTTTTGAATTGTTTCAACTGGAACGAGGAAGGAATTCATGTTTAATTTCTTCCTTGCGCCGGTTGATTCATTTAAACAATTCTTTTGAATTGTTTTGGCGCAAGTTAAAGGAGGAACGAGGAAGGATGGAACGAGGTAGCTATATTCTGATTGGTGGAGAGCTTCCTTGCGCCAAGCGCAAGCACAAGCTGAGTTTGTTCCCCAAAGTCTATAAATAGAGGCTTTGTGTTTCATTTTGAACACACAACTACAACTACCCACATTACACACTTTGTAAAGGGCACACACTACACACATACGAGAGCTTAGATAGAACATCTGTTTTGATAGGCGTTTGTGTGTAGAGTGTATTGTAGTCTCTGCAGCCAACCTTCGGGTTTGGATTTATAGCACCTTCGAGGTATTTATCAATATACAGATATACCTTGGAAAATATTGTGTGTTGGTTTAATATTTTCATATCCTCAGAAACCGACCCAATAAATATCCGGAACACGAAACCCATTACAGGACTGCAATTTATTTATCCGCAAGATTCGAAAGAATTTTAAATTGTAGTGAGTATCGTATTCAACCCCCCCTTCTACGATACTTTGGACCTAACAAAGTTTTAATACTTTATTTATTCAGAAGATTCCATACTATTGTTACTAATGAAGAAGAACTACGAAGACAAAGAATCGACGAACAAGCCACATCTCAAATGTTTATTTGATAAAGAATATTTAATTCAGCTAGATACAGATGAACCAGACAGTACATTTGTGTGTCAGCTACTCAGATTAAGTATTCTGCATCAACTACAAGTGGCCGTTCGATCAAGACAAAGATCTACAAAGTTTAATCTAGCCGGAAGTCTCTGCTGATGAAGATATACAATATTATAAGTATTTATTTAATTATCTCACTATTCAAAATAATTAAATTGGTTGTATAATTTATTTATTAAATTAATTCACCTTCGAATTAATTTAATTTATGAATTTATATAATTAATATAATTAAGTGGATAATTATCTAATATTTATATATATTAAAAAAGCTGATTTATTGATAATTTGGATCGGTATGACATTCTCTGAAAATGTCATACCGTGTCTGTTGTGAAGGCTTTTTCTTCATGACTTTATAAGTCATACTGGTGTGTGTTGTATGGGTTAAAACATTCGGTATGACTTTCTTTAATTAAGTCATACCGTGTGCCTTATACAGACATGCCCTGGCATGACTTAGAAATGTCATACCGTGTGTATGCTTCATGGCTTTGTCTGATATGACATTATTATGTCATACCGTGTCTGTGCTTTAGGCTTTCTATGTTGTGTGTATGACTTGCACTTAAATGACTTGAAAAAGTCATACCGAAGTAATCAGAATGACTTTTGTGTTCAAAGTCATACCGAATGACTTAGTGGCCAAGTCTGAAAAGTCATACCGTGCCTATGCAGTATGACATTCCTTATTTATGTCATTCCTTCCTTGTTTTAGGGCATGGCTTTGTGTAACAATGTCATATCTTCCTTTGCAATGTCATTCCTAAGCTTAAAAGTCATTCCTTTCAATGTCATACCTAGATCTAAGTGGTTTGCCTATAAATATGGCTTCACTTCTTCATTTCTCAAGTGTTCAAGCATTGTAAAAGCTTTCAAGTTGTTTGTAACTTGCAATTGTTATATCCACAGTTTTCTGTGCTTTGATCACTCGATTGTTTTAATCACTAAGTTAGAATACATCCTGTCGAATTTATTCTACGAACTTTAGTGGACATTAAAACGAACATTATTAATTATATAACGACTTAAAACATTGTTATATTAATTAATTAAAATCTGATTAACCAGTTTAATTCAAATCAGATTATTCCGCCGCGATTTTTAGTGACGATTGTATTCAACCCCCCTTCTACAATCGTTTCAGGACCTAACAATTGGTATCAGAGCCGGTTGATACCATTTTTCCGTATCAGATCCTATACACACTCTGTAACGTTCAAATATTTTTTATTCGAATTAATTTTATTCCAAAAATTAATTTTGATTTAAAATATTTTTCTTTCAAAAATCCAAATCTCATCCAAACACCATTCACTTCAAATCCTTAAACATGAGTACACAAAAGATCAGTAGCATTAAAATCCCACCGTTCAGCAAAGAACACTTTGGCCTATGGAAGAGGCACATGTTCCTATTCCTCCGCACTGCGAACAGAAAATACATCGGGATTTTGGACAAAGGTGTTACTACTCCGATGAACGTCATATTAGCACACGAAGAGGATGGTGTGTTAATACCTCATCAGATCATTCCGAAAGAACTTTCTGAGTACACAGATGAAGAGAGTGAACAGATGAATTTAGATGATGCTCTTCAACTAATTTTGGTTGAATCTCTAGATCCAGTGATGTACAATGCTGTTGTTAATTGTACGAACGCCAAGCAAATCTGGGATACGTTAGAGATTATCAATGAAGGCTCAGAGGAAGTTAGGGAAAACAAGAAAGAGATACTGATGGCTCAGTATGAACAGTTTGGTTCTCATCCCGGTGAAGGGATTTCAGAAGTATTTATCAGACTTAATAATTTGATAAATAATTTAAATCTGAATGGGACAAGAAAGAGGTCAACATGAAGTTTCTCTTAACCCTTCCCGAACATCTGGAACACAGAATCACTGCCATCAGGGAAAGCAGAGATCTGAATGAGATTTCTCTGGAAAGACTCTACGGAGTTTTGAAAACTTATGAACTGGAGCAAGTTCAGAGTAAACAGAGATATGGCTGGGGTAAAACACAGAACCATTCGAGAGCTCTAGTTGTTGAGTCACCTGTACTGGAAGAAAAGAAGAAGGATGTTGTTGTTCCTTCTAAGACTACTCAGGAATTTGTTGTACCTGAGATGGGTCAGACTGCTTCTTCCAATGGTGACGAAGAGTTCTATACAATGGAAGAGCTTGAACAGTTAGAAGATCAATCTCTATCCCTGTTTGCCAAGAAGTTTGGAAACATGAGATTCCGGAAGAACCCTTCTTATAAATACAAACCTACTGTTAGTAAGTTTCAGAAGGGAGGCTATTCATCTTCAACAAGCAAAGGAGGATACAAGACTGGGATGGTGGACAGAAGTAAATTTAAATGTTTCAACTGTGGTGAACCTGGACACTTTGCAACTGAGTGCAAGCAGCCCAAGGTTCAAGGAAAGAGAAAAGATTCGTACGATGAGCTGAAGCAGAAGTTTGATGCATTGGTTAGAAAGCATCAGGGTACTTCTGGAGGTCAAAGCTTCAAGAGCAAATCATATCTAGCAGAAGGGAAAAGCTGGGATGATATAGATAGTGATGAAGAAGAGCAGATTGGGAATGTTGCTCTCATGGCTAATGCTGGATCATCTTCACCTCCTCCTGCTGGAAGCTTTCAGGTAGATCCTACATGCCCTAAACTGTTTATGCAATTAGGACTTGAAAGAGATGATGCTATTAAAAAGATGAAAGCTGCCAATCTTAAAATTGATACTTTAGTCTTAGAAATTAATGCTTAAATGAGATGAAAGTATTAAAACCTAAAATAGAACAATTGACTATGGATTTAGGATTACAATGTGCTAAAGTCAAAGTTCTAGAGAAAGGTGAGATTGCTTTAAGACTTCAGCTAAACGAAGAGAAAGTTAAGTGTAAAGCCTTTAAGGATGCCTCCACTATAGTCAAAGAACTCAATGATAAACAAGAGATCAAGAGAACTGTTGGAATAGGTTTTGACTATAACAAATCCGTAGGTAAGGCCAGTAACATTACTCCTTTTAAGAAGAGTGCTGAGGAAAGAGGGATTCCTTTTGTTTTGAAAGATTCCCTTAAACCTTTGTTTAAAACCTCAGAAGCTGAACCTCTTTTAGAGACTCCTGTTGTCATTAGATATGAACTCAAACAGGAAGACCTTAAATTGAAAGAGAGTAATGAGAAGAGAGATGAGATCCTGACATCACTGAAACCAATCAAAGTGAAAGGCAATGTTAGGTTGCCTAAAGCTGGTTTAGGTGTCAACTCTGAGAGAACTAAATTCAACAAGCCTAATAACTTTGTGAATAGTAAGAACAAGAACAATAGATGTCATTCTACTGAGAACTTTAAAACTGTTAACAAAGTTAGAGTAGAATCTGTTGATGTTCCTACTGTGATGACTGATATTCCTGTTGCTCCTACATTTGATTCATGTCATAAATTCTGTGGTGTTGATAACTGTATGCTCTGTGCTTTCAATACTATGTCTGCTTATTTTAAAAATTTGCATGCTAAAAATGAAAACACGACACCAAGACAACACACAAACCACAAGCATGCTAGATCAAAGACTGCTAGTCCTCCTCGAGTTAGGAAGGAAACTTATGTTCCAAAGCCTAAAACCAAGGTTTATAAGGCTGTTGTTAAGGAAGTAAGTTCAGTCAAATCAGAACCAAGTGTCAGTCCAAGAGGCTCTGTTGTATTACCTGATAGAAATCAGTTTTTTAAGTATGCTGGACCCAATCAAGTGTGGGTCCCAAAGAATGTTTAATCAAGTTGTCTTTTGCAGGGTGCCAGTGGAATTGTTCGTGTTACCTGGGTGCTTGACAGTGGAGCGTCAATGCACATGACTGGCAATAAATCCCTGCTAGAAGACATAAGAGAAGGAGCTGGCCCTACAGTCAGTTTTGCTGATAATAGCAAAGGTCGTACTGTGGGATATGGCAAGTACAAAATTGGAAGGATCATCATAGAAGATATTGCAATAGTTGAAGGACTTCAACATAATCTCCTGAGTGTCAGTCAATTCTGTGACAAAGGATATTATGTTCATTTTGAAAAGGAGATATGTATCATCAAACATATCAAGGATAAGCGTCCTTCACTATGTGGCATAAGGAAAGGCAATATATTCGTAGCTGATTTGTCTTCAGGACCAGGAAACGAAGTTCACTGTTTCTACGCCAAAGCGTCTGCTGAAGATAGTTGGTTATGGCATAAGAAGCTCTCACACCTCAACTTCAAAACCATGAACTCTCTTGTCAAGAGAGATCTAGTGAGAGGGTTGCCTTCCCTGGAATTCTCAACTGATGATCTTTGTGAAGCTTGTCAGAAAGGAATAGCGAAGAGAGCATCTCACAAAGGCAAAACCATCAATACCATTACAGATCCACTTCATTTGTTGCATATGGATCTGTTTGGCCCTGTGAATGTTGCATCCATTGATGGAGGAAGATATGGCTTGGGTATTGTGGATGACTTCTCAAAATTTACTTGGGTTTACTTCCTGGCTTCTAAGGATGAAACCCCGTTGACAGTGATTGATCATATAAAGTTAGTTGAATTGGATAAAGGTGTGCCAGTCAAAGCTGTAAGGTCAGACAATGGCACAGAATTCAAGAATCAAACTCTAATCAACTTTTACTCTGAAAAGGGAATTAGGAGGCAGTATTCAGCACCAAGGACTCCTCAGCAGAATGGAGTCGTCGAAAGAAAGAATCGTACACTGATCGAAGCTGCAAGGACTATGATTGCTGAAGCAAAGCTTCCACTGTACTTTTGGGCTGAAGCTGTGTCTACTGCCTGCTATACCCAGAATAGAACTTTGATCAACAAGGATCATATGAAAACTCCATTTCATCTGTATAACAACAAGAAGCCTTATGTCAAACATCTTCATGTATTTGGAGCCAAGTGTTATGTTCTCAAGGATGGTGAAGAGAACTTGAACAAGTTTGAACCAAAGGCATCTGAAGCAATTTTTGTTGGTTATACAAACAATGCTTATAGAGTTTTTGTAATTGATACTCTGTCAGTGAAAGTTAGTGTCAATGTAACATTTGATGACACTAAACTACCAAGTTTACAATCTGCTGATCCATCTGAATCTCTGAGGTTTGACAACTATCCAGATTCTGATTCAGATGATGATGTGCCACCTGAGGTTGCAACAGGTGATGACATTAATGATAATGATCCAGGCAATGGTGGAGGAAATGGCAATAATGCTGGAGATTCCACTGATGCTAGTGGTGGATCATCAAGTCATCCTGGCAACAGCTCAGGGGGAGCTGGTGGATCAACTAGTCATACACATGAGCCTAATGATAATACTGCTGAATCATCAAGGACACAACTTCCAAGGGAAAGGATTTGGAGCAGAGATCATCCCTTTGATCTGATTATTGGTGATCCTGATGTTGGTGTAAGGACTAGAAGTGCTACGACAAATGAATGTCTATTCTCTGGTTTTCTTTCACAATTAGAACCAAAGAAAATAGATGAAGCACTTGCTGATCCTGATTGGGTTCTTGCCATGCAAGAAGAACTCAATCAATTTGAGAGACAAGAAGTCTGGGCCCTGGTTCCAAGACCAAAAGGAAAGTCTACAATTGGATCTAGATGGGTCTTCCGTAACAAGTTAGATGGTGATGGCATTGTTGTAAGAAACAAAGCCAGACTGGTTGCAAAAGGTTATTCTCAGGAAGAAGGAATTGACTACGATGAAACCTATGCTCCAGTTGCTCGTCTTGAAGCCATCAGAATATTCCTTGCATTTGCTGCACACTCCAACTTCAAAGTTTATCAGATGGATGTGAAAAGTGCATTTCTGAATGGAAAGCTGGAAGAAGAAGTATATCTGGAACAGCCCCCTGGCTTTGAAAATCCAGAATTTGCTGATTTTGTGTACTTCCTATTCAAAGCTGTCTATGGACTCAAGCAGTCACCAAGGACATGGTATGACACCCTCTCTGAATTTTTAATTGAAAATAAATTTACTAGAGGTGTCATAGACAAAACTCTCTTTTACAAATTGCATGATAATGACATGATATTTGTTCAAATATATGTTGATGATATTATATTTGGTTCTACTAACGATAACTTGTGCAAGAGATTTGCTAAGTTAATGCAGAGCAATTATGAAATGAGTATGATGGGTGAGCTATCCTACTTTCTTGGTCTTCAAGTAAGCCAAAAGGAAGATGGAATTTTTATTTGCCAATCAAAGTATGTCAGAGATCTTCTAAGAAAGTTCAATCTAGAAGACTGTTCATCGGCAAAGACACCAATGGCCACTGCCACTAAGCTTGACCAGGATAAATCTGGTAAGAAAGTTGATATCTCAAGCTATCGAGGTATGATTGGCTCATTACTCTATCTCACTGCTAGTAGACCAGATATCATGTTTGCAACATGTTTATGTGCTAGGTTTCAGGCTGATCCTAAGGAATCACATCTTATAGCCGTCAAAAGAATCTTTAGATATCTTAAGGGTACACCTGGTTTAGGTATTTGGTACCCTAAGAATACTGGTTTTGACTTAACCGGCTATACAGATTCTGATTATGCAGGTTGCAGGATTGACAGAAAGAGTACGTCTGGAAGTTGTCAATTTCTAGGACGTCGATTGGTTTCCTGGTACAGCAAGAAGCAACACTCAGTGTCCACTTCTACTGCTGAAGCTGAGTACATAGCTGCTGGCAGTTGATGTGCTCAGATTCTCTGGATCAGAAACCAATTAAATGATTATGGTATGTCTGTCGACAAAATTCCAATATTTTGTGACAACACCAGTGCCATAGCCATTTCAAACAATCCAGTGCAACACTCCAGGACCAAGCACATAGATATCAGGTATCATTTCATTCGAGAACATGTCATGAATGGTACTGTGGTGTTACATTTCGTACCCACAGCTGATCAGATTGCAGACATCTTCACTAAACCACTTGATGAATCCACTTTCTCTAAGTTGGTTTGTGAGCTAGGGATGTTAAATATGCCATGATTCTCTTTGTATGTAGCTTATATGTATTTTATATATTATTATATATTTTTTTAATTTTCTGTGTAATTATATCTATTTTATTTGATTTTATATAATTGTTTGTAAATTATCTGATAATTTTATGTGTAATTATGCATGTTCATATCTGTCTCTATAATTTTCTAAGTGCTGCATACTCCCCTGTAATATTATCCATGCATTTAGATAATTATATGTATGTATTTTGTATTTTTCAAAATTAATTAAGCATAAATATTTGTTTTTAAGTTAATTCATTTTAATGAATTAAAGTTAAATTCATAAGTATTTATATTTAATTAAAGTTGAATTTTACAAAATATATGTGTAGTATATTATATATTATGTGTATAAGATTTTTGATTAAGTGTGCAAAACGTTTTATTGTTTTTAAATTAATCAAAAATCATAATATAATATGTTTTTCTTAAAATATCTGTTTTGTTAGCTCGGTATGACTTTTCAAAAGAAAGTCATACCGGCTGAAGCGTATGTCACAATCTATTCTGGATCGGTATGACATTTTTGAAAATGTCATACCGTGTTTGACTGTGTACTACATGCATATCTCGGTATGACATATCTTATTAATGTCATACCGCACTACCCCAGGAAGTCGTATTGGAAATATCGGTATGACTTTCCCTTAGAAAGTCATACCGAATACTCAAAACTCATATGACTTATCATTTGAATGCCATACCGCTTTCACTCATCGTCTCCACTTCACCACTTACACGCGCACATACACAGACATTATTGCTCTACTCGATTTTTTCAAGTTTTTGTGATAAACTTGCTGGTTACGATTTATTCAAGCCTAAAAAGCTTGCTGGTTACTCCTAATCGTGATCTTAAGTCGAAGTGCTGCCGGATTTTTGATTTTTTTCAAACCGAGTTTGACTGGGTCGACTGAGTCAGGACGCGTTGGACCGAGTTTGCCCGAGTTCTTGCCGGTTCTGTGACCCTCTTGCCGTGGATTACCTGTTCTAATCAGTTTGTGGAAGTTTGAATCAAAAGTTTTTGAAACCCTTGTTTTTGGATTTCGAATTTTAGGGTTTTAAGAGTGTAATTGGGGATTTTTGAAGATAGTGTAATTTGTGCCATTTTAAGGATTAATTAAATTTTAATTCGATTTTACACATTTAAATCGAATTATTAATTAATTAATTAATTGATATTCAATTATTAATTGAAATTTGTGAGAAATTTGAAAATTGTTATTTTATTTGAAAAATTCTCACTTAATTCAATTTTTAATTTTATAAAAAAAAATGGCCGGTCGCTTTGTTATCGAGGAGACAAACTTGAAAGGATTCTTTGACCCCGAGGCTAGTTTAGCTCGTTTTAGACCGTGGGTCCGGTTTCTGAATAGCCAGTCGCTCGTCAACACTGCTATTACAGCTCATGCAGACCTCCAGATACAGCCAATTCAGGACTTCTACTCGACAGCCCTGAATACTACTTTGTTGGATAATCATCGGGTTTCTGGAGATATACATGGAGGACGTACGATTACTATCAGCACTGATGATGTGAATAGGATTTTGGGGTTTCCAAGGGAGAATTTTGCTGAACTCCCTACCGAAGCTGAACTCACCAATTTCTTCGAGACAATCTTATATCAGGGAGAGATCAATTTGCCTAGAATGTTGAAAGGCAATCTGAAGCCTGAGTGGGATCTTTTCTTCGACACTTTAGCTAAAGTGTTTGCTCCGACCACTCGCAAGAACTTTAATGTAATAACCTCGCTGCTTCAGAAGATTGGGTTCATCATTGTTTATAATCGTCGGATTAACTTTGGAAAGCTTATTCTTCAAGCCATTCTTTCCAAGTTAGGACCTCTTAGGAACAGATCTGTTGAACAGAACGCAAAGGTTTCCTGTTTCTATCCTCGCTTTATCATGTTGTTTCTAAATGATAAGATGACTGACGCTGAGAAGGAACACTACTCCAACTCTCCTGTGGCACAAGTTCCTCGTGCCTGCACCAAACTTATTACTCTGTTGGATAACAAGAACAAATTTGCAGCTATTCCCCTTGTCACTACTCCTTACATGCTACAAATGTTCAATGCTCCTCTTCAACCGTATCAACTTCAAGTGGCTCATCCACCTCAACCTCAGCAACAACAACAACAGCAGCAGCAACCTCAAGAACCTCAACCCCTGCAGATTCAACAACCTACACAACACCATCAACAACAACTTCATCATCAACAACAACTTCTACAACAACAACAACAGCAGCATTCACCTCAACAATCCCAAGAAGCACAATCTTCACACCATTCATCCAACCAATCATCATATCACTCCCCTATCCATCAACAAGAACAATCTAACCCTTCATTTGAAGATCAAACTTTGGATTTTGATCTCTTCGAGCATCAACCATCTTCATCTGAACCTCTCCCACACCAAACACAATCCCAAATCATCCCACAAACACAATCTACCTCACAACCCCTTCCCTCTGACTCTCCTATCAACCCAGAGCTGCAGTCCTTCCGTCAGGACCTACAGGTAGCTCAGGTACTTTCTAACTTATCATCTAATTTTAATGTTGATACGTCAGATTATGGTTGTGATCTTGTTTGTGACCTTGATTTTGTTTTCCAGCCTACCAGCAATGAACCTGACAACACACAGGTTCATAACCTAGCTGACGATTCAATTCAACAAACTCTCGTTTCTCCAAACACATCAACCAACATTTCAATGCAACCTGTTCGTAAAGTTGCGAGGAAACGGAGTTCGAGTAGTTTAATGAGTCAACCCACAGCTCTGTCTCCCTCAAAGAAGCAAAGGGTGGAAACCTTGGAGACAACTGTAGCCTCATCTGTACCTTCCCAACAAGGCTCAGATTTTGAAATGGCAGATAAGCAGTCTCTGGACCCATTCTCTCTACAGGATGTGGCCATTGAAATTGACCGTCCGGCCGCGGTAACTTGTACAGAGTCAAGCACTGCGCTAGCACTCACGCTAGTGCCAGCCCAAACAGATACACAGGTTACTATGTTTACTGAGTGCACAGATTTTCAAAATCAATGTATTATTTATGAAAACTTTGCTGATCACCCTTTCTTTTCTGATCAGGCGGAACTTGGCAGCGTGCAAGTTAATCTGCCCTCACAGGCGTCCGGAGGACAATTTGTTCCTCCACTACCTTTGAACCCATCTCAGGGGACATTGGTAGTATATACAGGTACAGCGGGAAGAGTGACTGAACAGAGTGATGTAAGGCAAACACGGAGCGATACACATGCACGTGAGGCTAGTGAAACAGCTTTGAGTGTACGTGAGGTGAGCGCACACACTAACCCTGCTCTGTTTGAGGAACAAATGGCAAAGCTAAGAGCTGAGCTTGCCAGAATGATTGCTGAGAATGAGAAGCTCAAGGGTGCACAGTTGGTGACCCTGCAACAGAAAGCTGAGGAGAGGCCATCCAGTTCTTACAGGGATGAGCTTAAAGAGGAAATCCATGACTTGGCTGTTGAAATGAGGTCTAATCATGAACTTTACATGTCCAAATTTGAGACCATCGACAGCAAGTTAGATCAACTCCTCAGAAAATCTCACAAGTCTGATGATCAACCCTCTGGAGAGGATCCCTCAACTAAGGGGGAGAATAGAGACAAAGGTGACAGGGATGATAGAGGCAATAGCTCAAATCAAAGCAACAACGATAATACCACTTCTGGATCTGCCCCTGACAAAGAAACTCATAAGTCTAAAGGCAAAGAACCGTTACATCAGTCCGACAATGTATTCAATTCTGATAGTTATGATGACTATCCACAGGATATGGATGATGATGACATCTTCGATGCTACCTATCGTCAAGCAGAAGAAGAAGAAGGTAAATTTGATGATGGTTATTTGTTTCAGGATGAAGAACCTGTTGACCTAGAACATGAGGAGAATGTCCGGAAGTTCAAAGCTGAAAATGAAGCTAGGAAGCGTAAGCTTCGTGATTTCCAAAAACTTCTAGAGGACAAGTTGATCACAGAAGAACAAATCAAGATCGAGAAACAGAAAATCTATGATGCTGCAATCAAGCAGAAGAATCTTGATATAAGGAGGAAAGAAGGAAAAAGCTGGGACATTGCAAGAAGAATCTTTAATGGACCTCAAAGGGAGCCTTTCGACGACAACAAGTTCTTATCTCTGATCTATGATCTTAGAGAGGTAAACCCTGACGAGGATGTCTTTATGCATTCCTTTGCTTTGGAATTAAATTATGTGACTGTGGGGGTCAACAATTTGATAGAGCAATGGGAGCTAATTGTCTATACACAGAGGAATGGTTCTTTCAGACTATCTGTCGAATCTCTGAAATCATTCTCTGTATCTGAGCTCTGGGTGCTTCGAAACAAGGTTAGGCGAAGCTCCAACCTGAATGAACTTCTTCGTGACAAACTGCTGGAACAAGCTGTATTCAACAGTCCTCAGGTTGTCAGGAAACCTTATTGTGTTAAGTTCGTTCACAAGGAGATCTTCAGCACTGTCTATCTCAACGAAGAAGCCTTGCCAAAGTATCCAGCTAAACAACTTGCTCTTGCCTCCACTCTTTTAAGAACCAAGGGCTTTGCTTCTAAAGCTAAGTCTGATGCTGATGATGTGATTCTTGCTTACTGCACTCGAAAGAATGTTGCACAGTACTTTCGAAGGATGAAAAATGTTACAAAATCTCAGCCATCAGACTTCCGCGAAGACCCTGTGGATTTGGAAGTACTTCATCAACTGGCTCTGGCAAAGGAACGAAAGAAGCGTGGTGAATCCACTACATCTGAAGTGCCAACCAGGGAAGAACCATCAACTCCTATCCTTCACACTTCTGATATCGAAGAAGGAGAAGTTGATCTTTAGATTCATTAGGGATTTGTAATATATGTTCAAAAAGAACATCCTTTTGTAATCTAATGTAATCTTTTGAATTCTGGTGTGAAAGGCATATGTTCAGCCTATTTGTAATTAAAGAGGTACCAACTCAACTCTGATAAGAAAGCAAGGTAAATAGCAAGTACTGTTGAAGGAATCCGTACGAAGAACGTCAAGTGATTTATTGAAATTATATGTCTGAAGAATTTCAGGATGCTGCTGCACACCACTGGAAGAAGTTCATTAATATGTTCAAGCCTCAGTGTACAAATAATCTTTTGTAGCACGTCCAGAAGTCCAGAAGGTATAAAGTTTTAATACTTTATTTATTCAGAAGATTCCATACTATTGTTACTAATGAAGAAGAACTACGAAGACAAAGAATCGACGAACAAGCCACATCTCAAATGTTTATTTGATAAAGAATATTTAATTCAGCTAGATACAGATGAACCAGACAGTACATTTGTGTGTCAGCTACTCTAATTAAGTATTCTGCATCAACTACAAGTGGCCGTTCAATCAAGACAAAGATCTACAAAGTTTAATCTAGCCGGAAGTCTCTGCTGATGAAGATATACAATATTATAAGTATTTATTTAATTATCTCACTATTCAAAATAATTAAATTGATTGTATAATTTATTTATTAAATTAATTCACCTTCGAATTAATTTAATTTATGAATTTATATAATTAATATAATTAAGTGGGTAATTATCTAATATTTATATATATTAAAAAGCTGATTTAATGCTTCATTTAGCTCGGTATGACATTATTAAATAATGTCATACCGTGCCCCTGTGTAAGACTTTCCCTGGAATGTGTTAAAATGTCATTCTGATGTTGTTTGTATGTATATTTCATTCGGTATGACTTTCTTATTAGAAGTCATACCGTTTGCATGCATCTGACTTCATCTGGTATGACATTAGAATGTCATACCGTGTCTGTGGATCAGGCATTCTCAGTTGTGTGTATGACTTGCGTTATTATGACATATAAATGTCATACCGAAATCTTCTACATGGCTTTGGTGGTGTAAGTCATACCGAATGACTTAGTGACCAAGTTTAAAATGTCATACCGTGCCTATGCAGTATGACATTGCTTAATTATGTCATTCCTTTCTTGTTTTAGGGCATGGCTTTGTGTAACAATGTCATATCTTCCTTTGTAATGTCATTCCTAAGCTTAAAAGTCATTCCTTTCAATGTCATACCTAGTTCAAAGTGCTTGCCTATAAATATGGCTTCACTTCTTCATTTCCAAGTTGTTCATTGCATTGTAAAAGCTTTCAAGTTGTTTGTAACTTGCAATTGTTATATCCACAGTTTTCTGTGCTTTGATCACTCGATTGTTTTAATCACTAAGTTAGAATACATCCTGTCGAATTCATTCTACGAACTTTAGTGGACATTAAAACGAACCTTATTAATTATATAACGACTTAAAACATTGTTATATTAATTAATTAAAATCTGATTAACCAGTTTAATTCAAATCAGATTATTCCGCCGCGATTATTTTGTGACGATTGTATTCAACCCCCCCTTCTACAATCGTTTCCGGACCTAACAATTGGCATCAGAGCGGTTGATACCATTTTTCCGTATCAGATCCTATACACACTCTGTAACGTCCAAATATTTTTTATTCGAATTAATTTTATTCCAAAAATTAATTCTGATTTAAAATATTTTTCTTTCAAAAATCCAAATCTCATCCAAACACTATTCACTTCAAATCCTTAAATATGAGTACACAAAAGATCAGTAGCATCAAAATCCCACCGTTCAGCCAGGAACACTTTGGCCTATGGAAGAGGCACATGTTCCTATTCCTCCGCACCGCGAACAGAAAATACATTGGGATTTTAGACAAGGGTGTTACTACTCCGATGAAGGTCATATTAGCACACGAAGAGGATGGTGTGTTGATACCTCATCAGGTCATTCCGAAAGAACTTTCTGAGTACACCGATGAAGAGAGTGATCAGATGAACTTAGATGATGCTCTTCAACTAATCTTGGTTGAATCTCTAAATCCAGTGATGTACAATGCTGTTGTAAATTGTACGAACGCCAAGCAAATCTGGGATACATTAGAGATTATCAATGAAGGCTCAGAGGAAGTTAGGGAAAACAAGAAAGAGATACTGATGGCTCAGTATGAACAGTTTGGTTCTCATCCCGGTGAAGGGATTTCAGAAGTATTTATCAGACTTAATAATTTGATAAATAATTTAAATCTGAATGGGAAATTCTACGACAAGAAAGAGGTCAACATGAAGTTTCTCTTAACCCTTCCTGAACATCTGGAACACAGAATCACTGCCATCAGGGAAAGCAGAGATCTGAATGAGATTTCTCTGGAAAGACTCTACGGAGTTTTGAAAACTTATGAACTGGAGCAAGTTCAGAGTAAACAGAGATATGGCTGGGGTAAAACACAGAACCAGTCAAGAGCTCTAGTTGTTGAGTCACCTATACCGGAAAAAAAGAAGGATGTTGTTGTTCCTTCTAAAACCACTCAGGAGTTTGTTGTACCTGAGATGGGTCAGACTGCTTCTTCCAGTGGTGACGAAGAGTTCTATACAATGGAAGAGCTGGAACTGTTAGAAGATCAATCTCTATCCCTGTTTGCCAAGAAGTTTGGAAACATGAGATTCCGGAAGAACCCTTCCTATAAATACAAACCTACTGTTAGTAAGTTTCAGAAGGGAGGCTATTCATCTTCAACAAGCAAAGGAGGATACAAGACTGGGATGGTGGACAGAAGTAAATTTAAATGTTTCAACTGTGGTGAACCTGGACACTTTGCAACTGAGTGCAAGCAGCCCAAGGTTCAAGGAAAGAGAAAGGATTCGTATGATGAGCTGAAGCAGAAGTATGATGCACTGGTTAGAAAGCATCATGGTACTTCTGGAAGTCAAAGTTTCAAAAGCAAATCTTATCTGGCAGAAGGCAAAAGCTGGGATGATACAGACAGTGATGAAGAAGAACAGATTGGGAATGTTGCTCTCATGGCTAATGCTGGATCATCTTCACCTCCTCCTGCTGGAAGCTTTCAGGTAGATCCTACATGCCCTAAACTTTTTATGCAATTAGGACTCGAAAGAGATGATGCTATTAAAAGATTGAAAGCTGCCAATCTTAAAATTGATACTTTAGTCTTAGATATTCATGCTTATAAAATGAATGAGATGAAAGTATTAAAACCTAAAATAGAACAATTGACTATGGATTTAGGATTTCAATGTGCTAAAGTCAAAGTTCTAGAGAAAGGTGAGATTGCTTTAAGACTTCAGCTAGACGAAGAGAAAGTGAAATGTAAAGCCTTTAAGGATGCCTCCATGATAGTCAAAGAACTTAATGATAAACAAGAGATCAAGAGAACTGTTGGAATAGGCTTTGACTATAACAAATCTGTAGGTAAGGCTAGCAACATTACTCCTTTTAAGAAGAGTGCTGAAGAGAGAGGGATTCCTTTTGTTTTGAAAGATTCCCTTAAACCTTTGTTTAAAACCTCAGAAGCTGAACCTCTTTTAGAGACTCCTGTTGTCATTAGATATGAACTAAAACAGGAAGACCTTAAAATGAAAGAGAGTAATGAGATGAGAGATGAGATTCTGACAAACCTGAAACCAATTAAAGTGAAAGGCAATGTTAGGTTGCCTAAAGCTGGTTTAGGTGTCAACTCTGAGAGAACCAAATTCAACAAGCCTAATAGTTTTGTGAACAGTAAGAACAGAGATAACAGATGTCATTCTACTGAGAACTTTAAAACTATTAACAAAGTTAGAGTAGAATCTGTTGACGTTCCTACTGTGATGACTGATATTCCTGTTGCTCCTACTTTTGATGCATGTCATAAATTCTGTGGTGTTGATAACTGTATGCTCTGTGCTTTCAATACTATGTCTGCTTATTTTAAAAATTTGCATGCTAAAAATGAAAACACGACACCTAGACAACACACAAACCACAAGCATGCTAGATCAAAGACTGCTAGTCCTTCTCGAGTTAGGAAGGAAACTTATGTTCCAAAGCCTAAAACCAAGGTTTATAAGGCTTCTGTTAAGGAAGTAAGTTCAGTCAAAAGTGAGCCAAATATCAGCCCAAGAGGCTCTGTTGTATTACCTAATAGAAATCAGTTCTTTAAGACTGCCGGACCCAATCAAGTGTGGGTCCCAAAGACTGTCTAATCAAGTTGTCTTTTGCAGGGTGCCAGTGGAGTTGTTCGTGTTACCTGGGTGCTTGACAGTGGAGCGTCAATGCACATGACTGGCAATAAATCCCTGCTGGAGGACATAAGAGAAGGAGCTGGCCCTACAGTCAGTTTTGCTGATAATAGCAAAGGTCGTACTGTGGGATATGGCAAGTACAAAATTGGAAGGATCATCATAGAAGATATTGCAATAGTTGAAGGACTTCAACATAATCTCCTGAGTGTCAGTCAATTCTGTGACAAAGGATATTATGTTCATTTTGAAAAGGAGATATGTATCATTAAACATATCAAGGATAAGCGTCCTTCACTATGTGGCATAAGGAAAGGCAATATATTCGTAGCTGATTTATCTTCAGGACCAGGAAACGAAGTTCACTGTTTCTACGCCAAAGCGTCTGCTGAAGATAGTTGGTTATGGCATAAGAAGCTCTCACACCTCAACTTCAAAACCATGAACTCTCTAGTCAAGAGAGATCTAGTGAGAGGTTTGCCTTCCCTGGAATTCTCATCTGATGATCTTTGTGAAGCTTGTCAGAAAGGAAAAGCGAAGAGAGCATCTCACAAAGGCAAAACCATCAATACCATTACAGATCCACTTCATTTGTTGCATATGGATCTGTTTGGCCCTGTGAATGTTGCATCCATTGATGGAGGAAGATATGCCTTGGTTATTGTGGATGACTTCTCAAAATTTACTTGGGTTTACTTCCTGGCTTCTAAGGATGAAACCCCGTTGACAGTGATTGATCATATAAAGTCAGTTGAATTAGAAAAGGGTGTGCCAGTAAAAGCTGTAAGGTCAGATAATGGCACTGAATTCAAGAATCAAACTCTAATCAACTATTACTCTGAAAAGGGTATTAGAAGGCAGTATTCAGCACCAAGGACTCCACAGCAGAATGGAGTAGTCGAAAGAAAGAATCGTACACTGATTGAAGCTGCAAGGACTATGATTGCTGAATCAAAGCTTCCACTGTACTTTTGGGCTGAAGCTGTGTCTACTGCCTGCTATACCCAGAATAGGACCTTGATCAATAAAGATCATATGAAAACTCCATTTCATTTGTATAAAGACAAGAAACCATACGTCAAACATCTTCATGTCTTTGGAGCCAAGTGTTTTGTTCTCAAGGATGGTGAAGAGAACTTGAACAAGTTTGAGCCAAAGGCATCTGAAGCAATTTTTGTTGGTTATACAAATAATGCTTATAGAGTTTTTGTAATTGATACTCTGTCAGTGAAAGTTAGTGTCAATGTAACATTTGATGACACTAAACTACCAAGTTTACAATCTGCTGATCCATCTGAATCTCTGAAGTTTGATAACTATCCAGATTCTGATTCAGATGATGATGTGCCACCTGAGGTTGCAACAGGTGATGACAACAATGATAATGATCCAGGCAATGGTGGAGGAAATGGCAATAATGCTGGAGATTCCACTAATGCTAGTGGTGGATCATCAAGTCAACCTGGCAACAGCTCAGGGGGAGCTGGTGGATCAACTAGTCATACACATCAGCCTAATGATGATACTGCTGAATCATCAAGGACACAACTTCCAAGGGAAAGGATTTGGAGCAGAGATCATCCCTTTGATCTGATTATTGGTGATCCTGATGTTGGTGTAAGGACTAGAAGTGCTACGACAAATGAATGTCTATTCTCTGGTTTTCTTTCACAATTAGAACCAAAGAAAATAGACGAAGCACTTGCTGATCCTGATTGGGTTCTTGCCATGCAAGAAGAACTCAATCAATTTGAGAGACAAGAAGTCTGGGCCCTAGTTCCAAGACCTAAAGGAAAGTCTACAATTGGATCTAGATGGGTCTTCCGTAACAAGTTAGATGGTGATGGCATTGTTGTGAGAAACAAAGCCAGACTGGTTGCAAAAGGTTATTCTCAAGAAGAAGGAATTGATTATGATGAAACTTATGCTCCAGTTGCTCGTCTTGAAGCCATCAGAATATTTCTTGCATTTGCTGCACATTCCAACTTCAGAGTTTATCAAATGGATGTGAAAAGTGCATTTCTGAATGGAAAGCTGGAAGAAGAAGTATATCTGGAACAGCCCCCTGGCTTTGAAAATCCAGAATTTGCTGATTTTGTGTACTTCCTATTCAAAGCTGTCTATGGGCTTAAGCAATCACCAAGGACATGGTATGACACCCTCTCTGAATTTTTAATTGAAAATAAATTTACTAGAGGTGTCATAGACAAAACTCTCTTTTACAAATTGCATGATAATGATATGATATTTGTTCAAATATATGTTGATGATATTATATTTGGTTCTACTAACGACAACTTGTGCAAGAGATTTGCTAAGTTAATGCAGAGTAACTATGAGATGAGTATGATGGGTGAGCTGTCCTACTTCCTTGGTCTTCAAGTAAGCCAAAAGGAAGATGGAATATTCATTTGCCAATCCAAGTATGTCAGAGATCTTCTTCGAAAGTACAATTTAGAAGACTCTTCCCCGGCAAAGACACCCATGGCCACTGCCACAAAGCTTGACCAGGATAAATCTGGTAAGAAAGTTGATATAACAAGCTATCGAGGTATGATTGGCTCTTTACTTTATCTTACTGCAAGTAGACCAGATATCATGTTTGCAACATGTTTATGTGCTAGGTTTCAAGCTGATCCTAAGGAATCACATCTTATAGCCGTCAAAAGAATCTTTAGATATCTTAAGGGTACACCTGGTTTAGGTATTTGGTACCCTAAGAATACTGGTTTTGACTTAACCGGCTATACAGATTCTGATTATGCAGGTTGCAGGATTGACAGAAAGAGTACGTCTGGAAGTTGTCAATTTCTAGGACGTCGATTAGTTTCCTGGTACAGCAAGAAGCAACACTCAGTGTCCACTTCTACTGCTGAAGCTGAGTACATAGCTGCTGGCAGTTGCTGTGCTCAGATTCTCTGGATCAGAAACCAATTAAATGATTATGGTATTTCGATCGACAAAATTCCAATATTTTGTGACAATACCAGTGCCATAGCCATTTCAAACAATCCAGTGCAACACTCCCGGACCAAGCACATAGATATCAGGTATCATTTCATTCGAGAACATGTCATGAATGGTACTGTGGTGTTACATTTCGTACCCACGGCTGATCAGATTGCTGACATCTTCACTAAACCACTTGATGAATCCACTTTCTCTAAGTTGGTTTGTGAGCTAGGGATGTTAAATATGCCATGATTCTCTTTGTATATAGCTTATATGTATTTTATGTATTATTATATATTTTTGTGAATTTTCTGTATAATTATATCTATTTTATTAGTTTTTATATAGTTGTTTGTAAATTATCTGATAATTTTATGTGTAATTATGCATGTTCATATCTGTCTCTTTATTTTTCTAAGTGCTGCAAACTCCCCTGTAATATTCTCCATGCATTTAGATAATTATATGTATTTATTTTGTATTTTTCAAAATTAATTAAGCATAAATATTTGTTTTTAAGTTAATTCATTTTACTGAATTAAAGTTAAATTCATAAGTATTTATATTTAATTAAAGTTGAATTTTACAAAATATATGTGTAATATTTTATATATTGCGTGTATTAGATTTTTGATTTAATGTGCAAAAAGGTTTTATTGTTTTTATTGGATCAAAAATCATATTATTTTGCTTTATTTTCTTAAGAAAAACTGGTTTTGAGCACGGTATGACTTTATTTGATAAAGTCATACCGACTCTGGCTTGGAATGCACCTGCCTACACTCAAAAACTCGGTATGACATTGATCTGAAATGTCATACCGAATCAAAATATCTCTTGCTCAACCTTTCGGTATGACTTTACTTAAAGAAAGTCATACTGACCTCACTTATGCCTGTATGTCTTATCTGTTGAATGCCATACCGAACGCGCGATTATGTCATGCTCATAATCTCGGTATGACTTTGCTTTGATAAGTCATACCGACCAATTTAGTCCGTATGACTTATATTTGAAAAGCCATACCTTCTTCAGTTCATCTCCCTCACGCATACATTCACACACAGACATTGTTCTTGATCGGAGTTTTTCAAGTTTTAGATTAAAAACTTGCTGGTTACGATTTACAAGCCTAAAAACTTGCTGGTTACTACTTTTAATCAAGAAAACAAGTCGAAGTGCTGCCCGATTTCGTTGAGTTTTGAACCGAGTCGCCGAGTTGAACTGAGTCACTGTTTTTGAACCGATTTCAAGCGAGTTTGCCCGAGTTTACACCGGTTTTGAGCTACTGTGTTTGTGGTTTGTAGGTTTAAATCGATTTGTTGATGTTTTGGGTCAACTGATTTGAAACCCTCTTTGCCTTGTATTTCGAAATTAGGGTTTTGTGAAAGTTTTTGGGGATTTTTGTACTAAGTGGAGCTTAAGACTTTGTTTGGGGACCTTACTTAGCCATTTTAAATTAAATTAAGTTTTAATTCGAATTTAACCCTTTAATTCGAATTATTAATTAATTTAATTAATTGATATTTAATTATTAATTGAAATTTGTGAGAAATTTGAAAATTATTATTTTATTTGAAAAATTCTCACTTAATTCAATTTTTAATTTTAAAAAAAAAATGGCCGGTCGTTTCGTTATCGAGGAGACTAATTTAAATGGATTTTTCGACCCCGAGGCCAGTTTGGCTCGATTTAGACCGTGGGTCCGGTTTCTGAATAGCCAGTCGCTCGTCAGCACTGCTATCACAGCTCATGCAGATCTCCAGATACAGCCAATTCAGGACTTCTACACGACAGCCCTGAACACTACTTTGTTGGATAATCATCGGATTTCTGGAGATGTACACAGAGGACGTACGATAACTATCAGCACTGATGATGTGAATCGGATTTTGGGGTTTCCAAGGGATAATTTTGCTGAACTCCCTACGGAAGCTGAACTCACCAATTTCTTCGAGACAATCTTATACCAGGGTGAGATCAATCTGCCTAGAATGTTGAAAGGCAATCTGAAGCCTGAGTGGGATCTTTTCTTCGACACTTTGGCTAAAGTGTTTGCTCCGACCACTCGCAAGAACTTCAATGTAATAACCTCGCTGCTTCAGAAGATTGGGTTCAGCATTGTTTACAATCGTCGGATTAACTTTGGAAAGCTTATTCTTCAAGCCATTCTTTCCAAGTTAGGGCCTCTGAGGAACAGATCGGTTGAACAGAACGCGAAGGTTGCATGCTTTTATCCTCGCTTTATCATGCTGTTTCTGAATGACAAGATGACCGACGCTGAAAAGGAACACTACTCCAACTCTCCTGTGGCACAAGTTCCTCGTGCCTGCACCAAACTTATGACTCAGTTGGATAACAAGAATAAATTTGCTAACGTTCCACTAATCACCACTCCTCACTTGCTCCAAATGTTCAATGCTCCTCTTCAACCATATCAAATGCAAGTGGCTCATCCACCTCAACCTCAGCAGCAGCAGCAGCAACCTCAAGAACCTCAACCCCTACAGACTCAACAACCTACACTTCAACATCAACAACAACTTCTACAACAACAACAACAGCAGCATTCACCTCAACAATCCCAAGAAGCACAATCTTCACACCACTCATCCAACCAATCATCATATCACTCCCCCATCCTTCAAACAGAACAATCTAACCCTTCATTTGAAGATCAAACTTTGGATTATGATCTCTTCGAGCATCAACCATCTTCATCTGAACCTCTCCCACACCAAACACAATCCCAAATCATCCCACAAACACAATCTACCTCACAACCCCTACCCTCTGACTCTCCTATCAACCCAGAGCTGCAGTCCTTCCGTCAGGACCTACAGGTAGCTCAGGTACTTTCTAACTTATCATCTAATTTTAATGTTGATACGTCAGATTATCGTTGTGATCTTGTTTGTGACATGGATTTTGTTTTCCAGCCTACCAGCAATGAACCTGACAACACACAGGTTCATAACCTAGCTGAAGATTCTCTTCAACAAATATTCGTTTCTCCAAACACATCAACCAACACTTCAATGCAACCTGTTCGTAAAGTTGCGAGGAAACGGAGTTCGAGTAGTTTGATGAATAAACCCACAGCTCTGTCTCCCTCAAAGAAGCAACGGGTGGAAACCTTGGAGACACCTGTAGCCTCATCTGTACCTTCCCAACAAGGCTCAGATTTTGATATGGCAGATAAGCAGTCTCTGGACCCATTCTCTCTACAGGATGTGGCCATTGAAATTGACCGTCCGGCCGCGGTAACTTGTACAGAGTCAAGCACTGCGCTAGCACTCACGCTAGTGCCAACCCAAACAGATACACAGGTTACTATGTTTACTGAGTGCACAGATTTTCAAAATCAATGTCTTATTTATGAAAACTTTGCTGATCTCCCTTTCTTTTCTGATCAGGCGGAACTTGGCAGCGTGCAAGTTAATCTGCCCTCACAGGCTTCCGGAGGACAATTTGTTCCTCCACTACCTTTGAACCCATCTCAGGGGACATTGGTAGTATATACAGGTACAGCGGGAAAAGTGAATGAACAGAGTGATGTAAGGCAAACACCGAGCGATACACATGCACGTGAGGCTAGTGAAACAGCTTTGAGTGTACGTGAGGTGAGTGCACACACTGACCCGGCTCTGTTTGAGGAACAAATGGCTAAGTTACGAGCAGAATTAGCCAGAATGATTGCTGAGAATGAGAAGCTCAAGGGTGCACAGTTGGTGACCCTGCAACAGAAAACTGAGGAGAGGCCATCCAGTTCTTACAGGGATGAGCTTAAAGAAGAAATACATGACTTGGCTGTTGAAATGAGGTCTAATCATGAACTTTACATGTCCAAATTTGAGACCATCGACAGCAAGTTAGATCAACTCCTCAGAAACTCCAATAAGTCTGATGATCAACCCTCCGGAGAGGATCCCTCAACTAAGGGGGAGAATAGAGACAAAGGTGACAGAGATGATAGAGGCAATAGCTCAAATCAAAGCAACAAGGGAAATACCACTTCTGGATCTGCTCCTGACAAAGAAACTCATAAGTCTAAAGGCAAAGAACAGTTACATCAGTCCGACAATGTTTTCAATTCTGATAGTTATGATGACTATCCACAGGATATGGATGATGATGACATCTTCGATGCTACCTATCGTCAAGCAGAAGAAGAAGAAGGTATATTTGATGAGGGTTATTTGTTTCAGGAAGAAGAACCTGTTGACCTAGAACATGAGGAGAATGTCCGGAAGTTCAAAGCTGAAAATGAAGCTAGAAAGCGTAAGCTTCGTGATTTCCAAAAACTTCTAGAGGACAAGTTGATCACAGAAGAACAAATCAAGATCGAGAAACAGAAAATCTATGATGCTGCAATCAAGCAGAAGAATCTTGATATAAGGAGGAAAGAAGGAAAAAGCTGGGACATAGCAAGAAGAATTTTTAATGGACCTCAAAGAGAGCCTTTCGATGACAACAAGTTCTTATCTCTGATCTATGATCTTAGAGAGGTAAACTCTGATGAGGATGTCTTTATGCATGCCTTTGCTTTGGAATTGAATTATGTGACTGTGGGAGTCAACAACCTGCTAGAGCAATGGGAGCTAATTGTCTATACACAGAGGAATGGTTCTTTCAGACTATCTGTCGAATCTCTGAAATCACTCTCTGTATCTGAGCTCTGGGTGCTTCGGAATAAGGTAAAGCGCAGCTCCAACCTGAATGAACTTCTTCGTGACAAACTGCTGGAACAAGCTGTATTCCACAGTCCTCAGGTTGTCAGGAATCCTTATTGTGTTAAGTTCATTCACAAGGAGATCTTCAGCACTGTCTATCTCAACGAAGAAGCCTTGTCAAAGTATCCCGCTAAGCAACTTGCTCTTACCTCCACTCTGTTAAGAACCAAGGGCTTCGCTTCTAAAGCTAAGTCTGATGCTGATGATGTGATTCTTGCTTACTGCACTCGAAAGAATGTTGGTCAGTACTTTCGAAAGATGAAACATGTTACAAAATCTCAGCCATCAGACTTCCGAGAAGACCCTGTGGATTTGGAAGTACTACATCAACTGGCTCTGGCAAAGGAACGAATGAAGCGTGGTGAATCCACTACATCTGAAGTGCCAACCAGGGAAGAACCATCAACTCCTATCCTTCACACTTCTAATATCGAAGAAGGAGAAGTTGATCTTTAGATTCATTAGGGATTTGTAATATATGTTCAGTAAGAACATCCTTTTGTAATCTAATGTAATCTTTTGAATTCTGGTGAATGTTTAATGAAATACCAGAAACGTTTTGCTATTTACAATCCATGTTTAATCCTTTGTCTTATCAGTTAGTTGAGTTATCCTCTCGATAATTTGCATGTTATGTTAACAAACAAATAGGGGGAGATTGAAAGGCATATGTTCAGCCTATTTGTAATTAAAGAGGTACCAACTCAACTCTGATAAGAAAGCAAGGTAAATAGCAAGTACTGTTGAAGGAATCCGTACGAAGAACGTCAAGTGATTTATTGAAATTATATGTCTGAAGAATTTCAGGATGCTGCTGCACACCACTGGAAGAAGTTCATTAATATGTTCAAGCCTCAGTGTACAAATAATCTTTTGTAGCACGTCCAGAAGTCCAGAAGGTATAAAGTTTTAATACTTTATTTATTCAGAAGATTCCATACTATTGTTACTAATGAAGAAGAACTACGAAGACAAAGAATCGACGAACAAGCCACATCTCAAATGTTTATTTGATAAAGAATATTTAATTCAGCTAGATACAGATGAACCAGACAGTACATTTGTGTGTCAGCTACTCTAATTAAGTATTCTGCATCAACTACAAGTGGCCGTTCAATCAAGACAAAGATCTACAAAGTTTAATCTAGCCGGAAGTCTCTGCTGATGAAGATATACAATATTATAAGTATTTATTTAATTATCTCACTATTCAAAATAATTAAATTGATTGTATAATTTATTTATTAAATTAATTCACCTTCGAATTAATTTAATTTATGAATTTATATAATTAATATAATTAAGTGGGTAATTATCTAATATTTATATATATTAAAAAGCTGATTTAATGCTTCATTTAGCTCGGTATGACATTATTAAATAATGTCATACCGTGCCCCTGTGTAAGACTTTCCCTGGAATGTGTTAAAATGTCATTCTGATGTTGTTTGTATGTATATTTCATTCGGTATGACTTTCTTATTAGAAGTCATACCGTTTGCATGCATCTGACTTCATCTGGTATGACATTAGAATGTCATACCGTGTCTGTGGATCAGGCATTCTCAGTTGTGTGTATGACTTGCGTTATTATGACATATAAATGTCATACCGAAATCTTCTACATGGCTTTGGTGGTGTAAGTCATACCGAATGACTTAGTGACCAAGTTTAAAATGTCATACCGTGCCTATGCAGTATGACATTGCTTAATTATGTCATTCCTTTCTTGTTTTAGGGCATGGCTTTGTGTAACAATGTCATATCTTCCTTTGTAATGTCATTCCTAAGCTTAAAAGTCATTCCTTTCAATGTCATACCTAGTTCAAAGTGCTTGCCTATAAATATGGCTTCACTTCTTCATTTCCAAGTTGTTCATTGCATTGTAAAAGCTTTCAAGTTGTTTGTAACTTGCAATTGTTATATCCACAGTTTTCTGTGCTTTGATCACTCGATTGTTTTAATCACTAAGTTAGAATACATCCTGTCGAATTCATTCTACGAACTTTAGTGGACATTAAAACGAACCTTATTAATTATATAACGACTTAAAACATTGTTATATTAATTAATTAAAATCTGATTAACCAGTTTAATTCAAATCAGATTATTCCGCCGCGATTATTTTGTGACGATTGTATTCAACCCCCCCTTCTACAATCGTTTCCGGACCTAACATGGTGAATGTTTAATGAAATACCAGAAACTTTTTGCTATTTACAATTCATGTTTAATCCTTTGTCTTATCAGTTAGTTGAGTTATCCTCTCGATAATTTGCATGATATGTTAACAAACAAATAGGGGGAGATTGAAAGGCATATGTTTAGCCTATTTGTAATTAAAGAGGTACCAACTCAACTCTGATAAGAATGCAAGTTAAATAGCAAGTACTGTTGAAGGAATCCGTACGAAGAACGTCAAGTGATTTATTGAAATTATATGTCTGAAGAATTTCAGGATGCTGCTGCACACCACTGGAAGAAGTTCATTAATATGT